>NC_058407.1:12515434-12547925 GCF_002201575.2 Neomonachus schauinslandi | reverse complement strand
TGCAGGGGGCCCCAGCTGCCCCCCAGGAAGGCGCTTTCTGCCTGCCTCGCTGCCTCTGGGCATCTGCTTCTGGCGCAGGGCCAGGAGATGTGCTTTGGAAGACTGTGGAACTAATAAAGCCGTGGTGTGTGTGCACGCTGTGGGCTCTGCGCTGGGGAGCCTGTGGCTGCCCCTGTCTTGCCGTCCCCACAGAGCAGGTGTGGACGAAGGACCAGCCTTGCAGCCAGCCTGAACGGGCTTTCTGACCTGCGTCTGCCACTCGGGCTCTTGGGTGAGGCTTTTACGTTCTGGGCACCGCGTTCTTGAACTAGTCTGTGGGGCCGGTGCGGCCAGTTTCTGGCCTCCGGCAGTGGCGACATTACCAGTGGACCCAGCCTGTGTGCACGTGCCCTGGAGAGCGTGGAGGGTTGGCGGCCCCCGCTGTGCCTCAGCGGCCTGGGGGGGGTGGGGCACGTGGATTTGCCTCCGACTGGCTGAGTCACCAGACCTTCCTGTGCCTCAGTTTCCTGATCTGTGAAGGGATGCCGCCCCTGCTCTGCAGGATTGTGTTTAGGGTGAGTGGCAGCAAAGTGCCCAGGAAGGGACGGGGCAGTGTGGTGAGACTCCAGTGGCCTTTGGGATTTGGGGACGTGCATTCCCCCTAGGCCTTAGAGCAAAGTCACTAAGAGTGAAGGTTCTGGGATTCTGTGGACCGGTTTTCTTCCCGTTGGGCTACCCACAGCTCTGTGGCCTTGGTTCTGGCACTAGACTTCTCTGGGCCTGAGGATATGCCTTAATTTGTTTTGCCATTTCCTTTTTTTTTTTGGTCTAGTTAACATCGGTCACCACAGTTGTTTTTTTTCTCTTGTGATGGGAACTTTTAAATCTCTCTTAGCAACTTTCCAATGTTCAGTACAGTATTATGAACCAAAGTCACCACGTGGGGTGTTTCATCCCCACGGCTGACGTATTTTATAGCAAGTGTGCACCTTTGGACCCCCTTCACCCATTTTCCCACTCCCCACCCCCACCTCTGGCAACCACCCATGTGTTGTCTGTGTCTGTTGAGGGGTTTTTCTCTCTCTTTTTTTTAAGATTCCATATGTAAGTGAGATCATACGATATTTTTCTTTCTCTGACATATCATTTTTTTTAAAGATTTTTTATTCATTTGAGAGAATGAGTGAGAGCACAAACAGTGGGGGAAGGTCAGAGCAAGAGAGAGAAGCAGACTCCCCACTGAGCAGGGAGGCTGACTCGGGACTCAATCCCAGGACCCCCAGGACCCTGGGATCATGACCTGAGCCAGAGGTCTGGCTGACCGACTGACGCCTTCTGACGTATTTCAGTTCGCATGGTGTCCTCCAGTTTTATCCGAGTTGTAAATGGCAGGATTTCCTTTTCTATACCTGGATAATATTTGTGTGTGTGTGTCTGTGTTCCTCAGTTTCTTTATCCATTTATCGGTCAGGGATGCTTAGGTGGATTCCGTGTCTTGGCTGTTACAAATAATGTTGCAGTGAACTTGTTAGTGCCTTGTTTCTTTTCAAATTAGTGTTTTCATTTTCTGTGCGGAAATACCATGATACCTAGAAGTGGGGTTGCCGGATCACATGGTAGTTGTATTTTTAGTTAATCGAGGCCCCTCCATGCTGTTTTCCACAGTGGCTGCACCAGCTTACACTCCCACCAACACTGCAAGAGGCTCCCTTTTCTCCCTGTCCCCGCCGACACCTGTTCCTGTCTTTTTGATACTAGCCGTTTGACGGATGGTAGCTCGTGGTAGTTTTGATTTGCATTTCCCTGGTGGTGAGTGGTGGTGAGCATCTTCTCATGTGTCTGTCGGCTGACTGTAGGCCTCTGGAGAAATGTCTCTTCTGATCCTCTGCTCATATTTTAATTGTATTGTTGTCTTGCAGCTCAGTTAAATGAGTTCTTTTATTTTGGATATTAGCCCCTTGTTAGT
Source organism: Neomonachus schauinslandi (assembly GCF_002201575.2). Taxonomy (NCBI): domain Eukaryota; kingdom Metazoa; phylum Chordata; class Mammalia; order Carnivora; family Phocidae; genus Neomonachus; species Neomonachus schauinslandi. The sequence continues at coordinate 12,545,980 of NC_058407.1, read as the reverse complement.
ATGTGGTTTGCGAATACTTTGTTCCCTTCCGTGGGCTGGCTTTCGTTTTGTTGATGCTTCCCTTCTCTGTGCAGAAGCTTTTTATTTTGAGGTCGTCCCTTCACTTGTTTGTTTTCCTTGTTTGCCTTTGGTGTCAGATTCAAAAGTCATTGCCCAGACCTATGTCAAGGAGCTTTCCCCGTTTTCTTCTAGGAGTTTTATGGTTTCAGGTCTTACGTTCGTCTCTAATCCATTTTGAGTTTTTGTGTACGGTATGAGGTAGTGGTCCAGTTTCTCTTTTCTTCATGTGGCTCTCCAGCTTTTCAGCACCACTTACTGGAGAGATTGTCCTGTCTCCAGTGTATATTTTCATGTCCCGGGTTGTAAATTAATTGATCGTATGTGCATGGGTCTATTTCTGGGCTCTGTCCCATTGATCTGTGGGCACCTGAGTTTATCATCAGTAAGCCGGAAGTCGTGGCATTCAGCACCATAGGTCACGAGGTTCAAGTGGTAGAAAGCCACTAGTAATGTATTGGAGAAAATCCATAGTATTAGTTTTTTGTCATGGTTTTGTCTAATATTTTTTTTAAAAAATTTTAATTTTTATTTGAGAGAGAGAGCAGAGCAAGTGAGAACGAGTGGGGGGAGGGGCAAAGGGAGAGGGAGAAGCAGGCCCCCCTGAGCAGGGCTCTATCCCAGGACCCTGGGACCATGACCCTAGCCAAAGGCAGAGGCTTAACTGACTGAGCCACCCAGGTATCCCTATTTTGCCTAATATGATATACCAATGTGAGGGTAGAATTCATAAAATTAAGGGAAAGTCAGTGAAATAAAATACTTGATATTTAAGGTGCATTTAGAAATACAGAACCTCAAGCAAAACATGAGCATCCCGACAAGTGTATTAAACATTTTATTCTAATAAATTATGAGCAAAGTGTTTATAAATAACCACCATGTAAAAACGAAGCCAGCCACGACCTCGGCATGAGATTGTGTGATCTTCCTCCAAACGCAGGCAGGAAACCCGGATGCCCGAGTACGGTCACTGTTGTCACGACAGTGTGCGTGCGTGGCCGTTTGCAGCTGCTTCAAGCTCTTTCCGACTCCCCGGTGCCAGGAAATGCAGAGACGAGAGGAGCTCAGTTAGTTTTCCTCTGATGTGCTCATGCTCAAAGGCCTTTCTTCTTTGGTAATTTGGAGAACTTTCGAGCAGCTCTTTGTTGCCTTGTCGGGGTGCCCGTCTTCCTGAGAGCATTGTGCGCGCTTCCGGACCCTCTGCACCTTTCATCTTGTGCAGGTGGAGACCCTGGCTTTCCATTCCTCTGTTTGGGGGCTGCCGGAAGGAGAGTCAGCTCTACCCCCGCAGCCGGGGCGTGCGTTTCTGGAAGGTGGAGAGGGATCTTTCTCCAGGGAGTGTGTTCACCTGGGGTCTTAACCTGTGATGGTTGGTGCCCCACCTGCGGAGACTGCAAAATGGTGGCTCTGTCAACCCATGTTTGTCAGCTGGGATGCACTTAACCCTCTAGCAGTCGTGGATGTGGGTCCTGTGGTCACCTCCATTTTACAGATGGGGACACTGAGGCTCAGAGAGGCACGTGTCACAGTGCGTGGAGGGCAGGGGCCGGTTCAACCCCGGTTGTGCTCTGAACCCCCGTGCCGCTCTGCCGCCTGCACCACGCCCTCACCGGGCAGGCGCTGTGCCCAGGCTGAGCGGGGTGCTGGCGTAGACATGGGTCTGGCCTGGGAGGAGGTGCTGGTCCAGTGGGAAGACCGCCCTGGCAGAGTCCCCATCCCCTGGGTAGCTGGCCCTGTTGGCAGGCCCTGTGTGGAGGGACCAGAGGGGGCGCTGGCTTGGCTGTGACCCAGGTGGCCGCTGTGCTCAGGCGGGTGCGCGCAGAGGGAGCTGCAGGGCCTGGCGCCCCGAGAACACTCAGGCCTCTGGGGAGCCCCCTGAACCTCCACAAAGACCGAGCGAGGAGCAAGAGGGGGGCAGCCCGGCCTCTTCTGTGGCTTTTTCTGTGGCAGTGGGAGGCTGCACAGCTGCCCAGGAAGGAGCATCCAGGCTGGGAGTCAGGGCGGGCCGGGGCTGGTCTTCGTGAGCTCCGAGGAGAAGGTTCCTAGGCCGGGCGGGGGTTCAGCTCCCAGCCGCTGTGGGGGTGGGCCGCCCCGCGGCCCTCTGCACACTGCTCTGTGGACACGGGCCTCTGCGGGGCAAGCGGCTTCATCTCCCTGTTTGGCCTCCCTTTTCTCATCGTGGAAAGGGGGTGCCAATAGCTACCCCCCGCCGTCCCCGGGAGGGCTCAAGGGTTAGTGGAGACGGTAGATGTCGGGTCAGCCCCTTCAGCCCCGGGCACAGAGCCACTCCTAGGAAGGCCGAGCTTGTCTCCCCCTGCATGCTCGCTGTTCACCTTTCCTGCCCAGGTGACTCCGGGCCTCTCTGGGCGCCCCTGCCCCCTATCCCACCCCTGGCTTCTGTGGCCCTCGTATCTCCTCTTCCCACTAAGGGGGCTACCCTGTCCCCCATCTCCGTGAGGGGAGACCAGATGAACTTGCTCCTCAGCTCTTTTGCCTGTTGGTTTGGACACTTACACGTTTTCATTGTCCTCAGGCGCGTGTGGTTGAGTTTCTATCCACAGTGGGCGGGGGGCTCTGACGGGAGGCCAAGCAGCCCGGCTCGGGGGACCCGAGGTAACTGAAGGGCACCTTCACTAGGCCCGTGCCTTTGCGCCCCCAGGTCAGAAGTCTTAGTGAACCGATGAATGTAAAAACCCAGTATGAGGAAGTATCGTGAGGATGTTGCCAGTTTGGGTTTTTATTCATTGGAAACAAAGATGGCCCACACTTGAAGTGGTTTATTTCAGACAAGGGCTTGTGAGGAGCAGCCCAAAGCCCGTTCTCTTGTGTGGAAGAAACAAAACCACAAAAAACCCTGCATTTAAAAAATGCAGAAGATGAGCATTCCAAATGTCAGCTCATGAAAGAAGCAGCTTTTATATTTTTGGGTGTCGTAACAACTATTTTTCATATATATTTGAGCACGACTATAAATGTTGTAGATTTATTTGACAGCGACCGATGTAGACAGAAGCTTCAAGTGTAGATGAGCAGAGGTAGACGTTTGTTTTGCAGCAGTATGGTGAGACCAAAGGGTGCCTTGTGATGATTTCGACTACAACTTTTGGCAATGTGCAGCTCAAAAATAAGCACTTCACACTTAAAATATGAGGCAATCAAGCACGGTGGTTAAGAGCATCGTCTCAGAGCCAGATGGCTCGGTTCAAACCCCAGCCGGCCACTCTCCAGCTCAGGACCCGGAGCCGCTCCCTCCACCTCTCTGTGTCTTCATCCCCTCCCCTGGAAAATGGGGATCATAGGGCCCACCTCATAAGGAGGGATGTGAGGGTGACATGGGTTAATGTTTACAAAGCACACAGGCCTGTGCTGGGTACATAGTGTTCCAAGTGAGTGCTCGTGCTGAAGTCCTAAACATCAGCGTTTCAAAGTGGGCTCGAACTCTGGGTGCCCGTTCCTGTTGATGAAGCAAGGAAGCAGGGCCGGGGAGGAGGGGGGATTGTGGCAGGCCCCAGGACCAGGGGATCAGCTATTCGACTGAGCATTGATAACACCCTGGCACAAAGTGTCGGTGGGCAAAGGTATTTGGAAACTGAATTCTTTGCAAGAGGCGATTTATGATTCCTGCCCCGCCCCCGCCCTTGGCCATTTTTGGAGTCATTACAGCTGTTTCAATGGGCAGTTGGAATTGGCTGGGAGTAGTAGACTGGTAAGCTTCTACCACAATTCAGCAAAAGGCCAGTTTGGATGAGCCTGTAATATGCTGTTTGGATTTAGGGGGTGGAGGGTCCGCTCTGCACGGGCTGCCATAAGAGAGTACTTCAGATTGGGGGGCTTGAACAGCAGACCTTCATGTCCTCCCGGCTCCGGAAGCTGGAGGTCCCAGATCCGGGCGTCGGCAGGGTAGGTTTCCCCTGAGGCCTGTCTCCTTGGCTTGTGTATGGCCGACCTCGCTCCATGTCCTCACACCTCGCTCCGTGTCCTCGTTATTCTGTGTATGCCCCGATCTCTTCTTAAAAGGACATCAATTATACTGGGTCAGGGTCTGTCCCAACAACCTCATTTTAGCACAATCCTCTCTTAGTGACATTCTGAGGTCCTGGTGGTTAAGGCTCCAACAGGATTCTCAGGTGGGGGGACACCACTGTGCCCACCACAAAGGGGACATGAGTGGGGGAGGAAAATGCAGTGTGTTCTCATGGATGCCACGGTGGGACAGGGACAGCCTGGTGCCTCCTGGGTGGTCCCCCAGCCTTCCTTCACGAGGGATAGGGGAAGAAGGGAAGGCATTGCAGGCAGAGAGAGCCGTGTGGCATTGTGTTCAAGGGAGAGCCAAGTCCCCTGTCGCTATGACAGCACAATGACTCGGGGAGGAGGGCTTTAGAGACCAGGATGAAGGGCTTGCTGGGAACATATTTCATGTGGGGTGCCAGGGCCTTCTGGGGCTTTCCTTCGCCCTGGGCTGCCCCCTGGCAGTTCATGGGCAGGTTGAGTCGAATTCCGCAGCACAGTGCTGAACAGTTCAGACGGATGGATGGATGGATGGTAATGGGCCACCCTTGCTGAGCACTACTGTGTGCGAGGCACGAGTACATTCTGTGATTTCCTCCTTCCAGAAGACCCTGAGTTAGGGTTTTATTACCCTCATGTCAGGGATGAGGAAACAGCACAGAGGGCTTGGGTACCATCCCAAGGTCACACAGCGAATGAATGGTAGTGGTGAGATCAGAGAAAGGACTCTGACAAGGAACAAATGAGCAGCCTGGAAGAGGGATGAGAGTCTGGGGTTTCTACCTTCCGTAATGTCTGAAGACCCCCCACCCCCAACCCGGGACCTTTGCTGGGATCTGTTCTCAAACAGGCCCTTGTGCTCTGGGGAAGATTCTGTCCTGACTTCCAGCCTTGTTTGGGGCATAACAGGGTGTGAGGCCTCTGGGCCCAGGAGAACCTCAGACTGGAGGGGTCCGGAGTTGCTGCTCCCCGGAAGGCCTGAACCTCAGCTTGCTCTCAAGGAAAATGCCTCCTGGGGGAGGGGTGGGTGGGCTGGGAGTGAAGGTACCAAGGGGGAGGCTGCTCACAGCCAGGCCCCACCTCCTAGGTCAGTTGTGGGTAGGTAAAAAAAAGAACCAAGGCTCAGGACCAAGTAAGAGACCCACTGGCTGCTCTGGGCGCCGGTGGGATACAGCACCTGGTAAACGTGGAGCAGCTCTCCCCTCGCCTTAGTGACCCTGTTACTAACCACAGGCACACCTTCCCCAGCAGGCACGGTGCCCTCTGAATGACGTGCTCTACCTGCGTTATTTCACCTTGCCCTCCCCACACCATGCTCGGTCGGCATGATTATTAGCCCCTTTTGAAACCAGGGGAAACAAACAGACACCCAGGGATATAAAGAAACTGATCTTGGGGCACACAACCAGGAAGGGGCGGGCCTTGGGTTGCAGACTCAGGCTCACTCTGTAAGGGTAACTGCACCTTCCACTTGTAGAGTGCGGGCCCTGTGGTGGGTCCCGAGCTGATGGCTTTTCATATGTGTTCTCCAACTCTGGCCACAAGTCCCCAAGATGGATCTGTATTTCCCCTATTTTAGGGTGACCAACTGTCCTGGTTTTCCGAGGACTCAGGGCGTTCTGGGGCGCAGCAATCAGGAGATTTTAAAAATAAAAGTGAGCCCCTGTTCTTCTGGGCGCGCGAAGGGGAGAGTGTCCACGAGGGGGAGCGTCCACGAGGGGGAGCCAGAGCGCCAGCCACGGCAGCAGTGGACTGCCACCTCCCTCCCGGCGGGGGCTGGCTGCAGGCTCTGGTCGGTGGCTTCCCAGGGACCTCCCGGCCTGACCCTGGGAATCTGGAAACTCCCTGGCTCAGACTCAGCCTGGAGAATCCAGTAGGCTCTGGATATTCACCACTTGCTTGGGTTAGAGGCCTTGCGAATACCAGACCCTGGGGGACGCCTGAAGCAGGTATCGGCTCTGATCACAGGTGGGAAACTGAGGCACTGCAGGGTTAAGTCACACAGCAATGGGGGAAGACTGGATCCAAACTTGGGGACATCTGACCCGCGAATCTTTGCCAACAGCCTCTGAAAATCACAGAATCTTAGTGTTAGAAGGATCAATTGTGGGTAGGAATCTTGCGGGGCTGTTGCCCGATTGTTCCAACTCCTTTCGTCCTGAGCAGTGGCTGGGGAAATTGCAGGCAGGTTCCTCCGTGGGGACACGGGGGAGCAGAGCCCTGCTCTCCCCCAGATTGTTGTGTTACATGAGTGCAAAAGAAACCTTTGCTGCGTTAAGCCACCAAGATTCGGAGGTTGTTACACGGCCTCATCTTTCCTATCCTGACTGCTACAGATCAGGGAAACGGGGATGGTGGCAGAATTTTTGCTCTTTCTACCTCCCTGGGGAGGTGTGATCATCAAGAGATGGAGGAGCTAGGGAACCGGTTATTGCTCCCCTACACCCTCAGGCTTCACGCCCCATGATGTCGGCTCTCCTGGGTCAGTGCCTTCTCCTGAAAGAGTGCCATTCGCTCAGCCACCCGTGTTGGGGAGATGTGCATAGGACCTCAGTGTAGGGTTGGGATGAGGTTGGAAGGCATTAGTGTATGCAGAGTTCCTGGGTGAGTTCTTGGCACATGTACGTGCTATGTGTTTCTATTATTATTAGTGATTTTTTTTTTTAGTTCATTCAACTACATTTCCTGGGCATCCACTACGTTTCCTAGACACCAGGAATATGGAGAACAAAGCTTGTTTCTTCCCGCCTCGGAGCAGAAAGGCCCAGAGAAGAATGTCCGGGCAGCACGGAGGACCTTGTGTGAGGACACTGGTGCTGTGACACCTTCCAGGAGGAGGGACTCCACGGGGCCTGGTGTGGGGGCAGCAGGTGGCCTTGGGCCTTGAGGCGGAGTCAGGTAGGGGTGCCAGCCGTCAGTTACGTAAGCCCCCAGCCTGCGAGCCAGACGCGGCTTTGACAGCCTCATTCACATCCCCCTACGAGGAACCTGCTCCTCCACAGCAGAGCTGGGGTGCGGGGGTGTGGGGGGACCGAGAGCAGCTGCTCCGCGTCTGGGAGCCGCTTTCTTCACTTTCCTTGGGGAGGAAGACGAGAGGCCAGCCTCCAGTGCCAACACCTGGTGACAGGTGAATGGCTTGTGGCCACTGTCCAGTCCCTGGCTCTCGCCATCGGCTCAGCCTCATCCTCAAGCCCAGTCCGGCCTCCTTGGCTCTGTGGGGCAGGGCTAGGGGTTGGGGGCCGGCTGGGCTGCAGGAGCACAGAGATGGCACGTCAGCAGGGAGACCCGGGATTCAGGTGCTGGGCAGGGGGAGAGAAGGGAGAAGGGAGGGGAGGGGCTGCTGGGGGCAGGTGCCTCAGGGGCAGGTGGTAGAGGCCCAGGCCAAGCCCTTAGGTTGCCTCCAACTGAGATCCCCTTTGCGTGGAGGAGAACCTTGACCGTCGGAGCCCAGGAGGACCTTGGCAGTATCGGCCCACCGTTCTGTGTTACAGCTGGAGGACTTAGGCTCAGAGAGGCATGTGGCTTGCTCACAGACACACAGCCAGTCGGGGCTTGCCCAGGGCCGCGACCCAGACCTCTTTGCTCTTAGTTCGCTGCTCCTGCATGACATCATGCTGCCTTTTGGGGCCTTGGAGCCTCCTGTTTTGCTGGGGAAGTCTGACCTCAGGGGAGGCCATGCCGCTGCCATTGCTGAGGTGTGGAGCCCTCACTCCTCCATCCTCCCTCCCCTCCAGGGGGCTGGCCTCACTGGGGAAGGGGCAGTGGCCAAGGGCGGCTTCATCGCAGGCTCTCCATCTGCAGGACCCAGGGCTGGGTGCATTGGGTGCAAAGGAGCTGGGGGACAGCTGCCCCTCCTGGCCCAGCCCACCCCTCTTCTCAGAGCCTGGGGGCAGGAGCCGGTGGTGGGTGGTCGCTCTGAGGGCATGAATGACCCCACCTCCTGCGAGAGACTCTGCCCTTGAGTGCGGGCTGATCGTGTGACCTGAGCCTAGTAACTAGAATACAGCAGAAGTGATGGGATGTCCCTTCGGAGATTTGGGGGCCTGTGTCTTGGGGGCTCCCTTTCTCTGCCCCCTTTTGCTTGCTCGAAAGCTGTGTTGTGAGCTGCTGGCCTCTGGCCCACAGCCAGCCAGGACCTGCAGCCGACCAGCAGTCGCGACAGTGAGCTTGGGAGGGAACCCCCCCCAGGTGAGGCTTCACATCAGACCACAGCCCTGGCCGAGTCCCCACTGGCAACCTCACGATAGAGCCTGGGCCAGAGAACACATAGAACTGAGATCGTGGATGTCTGTTGTTTGAAGCCGCTGAGATTTGGGGAAACGTGCTCTCCAGCCACACATAACTTATTACAACCCACCACCACCTCCTCCTGGGGCCACTGCCCCACCGGCTCCACCCCCCTCCCCTGAGGCCCACGGAGGAAGTCCCAGGCTTATGTCCTAGTCTCCCACACTTTATTGCCTGAAGGCCTGACCTGGGGGAAGGCATTTCACCTTCTCTGGGTTCCTTTTCCACTTGGTTAAGGCCACAGGTGCACAGGTCTTTCTCACTATTCTCTCACCTTGACCTTCATAACTGCTCGGAGATGTATTTGGGACAGGTCTCCATGTCCCCGAATGATAGCAGAACAGATGCAGGGCGGCGTGGGATATTGTGACAGCATCGTCCGGGATGACGGTGAGGACAGCGAGGGTCCGACTGTGGCTCGTGCCTCACTGGCCACACCCTGCACGTAGCTTGCCTCCTGTGCTGTGGAAGGCGGGGAGCCCGGCTGCTCTGTTCCCTGGACTCGCCTGCAGCTGGCCACCCGTGGGCCACATCAGTCCCCCACGCGGGCGAGAATTCGGAACCGGGGTTCACAGGGAGAGAGACGGCACCGAGCGCCCGTGTCGCTGTGTGGATCGGGGCTCTGGAGCTGGCCGCTGAGCGGTGACCTCCCGATTCCCCAGCTCTCTGTTGGAGCAGGAGCCGCGGCCCCTGGGTGGCACAGTTCGGAAGTTGCTCCTGGACGCTCCGCTGCTTAGTGTGCTTTAAAAAAAAAAAAAAGAATAGATTCTGTTGTCGGTCACTGAAGCCCGATAGATACACCTTCTCCAGAACATCTGGGACAAAGGGGTCCCAGGAGGTCTCCTCTCAGCATCCTCCTCCTGGTGGCCGTGCGTACATCAGTCCCCCGGGGAGCGCTCCGATTGGCTCAGCTGGGTCAGTCCTTGTCTTGAGAGATGGGGAGTGAATGACGGGGACATTTCCTACCACGGCAGCTGGGGGACGGGGCCCATCTCTAGAAGAGGGGCTGAGAAGGCTTGGAGCACAGAGTGTGTGAGCCGCCACATCTGTCCGACGTGAGCCGCCAAGGGGAAGCACCATTAGCGAATCCCACAAGAGACAGGGCGGTAATTAAGCCCAGAGAGCAGGAGATTGTCACAGGAGGCCCAGAGCCCTGCTCAACGGGTCATCACGCCTGTCCGCCAGCCCTCCACCACGGAGGATGCAGAACTATCCCCATCTACCCCTGACAGTGCTTGGGTGGGGAGGGGGGACGGAGGCTCAGAGGGATGAAGTGCCTGGCAGGCTGGGAGATGTCCCAGCGGGAGATGGGGGTTTGGATCCAGCCCTCCCGATTCCCATCCACTGCGGTACCTGGAGCCAGCAGACCGGGGCCGTGCCTCTCATCGGCAGAATGCCCATGGCAGTGGTGGGCCTCAGTGGGACGGCGTGTTGGAAAGTGCCTACCCCTGGGCCTGGCCCCAGGAGGCACCTCCTGGTGATGATGACAGGCCGGAGTGCTTGATTCTGCCTCTGCTGAGCAACTTTCCCATTGCCATGGTGACAGATGCCCGGTGAGTTGGGCTTCGATTAGAACTGGGTCCACGCAACAGCGAGCTGTATCCCCAGCCCCTCCTGTTCTGTGAGCCTGTCCCCTGGCACCGGGCCGGAAGGGGCAGGCAGAGGGAGCGGGCCTCTCCGCCTCAGCCCTCCCTGCCCCTTCTGCCATCTGCCAGCCTCCCTCCCCGGACTCCACCTGGCCTAGAGCCTGAGGTCTGGGTTCCAGTTCTGTCTCTCCTACCTCCTGCAGAGTGGAGGGGCTTGTGTTTGGGCTCAGCTTTGCAGATCGGAAGGAGAGTATCGAGCACCTACCTGGGCCATGGGCCGGATGTCAACTGGGCCCCTGCCCTTGCAAATCCTGATACCAGTGCCACCAGCCTCGGCTCCCAGAGAGCCCTGCGGTCCTCCAGCCTCAGGTTCCTGCTCCTCTTCCTGGTGCTCCTCCATCTCCCATGGGTCCTCTGCCCTGTGTGACGCCAGCTCGGGGGTGGAATCCAGCCCCTTCCTCAGTTTCCACAAAACCCCTGTCTCCTACCTGGGGCAGTGGAATATATTGAATGGTGGGGGGAGGGCAGTGGTGGGGGAGGGTTTGCACGGAGAGCTTCACGTTCTCTCTGGAAGCGCCTGGCCTTCCACCCTGTCCCAGGAAAGGCTTACTCTTTCCCCCATGCCTGCACGATCCCTTTCTCCCCCTCACGCAGAGCCAGCCCTGACCGACTGTGGCCCCCGCCCCCTCTCCTGTCCCCCTCCTAACCCAGCGGGGCAGAAGCACAGGACTGTCTGGGTCCCAGCACTGTACCCCCTCTTCCCGCAATCTTCACAAAGATCTGGGGAACTTCCCTGCGGATTGTGGGGTGCAGGGAAGACTCTCCTCTCCGGGACCTAGCAGTCTAAGCTCTGCCCCGCTGGAGAGGGTCCTGCAAGCACCAAGGGCAAATTCCACAGCCAGACAGGGAGGCGCCCCAAGACTCGGCACTGAGCCACGTGTCACTGGGACCACCTCCTTTCGAGGATGTATAAAGGTGGTCAGCGTGGATCTGCTGGAAGTTTCCTGAACGCTGCCACAGCCCCCGACCCCCAGACAGGTGATTGCTGAGTGACAACCGTTTTGAGTGATTGTGTCACCTAACACCTGTTCACGCAGGTCGACTCCTGGAGGACGCTGGGCTATCTCGCCCCCTCGCACAAAGTCTCTGTGGCTGGGCTTTGACCAGGGCCATGTGCCTAGGAAATGGGGAGCCCAGCAGAGACACAGGTTTTCCGCCCCATGGACTTGGGTCATGTGACTCTGGCTGGCCAATCAGAAAGCCCCATCCCCCTGGCAGAGAGATTGGCTCATGGTGGGCACCTGACTCAGGCAGAGCCAATCAGAGTCTTCCATGAGATTTGATACATGGACACCAAAGACAGAGGGTCTCTTGCTTTCTACTGGCTCATGGGCTGGCATGAATGGGGTAGGAATGGTCAGGAGCCATTGCCATGCCATGCAGAGACAGAGCCTACCAGAAAAGAAAACCAACATGCTGAGGAAACAAGAACGTCTGAAAGATGAAGTGATGAGCCTTGAGGATGTTTGAGTTCCTGGATCCAGCTGGGCCTGAAGGCAGATCCACTTCTGAATTTTCAGTATGTCAGCAAATAAATTCCCCTCAGCTGCTGTGGGTTGCTTTTAACAGTGTAATTGAAAGGACCCTGACTGTCAGAAAGGGAGGATGGGAAGATAAAGAGGGAGCTTACAGGAAAGGCCATGGGTCAGAGGGTGTCCCAACTGGGACCACAGAGTCCATTTAGTCCCTCATCGCTGAATCTGGCCTATTGTGAGGTCACCTGGGCAGCCTGTTAAAGTAGATGCTGGTTCACTAGACTGGGGACCTGGAAGCCTGCATTTCCACAAGCTTCCCAGGGAATTCTGGTATCAGCCAGGTGGGAAACTGCTGACCTAGTCCTATCCCCTGACTCTGTCATTAGGGAAACTGAGGCCAGAGGGAGAAGCACACAGCAAGTTCATGGTAATTCCCCATCTGTTCTTTCTCCCTTTCCTGTCTTCCTGTTGCCCGCTCCAAGGGTGAGGGCAAGGAAAGGGAAGGTTTAAGATCCTCCACAGAGGGGCGCAGGCTCAGACCATTGTCTAGCACCCTCACCTCTCAGTCAGAAGCCGAGAGAGTGTACAGAAATGACCGTGCTGTTAGTCCTGGAACTGCTGCTTGCCCGACGTCTGTCCATCCATCCATCCATCCATCCATCCACCAAGTACTAAGCACTGTGTGTGCCCAGAACAAACCAGTGAATGTAGCTTCTGTAGGTTATTTATGCCTTCCCTCCCTCCCCCCTCCCTCCCCCTCCTCCCCCCTCTTTTCCCTCCCCTCCTTCCTCTCTCCTCCCTCCCCCTCCCTCCCCCAGTCCCACCTTCCTTGACCTTCCACCCCCTCCCTCTTTAGGGGGAGAATGCTAGACTTGGTCTCCTGTTCATGTTCAGCCATTCAGCTGCTATCACTCAGTAGCTACATGAACTGGGCACTCAATTTCTCTAAACCTCTTGGCACCCCACCTTTCTCATTTTGAGAAGTGGGGAGGACAGAACTTTCCAGGATTGCTGTAGCCATACAGCCGATCTGTGGGACGGGGCTGTGTGGGGATGTTGGTGGCACTGTCCTTCCTTATGCCTTGATTTCAGAGCCACGTGGAAATGTTAAAATGAAAAGGAAGGAGGAAAAAACGCCCGTCTTCGTAGGTTGCCCACCGTCAATGTTGCACATTTCCCTCCAGGCCTGACCACCCGCAGACTTCATCCTCATGCGGTTGTGATTGGCCCGGGGACGCAGTCTGGGGTCCTGGTTCTTTGGCTCACACCGGTCGTTCAGAGTCTTTGATAAAGGATGTCAGTGAAAAAAGTCGTGAGAAAGGGGGATTTGGCTTGGAGACAGAAGCCTGAGTGAGATAAACAGGCCCTTCTGGGGCTGTGAGAAGCATGAGGGCCCTTGGGGAGTCACACTGGAAATGGCTGTGAACCAGCCATGTGACCTCTCTGGACCTCAGCTCCCCCATCTGTGAAATGGGAGCATCGAGCTGGCTGATCCCTGAGACCCCTTGAAGCTCTGAGTTTCTGGGGGCCTGTGACCCAATAACCGACTGGAGTATTTTTGGCACGCTAGGTGCTATGGGGGATCTGATGGAGGGAAAGGTGGACCCTGCCCTCGGTGACCTGAAGGTCCAGTTGGAGGCATAAAGCCAGGCCACAAAACCCAATTCAAGAACCATCATTCAAGAATTATACAAAAGGAAAGTATATAATTTCAATCATAGCAACCGCAAACAACTGCACTTGAACTTGATCTTGTCCCAGATGGCAGGAGCAGGACTCCTGCTTCCAGAGGCTCCGAGGAAGGCAAGAGCAGCTCTGGAAGCAGGGATGGCTCCAGCGCAAAGCAGGGGCCAAGGGAGCACCGACGAGGGGACCTTGGATCTGAGAGAGCCCTGCCTGGGAATGTGCTGGGGAAAGGGCTGTGCAGAGGGCCTGGAACCCTCACTGTGGGAGGGGTGGGGGGAGGGACTGGGCTGTTTGGTCAGGAGGCAGGAAAACTCAGGGGACTGATCCCTGCCTTCAGATATTCCCAGGGCCATGTGGAGGATGGGCTGGATGTGTGCTGGTGGCCCCGGGGGCAGGACTGGCACTGCGGGGAGCCGGGAGGATGCCCCGCACCCCTGAGCCCTCGGTTTGGGAGATAGGACAGCACTGGGTGCTGCCCGCTGGCTGCTTACCATGAACCCACAGGCCCTGTGTCAAGTGAGCTCCGGGCATATCTGTTTATTTCCCATAACAACTCTGCCAAGTAGGTGGCGCCACAGTCCTCAGTTCACAGATGAGGACATCGAGGCACAGAGAGGGAAGTCACATGCCAGGAAGCGGAGGGGGTGAGATCTGAACTCAGGCGGTGGGCTCTCCAGCAGTGGGACCGTGTAAGCAGAGGTGTAGAGGGATGGAAGAGAGCAGGGCAGGGGCTGGGTAAGATAGCTCCCGAGGCCACTATGGCTTTAGAGGCTCATCAGGGAGGGCCCCCTGGAATAGGTGCCCTTGAACTGAAATGGAAGTCTGGGAACGCTCACTGGAGAGGAGTAGCAAGGGTGTCGAGGCCAGGGAAGTGGTGGGTGCAAAGGCATGGAGTGGGAATGGGGCGTGGTGTGAAGGCGGGGAGGGGGACCCATGGGCATGGCCAGGACTGTCCAAAGCAGACCCAAAGCCACACGCCGGGCCCCTTGCACGTGTCTGGAGGCCCCTCTGGTTGGCCGGCCAGTGTATCACAACAGCACCCTGACCAGCAAGCGTCCTCCCTCTGTCCTTCCAGCCTCCCCACTACTGTCCAGTCCCTCGGCAGTCCGATTCAACCTAAACCCGATCAAGCTGTGCAGGAGCCCCCGTGGCTCCCCACTGCCTGAGCACAAAGTCCAAGCTCTACCCCTTGGGTGACGTTTCAAGGTCCCTCCAGCCGGCCCCCCCAGCCTGGTTAGTGAGCTCCCCAGCCACCAACACAGTGAGGCCAGATGGGGTGCCCGTGTCCATCCAGGCATCTGAGCCCTCGCTGCTCCCCCGTTGGACAGTGAGCTCAAGAGCGGCCACTGCTCTCTCTTCGGGCTCATGTCCCTCGTCCCTCGAGCCCAGCGCAGGCCCTCCGGGAGAGCGCCAGGCCGCAGACATGTGGTGCGGGAGCCAGAACACCGGGCCGTGAATCCCCGCTCTGCTGTTACCAGGCCAGCAGTGAAGGACCAGTGTGAGTCAATGTCGGCGCTGTGCTCATTGCTGGGGACTCAGGGAATGCTGGCTGGATGTCATAGAAGCAGGGGACAGGGGGGAACGGGGGGGGGGGGGGGGAGAAATGGGGAGGGGGGGGAGAGAAGGAAAAAGAGGGAAAGAGAGAGAGAGGGAGACAGGGAGATGGGGGAGAGGGAGACAAAGGGAGAGAGAGAAGGGGAGAGAGGGAAGAGAAGGAGAGGGAGGAAGGGAGGGAGGGGGAGAGAGAGGGAAAGAGATGGGGAGGAAAAGGTTGGGGAGGGGGTAATGGGTGGCAGAGGGGAAGGGGGGGGCATGAGGTTGGGAGGGGAAGCTGCCAGGTGGAGGCGGGGAGGCAGAGAGCAGAGGCCACCAGCCAGGGTCTGTCTGGCTCAAGTGAGAACTGTTCCATCACGAGGTGACACCTGCCAGCCAGCTACTCTCAAAATAGCTGTCCCTGCTGGGGCCGCACCAGTGGAGGGTGGGGCCGTGAGCCCTGTGGGGACACCAGGAGCCCTGTGGGGACGCCGGGAGCCCTGTGGGGACACCGGGAGCCCTGTGGGGACAAGTGCTGGGCCCGTGGCTCCTGTGGTCTCCAGCCTGGCAAGAAGCCTCTGTGACCTGTGCCTTGAGGGGCTGCGGCGGGGGCTCAGGGGTCCCTCCCTGCGGGTCTGTGTGCACGTGTGTGTCCCGTGCCCTGGGGTCGGTGCTGGAGGCTGGGCTGGTGACAGGCAGGGAATGGCCAGACTGATAATGATACTCATGATAGTGGTCCTCATCCCCATCATAAAAAATGAGGCCAGCCCAGCAAAGTTGCCCACCCACGTCCATCCCTTTTCTTTCTTTTGCAAGGACCTGGGGACGTTGGGGACAGGCCAGGGGACACACCCACCTCCCGGACTCCCTTGCAGCTAGGCCGACCAGGGCACCCACTCCTGGCCGCTGAGATGTAAGGGCGAGTCAGCAAGGAGGGCCCCAAGAAGGCTGTGGTGCTCCCCACCTCTTGGCACGTCTCTGTGCTAGCCTCCTTCCATCCGGCTGCACATGCCTCTTCTCCAGCAGACTGAGAAGCCCAGGCCAGGGAGCGCCCAGGCCTCTGGAAGAACATCGACATTCACCCCACACGATCTGAGTTTTCATCCCGGCCGTGCCCAGCTGCGTGACCTTCCTGGGCCTAGGTCGTCTCAGCTGAGAAATGGGAAGAAGAGAGAGTGACCAGTGCTGAGACCCTGCTGTGTCTCACGGGCCTGGCACACCTTCTGGGCCACCAGAGGACAATGGAATACTGATGTTGATGCATTTGATTGTGTGTTGGACGTGGTTTTGGCATTTGGTCCAGTCCAGTTTGGCAGATACTTTTTTTTTTTTTAAGATTTATTTATTTATTTGAGAGAGAGAGAGAGTGGGGATGGGGTGGAAGAGGGAGAGGGAGAGCGAGAATGTGAAGAAGACTTATGCTGAGCTGGAGCCCGTTGCGGGGCTCGGTCTCATGCCCCTGAGAGCATGACCTGAGCCGAAACCAAGAGTCAGCCGCTCAACCCACTGAGCCACCCAGGCGCCCCCAGTTTGGCAGATACTTGTAAGGATCCCTGCTACTTGGAAAATTGGAGTGACCACACAGCAGGTGGTTCTTCATCGCCTTGTATGGCCACCGTCAGATCTGTAACGGGGTGTCTGGCTCGTGTTCATGTCCCAGTGGCCCGGCAGCAGCCGTTCCCCGGGATATCTGCCGAATGATTGAATTCATCCGTGACCACTCAGCAAATGCCTCCACGGTGACTTTTTTTGGGGGTGGGGGTGGGGGTGGTGGCAGGCTCTGCACAGGAACAAATAAAACCAAGAATAAACTAGGCGTCCCTGATGGACGAGGCCTGTGTGTTCGCCTTCGGTGGGCAGATTGGAGTTCAACAGGGAGCAACATCTGGAGCAAAAGGAAGAGAGTCCAGGCTGGAGAAAGCCAGGCTGTTGTGGGAGAGGAGGGGGACCATGGAAACAAGTTTGTGGCTGGAACATTCTAGCCCCTGGATTCCCCGCCGAGAAAGCCAGGAATCCCGCGTGGGGCCAGAGGAAAGCCCTCCCTCCTGACCCCCGTTCTGCCTCTCCCACCAGCCGTGCGGGAGACCTTGTCCCTCACTCCTGTTGCTGTACCCCTAGCACCCAGAACCCCCGGGCCCTACAGCGTGTGCAGAAGAGGGTCCGAGGAGGGAGTGGCTGCTGGTCTGAGGGAGGAGGAAGAAGTCAGGAGCTGGAGGCTTCTCTGGGCTCTGCCCACAGAATTTTCCAGACTGACTTCTCCTCCGGTCCCAGTCTGAGCAGCTCTGGGGCACGGCATGACCTCAGCCGTCCCCTTCTTCACCTCAGTTCACTGAGCATCACTGTCAGCCACATTCTTTCCAAGAGTCTTTCCACGCATGAGGTTTGTTCTAAGGATTCTGGCTCCCTCCATGGGGACAACTCCGTGGGGCACTGACCTCCCACCCGGTGAGTCCCCAGGCCCCTGCGTGGGCCAATCCCACACCCTCGTGACGTCAGCCCGGTCCACGCCTCCACGCCTGGACAGACGGCCGCATCACCCGGGGGCGCAGAGCAAGGAGGGGGTGGCCGTTAGCCCGGGGTCCCACCCAGCTCTGGTCCTTCCAGGTGTGTGCGCTGGGAAGTCAGCAAGCCTCCGTCCTGTCCTGCGAGACCGCCGTGTGGGAAAGTGCTTTGTAAACTGCAAAGAGCAGGCAGATGGGAGGGTTCCCATCCACACCTCTGCCCACCAGCTTGGGGGTTCCCAACCCAGAGGAGTTTTGGGGGCCTGTACAGAGACTCCCTCCTCCTGGGTTTGCTCTGCAGGCCTCTCACCAATGCCTGAGGTTCTGTCACTAGGAATTCTCTCACTGCTTTGTCTCTAACTCTGGCCGAAGGGTGTGGGTGGTCCACACAGGGGTCATTAACTCTGGGAGGAACCATCCACCTAGTCTTCCCCAGGGTGGGGCGAGCAAGGGAGAGGGAACGGGGAAAGTATATGGTCTGGTGGAGCTCCCCTCTCCGTGTTCGCAGATCCCGCCTCCCCCCAGTCCCCAGGGGAAAGGGGTCCCAATACACAATCCAAGGCATGACCACTTGAATTAAATGGCAAAAAGCAAAACGCTTTCCCTGGTATCTCCCGGTGGTGAGCCATCCCCTCCTCCCACACGTGCTGGGGGTGAATTTCTCTGCCCCCCTCATGCCACCCGTGTCTCCGGACCCCCCCGATGTTGCTCTGAAATGTGAGACTGGAACACAAGGGTGTGGGGAGGGGGTCAGCATGAGGACCCCAGGGCTGGGCTGCCTCGTTTGGCAGCCGCGGCTTACTCGCTGTGTGACCTGGGAAGGTTATGACCCTCTCTGTGCCTCGGTTTCTTCTTCTTGAAAATGGGGATGATCACAGTACCCACCCCGTATGGTGGTTTGAGGATTTAACGAAGGGGTGTGCAGGGAGAGCCTGGCCTTCAGGACGGGCTGAATCGGCCTCAGCTTTGGGGTTACTCATCCCAAATCTGTCGGCTTCTCTATTCTTTCCAGAGTCCTGGCCACCTGTGTCTCCTTCTGGACCACGGTGCCACCTTCCTTGCTGCATCTCCTGCAAATGCCACCCCCCCCCCCGCCACAGACCCCACTGGTCTGCTCCCGCCACTCCCCTGCTTCCGACCCTTTAAGACACTGTATCCATTCATTCCCTGGCTCGATGTGCATATTCGACGTTCTCCAGCCGTCAGACCCTGTCCCGTACTGGGTACTGACTACAGTAGACGGGGAGGGCCCTGGCCTCAGGGAGCCTGCGGGCTAGCGTGCGCCCAGACCATGGCGACTACACAGGCAGATAAATGAGAGCATGTTAAGTTCTGCAGACCAGTCATCGGTGGTCACCATTATGCCACCTAACAAGCCCAAACGCAGGGGCTTCCACAACAATCATTCGTTCTCCCTCACAAGTCTGCAGATCGGCTGGGGATCCGTGGATCTGGCTGGGCTGCTCAATAGGCCAGTCATCCTTGGACGTCTGGGGACGTGTGTGTCCCATGGGGATGGCAGGGGGCCAGGGGGCAAAAAGAAAGCTGTTGTGCTTCCGCAGCCCCTGAAGTGGGACACTTTCACTTCTGCCCACATCCCATCGGCCGAAGCTTGTCTCATGGTCAAGTTCACTGTCAGTGTGCTGGGAAAATACACACTGCCTCTAGAGGGACACCCTGCAAAGCCACAGAGGGAAGGTGCGCTTGCAGGGCTGGCTGGACAACTGGAAGCAGCAAAGCCTCCTACCACTCGCTCTGCAGGAAACGGGGTGCTGGTGCGGATAATCCCCGAGTGTCTGCTCCCGAGGGCTGCTCGGGGTCAGTCTCTCTGCACAGCCCACACTCCTGCTTAAACCCGAAGGAGGAGGAGAGCCAGGGAAGAGCTTTCTGGCAGAGGGAATACGTGTAAAACCTCAGAAGTGGAGATGAATCGCTGTGTCGTTGGAACAGTCAGGAGGCAGGTGAGGTGGGTGGGACACAGGTGTGGTGTGCGCTCTCCATCTCCATCCTCCGCACAAGGCCCAGGCTCTGCTTGCCCACCAAGCCCCCCCGCACTCTGGTCCATGCTGAGCGCCCCCCTCAGGCCCTCTGCCCGAGCCGCACTGGAATACAGCAGTCCTCTGTCCCCATGCTTCCCCCGAGGCTGGGCCCACGGTGGCCCAATGGTGCATCGTGTGATGCCAGGTGGAGTTAAGTACTAGGAAGGAAGATAAACCAGGTGAGGGGATAGAGACAGGCGGAAGGAATGTTGATTTCTCTCTCTTTCTTTAAAAGTTTAATTATTTGAGAGAGAGAGTTCACGAGTGGGGGGAGGGGCACAGGGAGAGGGACGAGCAGACTGAGCGCAGAGCCTGATGCAGGACTCAATCTCACCCCGCTGAGATCATGACCTGACCCGAAATCAAGAGTTGGACGCTTAACCCACTGAGCCACTCAGGCTCCCCAGGAATGTTGATTCTATAATTCATTATTTGGGGCACCTGGGTGGCTTAGTGGGTTAAGCATCTGACTCTTGATCTCAGCTTAGGTCTTGATCTCAGGGTCATGAGTTTAAGCCCCACATTGGGCTCCACACTGGTGTGGAGCCTCCTTAAAGATAAAAAAATACAACTTATATAGTTTATTATTTAAAAAATTTTATTATGGGAAATTTCAAACATATAAAAAGATAGAGACAACTGAGCAATGAACCCCGAGGTGCCCATCTCCCAGCATGGCTGTCTTTTTGTCCGGCCCCCACCCCCGCTCCAAAGCTAATTATTTTAAGTAGAGGGGGTGCCTGTTTCAGATAAGATGGTCAGAGGAAGCCTCTCTGTGGAGGGAACGTTAAAGCAAAGTCTGGCACAGAGTGTGAGCAGGCCTCTGGCGGAAGAATGTTCTGGGTGGGAGGGAGAGCAGGGACCAAGTTCCCGGGGAGGTGGAGGGAGAATGAAGAGCTGGCGGCAGGACGTGCGGCTGTAGGCCTGCAGCAAGGGGCTGCCCAGCCGCATGTGGGGAGAGGAGGAGAAGGCTCAGAAGCAGAAGTGGCCCCTCGGCAGCCAGAGGAGCCCCGGACATGGGTCCACAGGTCTGGCCTGGGGCTCAGATCTGCATGTCCTTCGGTCATTGTGAGCCTTGGATGCATCACTTAAGGTTTCTGAACTTCGGTTTCCTCCTCCCCTGGAAGTAGGGGAGACACAACTCCCCACCTCCCAGGGTCACCTCCTCCTTCCCCCCTCCCCCCATCTACAGTCCTCACACTTTTAAGGGGCGTCTGGTATTGACGACTCTAGGGGAGGAGCAGGAAACGGAGCTGTCCTGTCCCAGCTGCCTGCCTGGTCTCCCAGCCTGTTGTCCACCCTCCATGTGGCCACAGGACCTCAGTGGGTCCCCCACCCCCGCCCCCAATCCTGCACCCTGACCAGTGGCCACACCCAGGTCCTAGAGAAGCAGATGTTGGAGGTTGAGGGTAGAGCAGAAATAATGGATTTCTGCTGGTTCCCCTCCTGTCCCCCTTCCCAGGGGTGACTTCGCGGTGGACTGCAGGGCACAGACCGTGGCCCCAGGTCCGGGCGTTTGGGCTGAGGGGGTCGGGGAGCAGCACGGAGGAGCTCTGTGATGTCAGGCGAGCTGCCTAACCTCACTTAGCTCCGAGTTCTGCGTCAGCCAGCAGGATAATGGAATCCGCCTCCTAGGACAGGGTGAGGATTTTCTGAGGGGTTTTGGAAGGAATGCGGCCCACGGGTGAATTCTGGATCAACTTGCTTACTCTCTGGGTGACCTCACTCCACCTCTCTGAGCCTCAGTTTCCTAATCTGCCAAACAGACGGAAAGAAAACGGCCTCATGGGGTTGCTGGGATACGGGATGCGGGATGCGGTGCCTAGAGGCCCAGGCAGGGAGGCCTCCTGGAATGTCACCTGCTTCCCTCCCCTTCCTTCCCCCGCTTTCTTCTTGGAGGCACCTCAGGGGAGGGGGCAGGTGAGACCTTCCCAGCCTGGCCCAGTCCCAGCTTCTGCACTGGCCCCCCGGCTTCCCCACACTGGAGCTGCAGCTGGGTCCGAGCTGGGGCATGACCGGTGTCCACCCGCTCCTTGGGAGGAGGAGGCCTGTGTTATGGGGCCTCTGGTTGTTTGCTGCTCCCAGTACCTTCCGAAGCTGGTTCGAGTCTGACGTTCTCACGGATCAATGAGGAGAGTCAGGAATCGGAATGAACATCCATGTCTGTCTGACTCCAAAGCCAGTGCTCTTTCTGTTCCTGCTTTTCCATGTGGGCTGTGTGTGTGTGTGTGTGTGTGTGTAGGGTCCTGCCCATCCCTCCATCCACCCAAGCCTGCGGGAAACGAAAAAGCCAGACAACAGAACAGAGGCTCGCGTGGTAGAGTGTGTAGGTGAGCGAATGAATGAATGAATGAGTGACTTACAAACAGGTGAAGGAGGGAATGAATGAGTGCCTTCGTGGAGGCCCCTTGTCCTCTTTTTTCTGGAACCCCCTTCCCCACCGTATTCTACCCCAAACTTATTCACCTCACCGCCCCATTGCCCCGGACCCCTCCTCTGCCCACCGGGCAGCCGGGGGCAGCCGTCTTGGGCCCCCCAGAGACAGGTTCCCCCCCCCACAGCCCACCTGCATCCTCGGGGTGCTTTAAGGGGGTTGCCTTGGCAACCGTAAGTTTCCAGTTGAAGCAAAAAGTTCCAGCCACGGTTTGCTGCGATGGAGAATGACATGGGGAGGACCAGTGGAGAAGGTTGCCACGGCAACCGAATATTTAAGTCAAACTTCCTCGTGGGTCTCCGTGGGGGGAGATTACTTTCAGCAAGTCAGACTCGGCTCCCTTGCCAGGCGGTTCTGCCAATGCCAAGCCGCGCGCTTTAGGGACTGAAGGGCCCATTGTTCCAGGCCCATCTACTGTCCCCAGGCTTCTAAGCCCCAAGCGACTTCACGCAGGGCAGCCTCCTGGCCCAGAGCTTTTGTGTCCTCGTTCATCTCCATGTTGGGCTGCGCTTTTTGTCACCGAGTCACTCTGCACTCCCCTCTTTTGTTAACCAGTCTGTCCTTTGTCCCCCTGCAGAAGCCAGGAGGGCTCTGGGCACTGGTGAACAGTAGTTTCGGAACGGGATGGAAGAATGAGCATCTCTCTCTAGGGAGAAGGAGCGAGGCTGCTTGCAGGGAATCGGGCTGTTGGCTTCCTCCGGGTCTGAGCCCTCTCAGGGGTCCCCTTTCAGGGGCAGGGCCATCGGGAGGGGCTGGCTGAGCCGGGGTCTGCCCTCGGCCCCTCCCTCTGGCCCCAATCCAGGCTTCAAGCTTTGCAGAAGGACCACGGGGACTCCCATCACGGTGAGCCCGGCACCTGTCTGACTCACGGGGGCCCTTGGGGGACACATCTCACCCTGCCCCTGCCCCACCACAGTCCCCTTGGCTACAGGTGGCCCAGC
Source organism: Neomonachus schauinslandi (assembly GCF_002201575.2). Lineage (NCBI taxonomy): Eukaryota > Metazoa > Chordata > Mammalia > Carnivora > Phocidae > Neomonachus > Neomonachus schauinslandi. The sequence continues at coordinate 12,523,370 of NC_058407.1, read as the reverse complement.
GCCGCGGCCCCTCTCCCTGGCCCTCCCACGCCCCTCAGCTCAGTCCTCCAGGCCTTTGCACCTGCAGAGCCCCTGGCCTGACCACGCCCGTCCTGGACCCCACCGCCCTCCTCCCTGAGTCGTGCAGAAGGTGAGAAGGAAGTGCCTGCGAGAGAAGCCCACCTCCGACTCGCCTCCCAGTTTGTGCTTAGTCCTGTGTGTTTGTGTTAAAGAGTAACTCTCACCGCCCACTGGGCCCGTGGTGCCGGCATGGCCAGCTCTTGTGCAAATAAGACGTTTTCAAACGGTTCTGCCACTCGGGGATTCGTTCTCTCTCGGCAAATGTTTATGTGTGATTTCTCCCCTCCTGTTCGCTTTCCTTCACTGCCTCTCCTGCCTCCCTCTGCACCGTCCGGGGTGGGGGTGGGGTGGCCGGGGTGACCTCACCTCCCTCCAGGCCTTTCTACCACTCTTAATGGGTAAATATTTACACCTGGAGGGTGTCCTGGGGAATGTCGTTACCCTCCTCCTTTAAACAAGCAGATATCACTGAAGAAAAAAGGGTCCCCTGAGCCTCTCCCTCCCCACCCCCTTTACCGCCTCGGCCTAGAGCAGGGCGTGGGGGGCCTCGGGAGCCGAGGGGTCTCTTCCACTGCCTGTGCAAGGCCCCTTCCCCACCCGCTCAGTCCTCACAAGGACCTGAAGGGCCTCCTTTGGAGCTCAGAGAAGGTGAACAGCTTGGCCAGAGCAGCAGAGCTTAGTCATGGTAGAGATGTAACTTGAACTCGGGTCTGCGGGTCACACTTGAATGGATGTTCTTTCTTTGAAACCAGGTTGGGGCACGCAACAGAGAGAGGCTGGACAGACAGCGGCTGCCCACGGGACAGTGAGACCCAGGAACCATGCACAATTCATGAGCAGGTGTTGGGTGCCTAAGGAGACACCAGTCAGAGGCTCTGGGTTCTTCTATCAGCGTGGGCAATCTGCCCACCCCTCTCATATTCTGGACGGGGGTGGTAGCCGCCCTCTCCTGACGGCGGCTCATTCCAGGGGTTCGGATGTGGGAGGGAGAGGACCATGCCGAGGCCATGCCAGCAGATCCGGGGAGCAGGGGGCTAGGTGATACCCCTTGTACCAGGATTCTGGTCTCCTAGGAGAGAGTGTCCAGCCCCAAGCCCTCTGCTGAGGGAAACCAAGGCCCCGGAGCTCTCGTTCTAAGCAAAGTGTGTCAAACTTAAGTGTGTCAAGCTTGCTGGTTCCATGTGACCCAAATCCAATTGTAGATGCACCAGAGAAACTGGCCCCTTTGACCAATCCATACATGAAAAGGGGGTTCAGATACTCCTTTGGGAGCATGGAGAATTGGAATCAGGAGGCCAAAGATTGAGCTCCCAGGGTGCCCTTGTCTCATTCTGTGACTTGGGGGCGGCGAGCACATCCCTTCTCTCAACCTCGGTTTCCCCATCTAGACAGTGGGGTGAACATCATGTGCCCCACAGGTTGCTGTGCTCCACATGGTCCAGTCTTGCCTTGGGGACACATGCAGAGAATCACCGACGAGCCACCAGAGTGTAATAAAAGGAAATTTAAGTCTTTACTTTGGCCTTTCCCCAAGGTGGGCAGGAGGATTGGGGTCAAGGATAAGTTTATTCCTAACTCATAGCAAAATTTAGGAGTCCCCATTCCCCAGTATTCTCCATACAAACTGGAGCTGCTTCTCCCCATCCTCGCTCCCCACTCCCATCCGAACTCCCCCAGATTTTGAGCCCAAACCACCCATCAGCGTCTCTCCGCTTGGTTTTTTTTTTTTTTTTTTTAAGATTTTATTTATTTATTTGAGAGAGAGAATGAGAAAGAGAGAACATATGAGAGGGGATAGGGTCAGAGGACGAAGCAGACTCCCTGCTGAGCAGGGAGCCCGATGCGGAACTCGATCCAGGGACTCCAGGATCATGACCTGAGCCGAAGGCAGTCGCTTAACCAACTGAGCCACCCAGGCGCCCCCCGCTTGGATTTTAACACGTTGATCCAAACGAGTTTCTCCTTCATGATTCTTCTCATACCAGGGAGGGCAGGGAAGCTGACTGGACCCTCAGGGAACCCGGGGTGGGTGGGGGAAGGCGAGGAGGGTCCCACGTCCGTGCTGACTGGTCCCTGCTCCTGGTCACAGGTCATGAGGCTGGAGCTAACATTTATGGCCTTTATATGCATCAGGCATCGCACAAATCTAACTCACAATGACCCCAAGGGGAGACCGTGATGGCCCCCATTGCATGGCAGAGGGATCTGAGGCCCTAGGAGGTTACATTGCCCAGGACTCACAACGAGTGGGTTAGGAGGGCCGAGTTTCAAGCTCAGGTCGTCTGACTGCAGAGCCCACACTTGCAAGCATCGTGTGTGCTAGTATCTGCCTACTCGAGGGGGTGGACCACAGAGTCCAAAGGGCCGTGAAAGCATTTTCAGAGACTGGGACATGGAGCTCAGTAAAACTTGACTCACTGACGAACCCCCTAGCTGAATGACAGGCTTTATAAAATACGGAGTGCTTTTTTGGTGATATCTTTGAAAAGCCAAACTTTTCTATGCAATATTTTTGTCCTTAAAGTGGAGGGCACCCATTGGCAAGGTGTGAGCTCTGATCTGATGGGGAAAGCCTGGTGCCAGGGCCTTCGTCTGCAAGGGGTTCCCTTAGGTTCCTGTAGGTGCTGAGCCCAGTGGCGCGTGCCCCCACATAGCCTCCCCCCATAATCTGCAGGAGGCAGACACGTCAGGAGGGCCCTCCCTGGCTCTGAGAGCACCCAGGGGAGTCTCATGAGGAGTCCTGGCAAGGCCTTTCAAGCTGTGTGATTTAGGACAAGTTCCCTAACCTCTCTGAGCCTGGATTTTGTCTTCTGGATGTTAATGTTACCTTGCAAAGTCATTGCAAGGTTGAGAGCTCCTGATACTAAATATCTAGAACTGGCCTAGGACGTGGGGAGCATCTGAGTGACGGGCTTTCTCAGGCTCAGCCCTACTGGCATTTGAGGTGGGATAATTCTCTGTCGTGGGGCTACCATCCCGTGCATGGTAGCGCGTTCGGCAGCATCCCTGGCCTCTACCCGCTAGGGGCCAGTAGCTCCTTCTAGTTACGATAACCAAAAATGTCTCCAGATCTTGACAGATGTCCCTTGGGGACAAAATCAACCCTGCTGGAGAACCACTGGGGCTCTAGAATAATCAGAGCCATTTTTTTCTTAATTTGAAGGTCCAATTGGCTTCACCAAGCGATTCATGAATCGGGCAGCCTCCCAACTCCTGGGATAACCGTCACTATTGTGGCCAATGAAAAGAATGCTTTTTTTTTAAAGGGCCGTGATGAAGACAGCCCCATCCCCGGGGTGCTGCTGACTACTTGTGTGTGGAGCCGGACCCTACTTATGAAATGATTAGGAACACGCGGAATCCAGATGGCAGTTGGAATATTTCATCTGGAGAAGATGAAACGTGGGAAGAGGACTACTATCAGTGTTCAGACTGATGATCATGCTCCCTCCCTGGTGGCGAGAGGCAGGGGACTCACACTGTGACCAGCGTCCCTCGGCCCCCATGACAAGCCTGTGAGGCTGGCTTCTACTTTTGTTGTGGGGGGAGGACGTTCAGGGTCATGGAAGGGCCCAGGAACTGGGTGATTTTGGCCCCTGGTGTGGTTTTCTCTGTCTGGGTGTGTTACTTTCCTATGACTGCCGTAACATATCACCACTCACTTAGTGGCTTCAGCAATACACATTTATGGACGTATGATTCTGCAGATCACAAGTCTCCTGCGGATGTTGTGGGGCAGGGCTGGTCCCGTGTTCCCTCTGAGGCTCTGAGGACAGTCTGTTTTCCTGCCCTTTGCAGCCTCCTGCCTTCCTTGGCTCCCGGCCCCTCCTGTCTGAAGAACCAGCAGAGCAGTCAAGACCTTTTTGGCCTCCTTCTTCCCTGTGAGTACGCTGGGCCCCCCCAGATAATCCAGGATAGTCTCCCTATTTTAAAGTCAGCTGATGAGCAACCTTAATTTCCCTTTGTCATGGAGCAATGTATATTTGCTGGTTCCAGGGGTTAGGACTTCTCTGGGGAGCCGTCATTTGGCCTGTCGCACGGAGAGAGCCACTGAGAAGGTTTCTCAGAGGAGGGGATGGCCGATCCGCCCATCTGGAGCTGTGGGTCTGTGAGGGGAGGAAGGAGAGATCAGATACCACAGGCGAGAAGAGCCGGATGCTTGAGAGGCATTTTGCGCCTGGCTGGGGATTTCTTCTTTTTTTTTTTTTAAAGATTTTTTTTTAATTATTCATTTGAGACACAGAGATACAGAGAGAGAGAGAGAGAGAAAGCATGAGCAGGGAGAGAGGCAGAGGGAGAAGCAGGCTCCTTGCTGAGCCAGGAGTCCGATGTGGGGCTCGATTCCAGGACCCTGGGATCATGACCTGAGCCGAAGGCAGAAGCTTAACCATCTGAGCCACCCAGGTGCCCCCATGGGGATTTCTGAGTCGATTCTTAGAAGTAATGGGGAGCCATGGCAGGTTCTTGAGAGCAAGGTCAGAACAGAAACACAATGCAAGCTTTTGGTGGGAGAAGCACCTCTGCAGATGGGTCAAGGTTGGAGCAACGTGGAGGGAGGTGGGGACAGGAGGCCACCTAGGTGAGAAGGCGGGAAACCAAGAAGCCAAGAGGGGTTAGAGGAGGGGACCGCTGGAGGACACGGAGGCCTTGTGCTGCAAAGGGACAGAGCAAGGGCTTTGCAGGTTGGATGCACCGTTCGGCTCCTTCCTAGCTGTGCGCATGGGGCAGGCTGAGCTTTACTTGTCCAAAGCTCCGTTTCCTTCTGGAAACAGAGACCGTGGGCATGAGAGTCCTTCTGGGCAGGGGCTTGTGGGCACAGTCCTGCAAGCACTGCGGCAGCTACTCTGCTCCTTCCCTGCGCAGTGACAGTCCCCCTGCTCACGTTAGCACAGGCGTCTTCAGGTGCCTTGACATCTGCATTGTGCTCTCTGCGCCCAGAGAGTCACTGAGTGTGGGCGCTGGGGTGGGGGTGCTCCTTACCGCCACTCCCAAGCTCCCTCGGTCATGGTCTCAGCAGCCCTCGCCCTCAGCGGGGCTCCTTCCGACTCTCAGCCCCCAGAGTGCTGACACCTGAAGTTTAGGGGCCTTTTAGTCCCAGGGGTCAACCAATTCTCTTAATGAGGTTAGAGTGAGGTCCTGCCAGTTGCAAGAGTCCTGAGGCTACAGGAGGTAAGGGGCGGGGGAGGGGAGGAAGGGCAAGAAGGTTGAGGAAGCTGCTTGCAGGGTGTGTAACCCTTGCGGATGCCTTAGGATGGAAGGAAGGGTACTGGCCAGGCCTTTGTATTTTTTTTTTTTTTTTAAAAGTTTTTTTTTTTATTTGACACAGAGAGAGAGAGAGAAGCAGAGGAAGTGGCAGGCAGAGAGAGAGGGAGAAGCAGGTTCCCCGCTGAGCAAGGAGCCTGATGCGGGGACTCGATCCCAGGACTCTGAGATCATGACCTGAGCCGAAGGCAGATGCTTAACCAACTGAGCCACCCAGGCGCCCCTGTATTTTTTTTTTTTAAAGATTTTATTTATTTATTTTGAGAGAGAGAGTGCAGAGAGAGAGAGCGCGCGTGCGCACGCATGAGCAGGGGGAGGGGCAGAGGGAGAGGGAGAAGCAGGCTCCCCGCTGAGCAAGGAGCCCGATGCGAGATTCAAACCCAGGACCCTGGGATCATGACCTGAACCCAAACGGAGATGCTTAACGCCTGAGCCCCCCAGGCGCCCCTTGGCCTTTGTATTTTGAAGGCAGCGTGGCAGCTTCTTTGCTCTCCGGGGCTGACAAAGCGAGGCTGTCACAGAAGGCGGCTGCCCCGAAGGTCTAGGCCAGTGGGGGTGTGGGGGCTGTGGGGGGCCTGATGCTTTCAGGGTTAAGGGGAGGCCCCCCTCCAGGACAGGCAGAGGGTCAGAGGGGCTGTGGTTCCCTTCAGGCCTGGGGCACCACCAAGGGTGAGGGGCTGGGAAGGCGGAGGCCGGGGCTGGGGGCTGTCTGGGCCAGAGCTGGTGCTTGCGTGGCCATATTTGGTGGCGGGGATGGAAGGTGCTGATGGAGGGGGCCTCCGTGGTCATCCGCCGGGCGCCCTAATGAAGCATCACAGGCTGGACGGCTCCCTGGTCAGAGATGCCTCGGCTCTCAGCTCTGGAGGCTGGAGGTCTGAAATCAAGATGTGGGCGGGGTGGGCTTATTCGGAGGCCCATCTCCCGGCTGGTAGAGGGCTGTTTTCTCCCTGTGTCCTCACGTGGCCTTCTCTCTGTGCGGGAGCCTGTGCCTGTCTGTGGCCACATCCCCTCTTCTTAGAGGGACATCCATCCTATTGGACCAGGCCCTCTCCCCCCGGCCAAAGACCTCATTTTCACCCGACTTTCTTCTCTCAAGGCCCCATCTCCAAATACAATCACATTTCCAAGGTGCTGGGGTTAGGACTTCAACAGATGAATTCTGGGGGGGACACAATTCAGCCCACAGAAGTTGTCTAGTGGCCGAAGCCACCTCCGTGTCCTGGGGACCCGGTGACCTTGTCCTTGTGGAATCCACGGGCAGGAGAAGCGGAAGATGCTGTGTCACTAAGGACTTCCTGCCGGTCTCGGGGGAGGGTGGCGCTCGGTTTAATTCCATTTGCTTCTTAGTATTCTCTCTTTCGATAGATAATGTGGGCCCATGGAACAGAACCCATAGCGCCCAGGGGTATGAGAGGGACGTCCTCCGCCTTCCCACACCACCCCCTCGGGCCCCCTCGGGCCCCTGGCCACGGGGCTCCCCTCCCCAACAGCACTGCCCACTGTGACCAGTTCTGGGGGCTCTGTCCGAGTCCCCGCCTAACTGCCATGCATCCACTTAGATCCGAGCTGCTCCGCTCCGGCTGCACGCCAACGTGTCCCGGGGACCCCACCTCCAGGAGACCCGTCTCTGGGGGCAGGCCCAGCACTGGTCCAAGATGCCACCGGCTGACTCCTGAGCAGGCACGACGGAGAAACACAGCTCCGCCTGCCCCTCGACTCACTGGGCACCTCATAGTCCATCTGGGGCGGGAAGGGGGCGGAAGGGAAGGTGGCCGCCCCGCCTGGGTACCAGACCCTCTCACACCTGCTCTAGCTTCCTCTTCATGACCTCCCCTCCAGGTGGCATCCTTGCTGCCCCTGTTTTACAGGTGAGGGAGGTGACACTCAGAGGGGCCACCTGGCCCTTGCAGGTCCTCCTGCTGGGGATGGGGAGCAGGATCCTGGCTGGGGAGTGGTGCCCCTGCATCAACGTCTTCCTTCCCCGGGCACAGCTAATAGAAGGCTAGGAACAAAGCGGCTGCTGGGATGCGGGATGCAGTGAGACTGAGCTGGCTGATGGAGAGGAAGGGCTCTGGGGGTCACATGCTGACAGGGACTCAGGGAGCGCACTGCCCTAATTGCTTTTCCTTTGATCAAGTTTTTCCCTCCACCGCCAACTTTGGTTTTGCTGCCCCCCCACCGTTTCTCCTCCACCTGAGAAACAGCTTTCTCTGCTTTCACAGACCTTCATTCTGGCTACTCTGCCCCGACCCTTCACCCCTTGCCCACTGGCTCCTGTCACCTTAATCCTCTGTCAGATCTTGTTCTTTAGTCTGCTCTTTCCTTGCCTGGGGAGCTCAGGGACTGACTCACTGATCCCTGACGGGACCGCAGTCTCTCAACCCTGAGCAGCAGGGGAGGAGATGAGTAGTTTCCCTGAGCTCCAGCCCCAGCCTCTACTAGGCTTTTGTCTCATATACCCGTCCACTCATTCATTCACCCATCTGTCCATTCATCCATCCACCCATCCGCCCACCCACATACCCATTCATCCACCCATCCACCAGTCCATCCACCCACCCACCCATACACCTATCCACTCATCCACTTGTCCATCCATCCATCCATCCATCCA
>NC_058407.1:12478334-12515334 GCF_002201575.2 Neomonachus schauinslandi | reverse complement strand
TCCATCCATCCATCCATCCACCTATTGATCCATCCATCCATCCATCCATCCATCCATCCACCTACTGATCCATCCATCCATCCATCCATCCATCCATCCATCCATCCATTTACCCATCCACTCATCCACTTTCCATCCATCTATCCACCTATCCATCTACCTATCCACCCAAACATCCACCCATCCATTCCCTGGGATTCGGCTGCACTTGGATCACGTTGTTTTGGCCTGTACCTTCCCTCCTTTGTGCAGTCAGGGCACACGGGGTAACCCTCTGGAGCTGTGTGCGTGTTCACGCATCAGAGGCTCACGGCAGCCTGTGGGGGTGGCGCTACCATCGTCCCCTAAACTCCGGAGACCCCAGGCGCGGAGCGGTGAGGTGCCTTCCTACAGTCACGGCACCGAGGCAGACCAAGTGTGGTGCGTCTAGCGGGGCCTGCGCCAGAGGAGCCATGGGACAGCGTTGTCCAGAGGTGGCATGTGGCACCTGCCCCGGGACCGCGCCGAGGACCACCCCTCCCATCAGCTCGACTCTTAGCAGAAGGCACCGGCAGGGACGGGGGTGCCCATGGACGCCATTTGTTAATGAAGGAGTCAGGCGGTGAGGAGGCAGCTGGAGTCACTTTGTGCTTTGAAGAGCCCTAACCAGGCCGGCCTGACTTGGTTGGTCGTGGGCCCTGAATGAATGCTGCTGGAGTCGTGTCTTTGCATCGGATACTTCAGGTCAAGGCATTCGGGGAATGCGCTGGACGCTGGGGCCAGAACTCACTTTACCACTGACAGGCTCTGTGGAGTTGGGAAAACTGTCTAACCTCTCTGGGCTTCAGTTCTCTCATCTGTAAGTGGGGGCTTAGTCTTTTTATGCTCCCTTCCCTCCCTCCTCCCAGACCATGTTTTAGATGCTAAGATGGAAAATATCTGGATTGGAATCTTGGTTCCACATCTGTTATTATTTATGTGGTATTGGGCAAGTCCCCAGGCTATGCTGCACCTCTGTGGGTTAAAAAAAAAAGCCAATTATACTTTGACATCCAATGATTATTATAAGATACATCTTGATTTCAAAGATGTCACAATGTGAAAATATGATGTATCTTAGAATTGCTAAACTTTGATATCCTGACTGCTTGCTTTTTAGCCTGTGCTTTGTCGCCCCATGGTCTCAGAATAGCTGCCAGGGATCATGTCCTCACACCAACATCCCCATAAGGAAGGGTGAAAAGGGCTAGCCAGAAGTGGCTGGGTGGGGTGTGGGGAGGACACAAGATCTTTTCTAGAAGTTGCTCAGCAGACCTGCTCTTGCATACTGTCAGCTAGAAGCGGGTCATAAGGTTACTGCTACTGCAAAGCAAGTTGGGAAAGGGTTTGGCAAAGGGGAATGGGAGAGTCATAAGTGGCCTAGAACAATCCTTTTTGGCCCCTGTTTTGGGCATTGTGATGTTCCATCCTGCATGGGAGTTCTGTTAGCAAGGCCAAAGTAAGTCATTTGTTGGGCAGGCAAATCCCAGACTCGGCCACAGATGGGACCTTAAAACTCAGCTAACACCACTTCCCACCCAGCCCTCTGACTGATTTATTTTTCCAGCATCCTTAATAGATGGTCATCCAGCCTCAACTCGAGTCCTCTAACAGGGGACCCCACTTCACGAGCTGGCTCCCAGCCTTTCCAGCTGCTGAACTGCTGAAATGCTCTAGCTTAAACTGAGCCAAATGGGCCTCCTCCAATGATTCCTGGCTTTGCCCCTCGGGGTGTCCAGGTCCCATTGGTTTCCTCTTCCCGGTGAGTGCCTCCCAGGTTTTGAAGACCGAGCTCATCCTCTCCCACTGCCCACCCGTCCCCGTGCACCTTCAGCACCCCCAACCCTATCAGTTTCTTTTCCAGATCCTTCCTGACATTATTCTTGGAGGTGTCAGTCTTTTGTCATGGAGCTTGCAGTTCAACAAATCATTTCAGCCGTTCTTTCTTGAGAGTTCACTTTTGCCGGGCATTGTCCTCGATCCCAGGGAGATGGCAGTGAACAAGAGAGACCTTCCTCTGTCTGAGCCCACTGAAGAGCCACTTTACATGTACCCTCCTCCAGGAGGATTTCCCTGATTTCTGGTTAGGCTAGGGTCCCTCCTTTAGGCTCCCATAGCCCCCCAGGCCCCTCTGTCATGACACTCAGCGTACTCCTGACCTGCCTCCGTCTCCCGCTCTGGACCATGAGCCCTGAAAGGGCAGGGACTGTGTGTGGGCATGGTGTTTATGCCCGTCTTAGAGCCGGCACATGGTAGGTGCTGGATGCATGGCTCGTTCCTCCATGACTGAGCAGTTACAAAGGTGGTTCTCAGAACCAGGAGGAAGGGGACCTCTTTGCCAATTCTGGGGGTGAGGACGGCGCTCATGGCATTAGCCCCTGCTTACAATGGCCTCCACGCTCTCCAACGCCACGTGTCCTTCTTGCTCCCCATCTCAGAGTTGAGAAGAGCTGATGTCAGACTGACTTGGAATCTTGGATCAGCCACTTACCCACTTACTGATTTGGGCAAGTGACTTAACCTCTCTGAGCCTCAGTTTCCTTATTTGTAAAATGAAAATATTAACTTTCCCCATCGGGTTATTGTGAGGGTGAAGGACTTAATACTTGTCAAGAACCTGGCGCGCACACAGCTCATAACAGTTGCGCCACGAACTTCGGTCCTTGCTTCCCACCGCATGGGACTCCGTCAGCCCTTGCCTTTGCCTTGGGGTTGTTGGACAGGGTGGGGGATGGGGTGGGGGGGTGTTAGGCAGCTTGGAAGTGGCTTTGAAGAAAGCTGGGCTTGGCATTCCCATGCAGCAAGTCCCAGGGGACAGGGAGAAATCTGGGAAGTGACCTGCGTGGGGAACCAGGACAACCATCCCAGACCACAAGGCTTGGTTTCCCAGGCCAGCTGGGTAAGTGCTGATGGATCACCATCTCCCTCTCCCCTCAAACTACACACAACACAAGATGAAACTGACGTCCAGAGAGGTCAGGTGACTTGTCCAAGGCCACACAACAGCTAGTCCTAGATCTCCAGATTCATGGCCCAGTTTTTTTTTCTTCTTTTTTCCCTCCCCCTTGCCCAGGCATGTCTCCCTAATGGTCTCTCCTTGGAGATGATCAGGCCACCAGTCGCTTCTTTATTTCCCTAGTGAAGCAGAGCTGCTCCCTCTGGCCAATTCCCTAAGCTGCATTGATGGAATCTGGGAGAGGGTGAGGAGGCCCGTGGGGGACAGACTCTCCAGAAGGGGGATGTCCTCTCTCGGTGCCGTGCCCTCTCCCTGCATACCCCTGCACACGCAATCCCTTTGAGCTGCTAGGCAGGTTGGCGGCTCCTGCACACGGCCCCAGGAGTGTGGCTGCTGGGTTACTGCATGAGAGGCCCGTTACTGCAAGCTCCTTGAGGGCAAACACGTCGTTGTCACTAATACCATCCTGAGAAGGGCCCCCACCGTGCCGGCCACCGTGTTCAGTGCCATGAAGCAAGGTGAGGAGTGTACCCATTTAACAGCAGAGTTAGAATAAAGTCGCCAGCCAGGTCAGCTGCCCACCACCACCCAGCTAGCTGAGCTGAGAATGGAGCCTGGCCCAGCGCCTGGAGCCCACGGATAAGGACCGATGCTTGCAGGGTTCTCAGCATGTGCCGGACACCCTTCCAAGCACGTCATACGTCCTAACTTCTTCCCTTGGCACAACCACCCCAGCACCGCATGGTAGGGACTGCTATCGTCCCCATCTCCCTGATGGGACACTGAGGCAGAGGGAATGTCCAGTTCTTGCCTAAGGTCATGTAGACGAGAAGGGACAGAGGCAGGGGACGAAGCATGTTCTGTGTGGGGCTGCTCTGTCCCTGTCATGCTGCGAGCATCCCTTGGTGATGCTGAGGCTGATGGTGGGCCAGCAGGTGGAAGGGCGAGCAAGGACTGGACAGGGTGCGAGCCCTGGGGCGGGACAGAGCCCAGGCCCCACCTCAGAGCACAGGGCAATATTTGCTCCTCATTTGGTCCTGCCTGGGCTCGAGAAAAGAAAGGTATGGGGTGGGAGGGAAGCAGAAGAATCTTCCTTTCCACCCAGCACAAGCTCAGATCTGGGCTTTCCTTCTCTTCGATGTTTTCAAGAACCCAGTGTGGCAGAAGGCAAGGCAAAGGTCAGTTGGCTCCCCTGCCAACCGCCACCCCCACCTGCAGACCACCTCTGCCCAGAGGTGTGGGCGAAGCGGAAGGGAGCGCACAGTCTGCAATCAGGGACGGGGTCTCTGCTGGCTGTTCCCTCCCAGGCTGGGACAAGAGCCCGCAGTGGTGAGGGGTGTGGGCTCTCGAGTCCGACTGCCCCGCTTTCAATCCCGGCTCCACCACCCGGGCTAGTGGACCTGGTAGAGAGGAGGTCTGGGTGATCGGGAGCGGGGGTTAGATCCATCTGGGGAAGGATGGAGGGAAGGGAGCCAGGCTGGGAGTCCAGTGGGAAGTGGGGCTGGGTAGGGGCAGCAGGAGGTCTTGAAAGCCTGTGTGCCAAGGCCGGGGTATCTGACCTTGTCCTGTGGGCTGGGGGCATTGGTGGGGGTGGTGGGGGGAGCCTCTGCAAGGTTCTGTGCAGGGGAGAGGTTGGTCCGATTACATCGAATCCCCAGACTCTGCCATGTGGCTTCCAACAAGGGCCCCTCCTTTCCTCTGTCAAATAAGGCAAAAATAAAATAAGAGGAAAACAGAGAGGGAGACAAACCATAAAAGACTCTTCACTCCAGGGAACAAACTGAGGGTCGCTGGAGGGGAGTCGAGTGAAGGGTTGGGGTGGCTGGGGGAAGGGCATTAGGGAGGGCACGTGATATGATGAGCACTGGGTGTTATATGCAAATAATGAATCACTAAACTCTACCTCTGAAACTAATCATACACTATGTGTTAATGAAATTGTATTTATTTATTTATTTTTAAGATTTTATTTATTTATTTGAGAGAGAGACTGAGAGAGAGAGAGAAAGCACAAGCAGGGCAGAGGGAGAGGGAGAGGCAGACTCCCCCTTGAGCAGGGAGCCCGACATGGGGCTCGATCCCAGGACTCTGGGATCATGACTTGAGCTGAAGGCAGATGCTTAAACGACTGAGCCACGAAGGCGCCCCTAATGAAATAAATAAAAAAATTGGAAAAAAAAAACAAACCCCAAAAAACTGAGGCAGCTGGCCTTGTAGGTTCTTGGGTTCCATCGAATTCCCATGTTAGGTTAGGATGTGGAGCCTGGGCATGGGGTCGGCAGAACTGTCAGTCGCCTCAGAGGGATCTCATGGGCATGGGAAGGTCCTGGTCCCCACATCACTCCCAGTGCAAGTGCCAAGCCGGTTTGAACCTCACATGGACCTGTCACCTTCATTCCCAGCCACACTCTGGCCTTCCCGGTCCTGCATTCATCCTCTGCATGATTCTTCTTGCAGAGGGAGCAGTGTCTGCTGAGTCCTTGTGGAGGGCATGGAGGGCAGGTCTGGGGTGTAGCGGGGCAGAGGGGCCTGAGGGAACGGGGTGCTCTGGGAAGATAGCTCTGCTGTTAGCACCAGAGGGAGGGGCAGAGAGAGAGGATAGGAGAGGGACAGTGGCAGGAGACCAGAGCCAGGAGGTGGGAGCATTTTTTTTTTTAACTTCATGAAAATATTTATTTGACCCAAATTACCTTTTTTTCCCTTCAAAAATAGTAAGTGCGTAATTCTGTGGACATACTTAGTTGAAAGTAAGAGAAAACCCATACATACAACACAAAGATAAAGAAACTAATCAAGGGGAGCCTGGGTGGCTCAGTCATTAAGTGTCTGCCTTCGGCTCAGGTCATGGTCCCAGGGTCCTGGGATCGAGCCCTGTTTCGGGCTCCCTGCTCAGCGGGAAGCCTGCTTCTCCCTCTCCCACTCCCCCTGCTTGTGTTCCCTCTCTCGCTGTCTCTCTCTGTCAAATAAATGAATAAAATCTTAAAAAAAAAAAAAAAAAGAAACTACTCAAGACGTATTCATTAGTGTAGAGTGGTTAAGGACATGTCATGTAGGGTGGTTGTAAACTCTCACAAATACCCAAGTGACTGAACTTGACAATGGAGCATGATTTTGCCAAAAGGTGGAAGGGAGCTGTGCCCTTAGCTTTTCTGTTGCCTGGCAGCCGAGACTCTGCGCACCGCTGTGAAACCCCAGGGCACCACGCACACCCCTCCTAAGCCCCCTTGGGTTCAAAGTCGCTAGGAGGTGTCACGTTATTTCTCCCTGCAGCAGGAATGGTTTCTCTGGCTACTTTCTGGGCATTCCATGGGTATCTGGGCAAGATGCATTTTTAATTTTTTGTTATGATTTGATGTTTTATTATGGAAATTACCAACCATAACCAAAGGTAGAACGGGGAGTGGGCAGGAAGGTGGAGGTTTTTGTGCTGAGACGGCATTTAGCTGGGTGGCCTCTGGGATCACAAAGCCGTGGGCTGTCAGAGCTGGAGGGCCCCTTAGCACCACCCAGTGGCCCCTCACGGGACAGAGGAGGGAACAGAGGCCCCCAGGGGACCCATCTTGCTCGAAGCCATGCATTGAGTCAGGGGCTGTTTCCTGCTTGGTGTCTACGCAGTGTTTAAGGAGCTCCTCCTGTATACACAGTGCTACCAGTACCCGGGGTCACCTGGGGTGTCGCTGAATACTGAGTAGGGGGCAGGGGACACAGGCACTCTGGGAAGGGAGGGAGATTCCTTGGTGCAGCATCACCAGCTGCCTGCCCCCTGGGAGTGGCCTGGGGACCCTAAGACCTGCTCCTGACCCTGGGCATCCCCAGGGAGCACCCCAGGGCAGCTGAGGGGTTCTTGGGGAGGGTTCTCCTGGACCAGCAGATCCCTGTCCAACGAGCCCCACTGCGAAGCCAGCACTGTTCCTTTTCTCTCTCACACAAACACACGTTCTGTCTTGCTTTTTCCTTAAATTCTCTGCTCTCTCCTCTCTCCTCCTCCTTTTCAACCACACACTCTCATCTTCCCGCCTCTTCCCTCCTGAATCCCCTCCTTCTGGCTCATAAATTCTCCCCCTGGGGCCTTTTGCCAAGGGGTTGAATAAACAGGAAGGGAAAGAGGGAGTAAATCACAGCTGCGTTTGGACAGGCTCTGGGAAGGTCTCTGGCTCTGGGGACCATCACGAAGGAGCCAGGAGGCCTCTGCCTTGGGAACCACAGCCTGAGTCTGCAGGGTCTGGAGGGCTGGGGAGAAGGGGCTGCTGAGCAGTGGGGATCAGTGCTATCTGGGGTCAGCATCAGGCTTGGGATTGACCCCCCCATACTCAGAGTGAGGGAGGATAGAGCCCAGGCTGGGAGACTGGTTCTGCTGTGTGACTCTGGGCAAATCTCCTCCCCTCTCTGAACCTCAGTCACCCCATCTGGAAGATGGGGCAGGATTGGATGGACAGGAAGGGTCCTTCCAGCTCTGATGCTCTAAGGCTCTGAGGCTCCATCGGTCACACGACATGGGGGGGCTCCGGAGGGCTGGGCCTCGCTGAGCTGCCCGGATGGTAGAGATCATGCAGACCCCCAGCTTCCCCCCACCCCCAGAGGGCTTCTGTCAGAGCACTTAGCTGCCCCAAGACATCCTTGTGGGAGGGGAATAAGGGTTGGAGGAGGTGGCCCCAACTGGATGCCCTCAGTTTGGAGCTGGCTCTGGCTGAAACCTCCACCCCACGGCCTCCTCACCTCACCTCCAGGTGAGCTGGGACGCCAAGACCCTAGGCTGGGAGTGGAAGTTTTGGCTTCTGGTTGCCAATAGGAGCTGACAACATCCCCCCTCATTCAAGTGACAGCTGGGGGCTTTGGGAGAGCCGCCACAATATGTGAGTGGTAGAGGGTGGGAGAGGACGCGGAGAAGGGCGGAGAAGGTGGTGGGCTCCAGGAGGGGGCCTGGGGGCCTGGGGCGTGAAGAGCCTGGTGTGTGTGTGCTCTCTGAGCACCTGCTTCTCAGCCTATGCGTGAAGGGGTGTATGTATTTGCTCCTGCATCTGTCCGTGGAGTCTGTCTGTGTGCCCCTGGGGCGGATGGGGCGAGTCTCTGTGTGGCTGTGGGGAGCAGCTCAGTGCCTTGATGGAGCATCTCCCAAGGTGGTGAAGGAAAGTCCTTGCAGCCATCAAGTCTTGGTGAGCTCAGCGACACAGCACCAGCCCGGAAGCCAGGGTCCTGGCCTTGGATGGGCCACAGACTGTCTGGACGGCCGGAGCCTCGGTGGTGAGTAACAATGGCAGACCAACTCATCTTGAGCATTTGCCGCGTGGCAGTAACCCTGTTATCCAAGGCACGTTCTTTTATCCTTCCCATTTTACAGATGTGGAAATGGACACAGCGAGTCAGCGGAGGGGCTGAGACTCCAGAGGGAGGCTGGCTGGGAGCACGGAGGCCCAGGGACCCTGCACTGGTGGCGGAGGGTCCAACCATGGGGGGGTTGTGGGTCAGATCTTGGAGGTTCTGGTGCAGCCCGAGGCCCTCCCTCCCCCTCCCCTGCTGGGCCAGGGTGACCGGCTGCGGTGTGACTCCTATCCCTTGGGTGTTAGGCAGGCCTGATCTCTGAGGGTTCTTGGTGTTCCAGGATGCTAAGACTTGTGTCTGAAATGTACGTTCACAGCAATAAATGTCACAGGAGGAAGGATGTGACCAAGCTGCTGAGGGTAGAGACCTAAGACATTCTGAGCCAATTCCCTCCACTCTCCCCCTGCCTCTCCCCACTCCTCCTGCCCTGCCTTTCCCTCTCCAATCTCTCTCTCTCTGCCCCAAGAGCTGATTCACCCCAAGTGTTCCAGAGCCAGCACCCAGCTGTCCTCTGATGGCAGAGGCCATGAGCTGCTAACCGGGATGCAGCCCCTCGGGGCAGTGGGGTCTTCACGTGCCGAAAAACCCGAGGGCTGCTGGTGATGCGAGGGCCTTGCCACGTCGCTTGAACACTCCCTCTGTTCCTCTGTCCCGGGCCAGCCTGACTCAGCCCCTGGAGGAGGCAGCCAGGCCCAGGAAGGAGAAGTCCGGGCTGGTGACATTAACAGGGGGATGGAACCACCTGGCTTTTCCGTCCCTGAACACGGGCATAATCCCAAAACTGAGTGAAGCCCCATCTCGTGCTGTCCCTGCTGGTCCCTCACCCCCCCCGCCCCCCGCCTGCTGCATGAGCTCTTTCCTACCTCAGGACCTTTGGCTGGGTCACTGCACTGCCTGGGGACCTCTTGGCCCTGCTTAAATATCACCTCCCCAAAAACGCCTTCCTTGACAATTCTACCCAAAAGGGTCACATTTTCTATCTCAGCACCCCACTGTTGAATATATAAAATTTATCGCAATTTGTAATCAGTTCAATCAGCTATCTCATTATCATCTATTTCACTACTGTTCATTGTTATAATGGCCCCCTCCTGCTGTACCGTCACCTAAAACCGAGCAGGGGCCATATGGGTGCTCCATAAAGCCTTGCTGATGGTCAGCAAACATTTCTGGAAAAACTGCATGAAGGAGATAATGGTTCACCTGGCTTTGGGAGGAGGAGAAGGAGCTAAAAAGGTAAAGAAAGGACGTGTTTATCTGTATCAACAGAAAACTCAACTGTCAGTAGCTTAACTCGGAAGGGCAGCAGTTGCTTACTTAGCCAGGTGTCTGGATGGCGGATGGCCTTGATTCTACAGTGTAGCAATGTCACCCAGCACCCTAGTTCTTTCCATCTGTCCTAGTCAGATTGGGCTTCTATCACAAAGCACCACAGAGTGGGTGGCTTATAAACAACAGTCCAGAAGCTAGAAGTCCAAGATTGGGGTGCCATCGTGGTCAGGTTGTGGTGAGAACCCTCCTCCAGGTTGCAGACTGCCCACTTCTTGTATCCTGTCACGGCAGAAAGAGCATGAGAGACCTCTTGGGTCCCCCCCTTTTTTTTAGAGGGGGAGGGACAGAGAGAGAGGGAAAGAGAGAATCTTAAGCAGACTCCATGCCCAGCTTGGAGCTTGATGCGGGGCTCAATCCCACAACCCTGAGATCATGACCTGAGCTGAAATCAAGAGTAAGATGCGTAACTGACTGAGCCACCCAGGTGCCCCTCTTGGGTCCCTTTTATATGGGCATGAATCCCATCCAACAAGGTTTAGCGTTCGTGACCTAGTGACCTCCCAAAGGCCCCCCCCTGCCCACACCATCATATTAGGGGTTAGGATTTCAACATATGAAAGTTGGGGGGACACAAACATTCAGTCCATTGCACCATCTTCCACTTTTGCACTTTCAGCTGGTTGGTCCTTGTTCTTGGCTTGGTGTCTCATGGTCACAGGATAGCTGCCACAGCTCCAGGCATCACATCCTCACACAACAGTCTCCAAAATAGGAAGGGAGGGAAGGGAGCAAAGGAACCTCCTCATGTGCCTTTCACTTCCATTGGAGAGGAAAATCTTTACCTTGAAGCATAGCGCCACTCACCAGGCCCTCCAGAGATTCCTCTTTATATTATCACGTTAAACGGGACCACATGCCTGCCCAAGACTCATGAGTGGCAAAGCACACAGATGGCCACGATCACCTTAGACCAACTGAGATTCATCCCCCAGTCATCTTCTGGGTTATACACAATTCAAGCCAAGAAGGCTCTGGAGCAGGGAAGAGAGCAGACAGTGTCAGTGTCTCGTCCGCTGTCTCTTGGGAGCCTCCCAGTGTCCTGTGGGATAGACGAGGTGACTTTTCCTGGTCTCTAGGACCCTTTCCTCCTGGTCATTTGGGAAAGCAAGGCTCAGGGAGGTTAAGGAGTGTGCTCAGTGGGTGCCTGGGAGGCTCAATCGGTGAAACGTCTGCCTTCGGCTCAGGTCATGATCCCAGTCTCCTGGGTTCGAGGCAGCGGGGAACCTGCTTTTCCGTCTCCCTCTCCCACACCCCCTGCTTGGGCTCTCTCACTCTCTATCAAATAAATAAAATCTTTTTTAAAAAAAGGAGTGGGCTCAACATCACACAGAAAACGAGAAGAGAATAGAACTTAGCTTGTATCTCTCCCTCCTCCCGGAACTTGGGGTCCCCCCCAGGAGCACCTGTGCTGCCCCTCAGTCTCTTTTTCACCCTTCAGTGCGGTTGCTTGTTTGATTGGCATCTTTCCCACTAACCTGCAAACTGCCTAAGTGCAGGGCACTTGGATCTGCCCCCCACCATGTCCCTGGCGCCTAGAACAGAGCCTGGCACTACTGAGTGAATGACGGGGTGTAAACGTGTATAACAGAAATTCCTTACCCATGTTGGAGGAGCCCCGGCAGCAAGCACGCAGCCCTCGGTGGGCACGGTGAGTCTCACTTCTGGAATCTGCCCCGCGGACAGGAGCAAGTAGACACGGGGGGCACAGCCGGCCCCCAGGATGCGCAGAAGTTCCTAAGAAGAAGACTTCAGCTCTCAATCAAGGCGATTTAAAAGTGGAATTGGCTGCTTTGTGAGGGGGTCCCCTTGGCTTTCAGAGGCAATAAGCATCTCTTGGGCGTGTTCGAGAAGAGATGCCTGCAGGGAGGAGTGAGGGAGAGTGGAAAACCCCCCAAGACGCCATGTTTCTGAGATATGTTGGCTTAAGATTGGGCGATAAGAGCATTCACAGATTGCTCACAGCAACCTCACAACTTTGATGTTACAGCAGAGGAAACAGAAACAGAGAAGTTAAGAAGCTTGCCCGAGGCCACACAGCTCATCTGCGGTGGAGACAGGATTGGAACCTGGGCATGGAAGTACTAGACTTCTCTTAACTGCTGAGCCAACCACCTCTTCGCGTCCCTCAGAGACTCAAGGCCTTGCGACCCTAAGAATGTTGACCCTGGCACGGTGAGAGTGGGTTTCTCTAAGGTTCTGCCACCCAAAGCTGACTCTGGGGCACGATGCTCTGCTCCTTGTGTTCCCAGAGCCCGTGCGGCTGCTCAGTGTGGCCGAGCGTGGGTCCTCTCGTGGTCTGTCTGCGAGTCTGGTTTCTTTAAAAATGACTGGCTTGTTTTGATTTCTTTGATCCTTTGTGTGGAAATAAAAACCCAAACCCGCAGCCTCTGGCCCCGGCCCTGTCCCCTGCCTGCTGGCCCGTCCCCCATCCTGCACCTGGTGGCCAGCCGTCCGCTCTGTGTCCTCACAGCAACTCAGCCGCAGCGTCGTGAGGGACCCGGCCAGGCTCCAGGGCAGCCAGGCCATGGGTGAGGAGGGGTGCAGCTCGGCAGGTGAGGAAGGGGGTGGGACGGAGAGGCCTGGAATAAGCAGGTCCAGAATAAGGCAGGGGAGCTGGGGAGAGTCCCTGGCAGGTCCCCCGGGAGCCTCCTGGGCAGAAGCCTCCTCCACGTGCCTCCCAGGCAGCAGATGGAGAACAGACGAATCCAGAAGCTTCTATGTACCAGCACTGGGCTCCGTCCTTCACAAATATTGATTATTTTAATCCACGTCCTGTGTTTCCAGGGCAGCAGAGCTCCATCCCCCACCCCCCGGCGAGGTAGCCGGGTCCCCACTCAGCCGGGCGGTCCCCTCCGGCTCCTGCATCTTCAGCCTCCCCCTTCAGACACCCCAGCCTGGGTGTCTGTCTCACTGGCATCTCCAGCTCGGCCTGTGCACGCCTGGGCCCCTGCTTTGCACCCTGCATCCACATCACGCTGAATCCGTGTTCAGGCCAACCTGTCTGCAGACTCGGCAGCCGCAGGCTTCCCACCCTTAAGGAGACTCTTTTTTCAAGTGTTGAGGTTAAAAGTAAAACTTTAATGGAAAGCATCGCCGAGCTAGCAACCTGGTGATATTGTCATATTATTATTTTTCTCTGTTAATGACTACTTGAGGTGAAACTGTTATCATGTGGGGGTCCATAAAGTCCTTTAAAATAATAAAGCGCTCTAAAACTGGAAACTTCTGGAAACAGCTCACCACACCACTCCAGGTTCATTCGTTCAGTAACTGTTTATCGGTCCATGTACAAGCTTTGGGGCCAGTGGTGAGCTGGTGAGCAAACCGGCTCAGCCTTGCCCTCCCAGAGCCCACATCCCAATGCCCAGATGGACAGTGGGTGTGAATTAAGCTCCAACCAAGGACCACACACTGTTCCCAGTGCTTTACTTCATCAAGCCCTTTATCTCTCACAGCAGTGCCATGAGTACGTCCCTTTATTGGCCCATTTTACAGATGAGGAAACTGAAATGCACAGAAGTGAAGTCTCTTGGCCAAGGCCACACAGCCGTGCAAGGTGAAACCTCTTTGTAAGCTCAGGTGGTGGTTCCGGGACCCGTGCTCCTGGTCACGGCTCTCCCAGGATGTGAACAATGATCCAAATAAGATGTGTGATTATGAACTGTGGTAAGTGCTATGGGAGAAAAGCTGAGGATGTTGGGGGAACGAAAAAGCGGGGCTCAGCCTCATCAGAGGGGCCCGGGAGGGCATCTTTGAGGAAGTGATGTTTTGGTGGAGACTGAGACAATGAGTGGACATAATCCAGGCAAAGAGTTGAGGAGGGGGCATCATGGGCAAAGAATAGGGCCTGTGCAAAGGCCCTGAGGCAGGAGTGCTCAGGACAGGGTGGACAGTTGAAGCCAGTGTATCAAAAATAAAATAAGAGAATATGCATGTGGTGGACAGTGGGGGGCTTTAGGGAGCCAGAAGATCTGGGGAAGATGGGGCAGGCACCAGGATTTAGATTTTATCCATCCCGCAGCAGGACGGGCTTATAGCAGGCCGGGGTTCAGGTGATACACACATGCCCTGCCCCCGGGGGACACAGGCAGCAGCTAGCAGGGTAGGATCTGGGGGGCTTGTAGAGCCCCAGCTGGTCTGAATGTCTCTTTCTTTCACTCTATCGTTTATCCTGGAAGCCCAGCCCAGCTCATTCTGTCCTCGGGATTGTGAAAAGCAATTCCTGACTTCCAGTCTCTCGTGGAAAGTCAGACATCTCTGAGAGCAGGAAAGCCTGGAACCTTTGTCGGCTGCTACCTCGTGACCTTCTTCTCTCTCAGAAATAAGCCCCTGCTCCAGTCACACACACTGCCAGTCACGGGGGCTCCAGGGAGAGGATTTTGCCAGGATTTTTGTTCTCTAGCATCCCACGGCATGGTGGGGAGGCGGCCAGTGGAACGTGTGCTGTGGGACCCAGGCTGTGGTCCAGGGGTGGTTAAGCTCTAAGAGTGTTTCCAGATTGGGGGTGATATGCCCCATGTGGAAACATGAGGGTCAGGGAGGGCTTCTCAGTGGAGGTGCCATTTGCCCTGGAGCCCGGGGCTCAGCGGGTAACAAGCGGGAAAGGCATTGTATCTAGAAAGCACAGCATGGGGAGGGCAGATGCGAGAAAACCAGGAGGGCAGGGAGGTTCTGCATGCCTCAGAGACCCTGACCCAGGCATGGATCTGGGGACGTGGGCTTCTGAATCCCGGAGAGGACTCAGCTCATCATCCCCATTTAACAGATGGGGAAAGTGAGCCTGAATTAACTAATTTTCCCAAGGGTGTTCTGAGTGGCAGAGCTGGGACTCAAGCTCGGGTCCCCTGGCTCCGGAACTCAGAACCTCCAAGCTACACTGCTCCCCAGGTTCTTACAAATACCCCTGAGGAGCTGGACAGGTGTTGACAGGGCAGTGAAAGGGCGTTAGCTGGGGGAAATTGAAGGTTCTAGCCCCAACATGGCCACTTGCTCTGTAGGTCTCTTCCCCGCTCAGGACCTCAGGTCGCTCATCTGCAAACAGACCCCTGCCCTTTCTCCACCATGGGCTCCTATGAGGGGCCAGGGAGACGACAGAGACAACTGGCCTTTGGGATGGAAACGGGCAGCACCCGGACGGGCTGGATCCTGTGCCTGGATGCCAGGCCAGGTGGGCTGAAGGCTCTGAGATGGATGGACGACTGCTGCTTTCCTGCCCACCCCCCGGGCCGCCCACCAGGCCTGTGTAATCAGGGCTCTCCATCACCCTCTCTGGGGTGTTGGTAGCCTTCTCAGCAGCAACCGGCCGTGCCAACTTCTCCATATTTTATCAGCCGGAGAGAGGGGAGCGAGGGAGCGAGGGAGGGTGAGATGGAGCCAAGGGTACCTGTCATCCACCAAGGCAGCCCCTTCACACCCACCAGCCCCCAACACAGGCTCAGTCAACAGGCTCTAGCCACAGGCCAGGCACCCTTACTGGGGGCTCTGTAGTGTGGCTCGGGCAGATGAGGCACAGGAGAAATAATGTTGAGGGTGGTGATGATGATGGTGATGATGGTGCTGATGGTGATGATGATGGTGATGATGGTGCTGATGGTGATGGCGGTGATGATGATGGTGATGGCGGTGATGATGATGGTGATGGTGGAGATGATGGTGGTGATGGTGGTGATGATGATGATGATGATGGTGATGATGATGATGGTGATGGTGGTGATGATGGTGATGGTGGTGATGATGGTGGTGGTGATGATGATGATGGTGATTATTTGTTATCACTTTGGAGCCCTTGCCTGGTGCCAGGCACCGTGTAAGCCCTTACGTGCACTGCATTGGCTCTGTCACCACTCCCACATCATAGATGAGGACCCTGAGGTCCAGAGTGGTAAGGAGCCTGCCTGAGGCTCAGCTGAGATGTGGCCAAGATGAGGTCCCTCTCTCCAGAACGCTCGCTCTGACCCCAACCACGACGCTCCCCTGTGCTGGTTCAGAATCAGCAGATGTGGTTTCGAATCCTGGGCCCAGCACTTGCAGGCAGAGCACCTTGGACTATAACATCACCCTCTAAGCCTCAATCTCCTCATCTATAAAAAAGCTGCCTCTTGGGGCTGCTGTGAGCTTCGGGTAATTTACTGGAGCTCTGACTCAGCCCCCAGAAGTCCGCCAAGTCTTCATTTCAATGTTGCCTTCTCAGCTAGGCCTGGCCTGACCACCCTATTTACAATGGCAGCCACCCCGTTCCTCTTGCCCTGTGCTACTTTGTCCTATCCTCTAGACCCCGTAACATCTTCTGGCCGATTCCATTCATTGTCTGTCTCCGTTGCTGGCATGCAAGCTCCAGTAGGCAGAGCCTCAGGCTCCTTAGTCTTCCAGAACAATACCAGAGTGGTCAGCTAACGTGCGCTTTCCGAGGGAGTGAATACACAGGTGGGTGTTCTCATCCCCAGTCTCAGGTGCCCTGCAGAGATAGGAGGACCCAGCGGATGAGATCTAGCTGGATCTTATCCAGCTAGATGAGGCTGGAGCAGCTGGGGGGAAGGTGTTCACAGAGGGTGAAAGAAAGCACATGGGATTCTGGGCCGGCAGGGAGGGAGGCACAGGGAAGGATGGGCTTCTCAGGGTGGGGGGCTGCCATTTCACATTTGTCTCCTGGTCACCCCCTCCCCACCATGATCCCTAAGCCTGGATCAGCTGGTCCAGAGCGTGCCTTTACCTTCCTCCAAACTCCCCGTTCTCTCCTTTCCCCGGGGGTCCCCAGGCGACGCAGACAGGGCCCTCCCTGCCCCACACCCCGGCCTTCCCCTGGCCTCATGCTCAGCCCCACCCTGGGCCAGCACCCACACGCTCCTCAGTAATGGTGCTGAGGAAAGGTCATTCCAACCTTGAATCATAAATGTCAGAACTTCATGGACTTTTGAAGATTCCTATCCTTTGAGGAGGGAACAACGAGCTCAGAAAGGAAAAGTTATCGCTCAAATCAGACAGCCAGGTCAGCCAAATCCTCTGTTCCGGAATGAGTGGATGAGCAGTCCTGTATACCACCCACACTTCTCCCCTGCACCCGCCCCAGGTCCCGTCTTCTGTAAATTCAGCCTGGTCTTCAAGGCTCTGTGAGAGCCAGGCACCCCCCCGCTGGTCCCTAGCCCCGTCCCCCTCCCTGACCCAGGTAAGCTTCCTGCCTCAGCTCTACTCCATGTTCCAGCTATACTGCACTCCAACCACTCCTCAGGAGCTCACTCTGCCCCTGGGCCTTTGCACATGTGATTTATCTGCCTGGGATGCCTGCTCTCCTCCAGCCAATTGTCACCCCACTCTTAGGATCCAGAATGGGTCCCCACCTCCTTCAAGAAAACTTTTGTGTCTGCTCTGTGGTTGAGCCCGCCAGCTTTGATTTATAGGATACCACCTATTGCATGTTTTCAAATCTGCTCTGAGTCTTAAGGGATCAAGAGGGGATGTAGAAGGAGACAAGGCAATAGATGGGCCTATATCTTCCTGTTCCTCCAAAGCTCTGTGACCTTGGATCAGCGACTTATCTCCTCTATACCTCATTTTGTCCTTGTAGGAGATGAGTCTAGTAAAGAATCCCTTCCCTAGCTAACTCATGGGCCCATGGGGAAGGGCTGGGTACATGATAAAGGACAGTGCACATGTGAGGGCTAGCCTCATTCTCGGGGGTCAGGAGCTGCAGTGCACCCCAGTGAGCCTCCAGCAGGGAGACAAGCCCCTTGGTTGGGTCCCATGTTCTCCATCTGGCCCCGAGCTACACACCCAGGAGGACTCAGTGTGTATAGGAGCACTCAGCTCATGGTACTGGAATCATTCCTGTATGGTCTGTCCCCCATAGCCTGCACCCTTCTTGAACCGCACCTTCTTGGCTTCCTCTCCTCAGTGGCTGACATGGGACTGGCATGGAGCTGGGGCTGCGTTTCTGACCCTAGAACCAAAAAGCAGATGTGTTTGATGCTGGGAGCGTGCTCCAAACCAGAACAAGCCCTTCGAGATCATCTCACCAAAGACCATCATTGTACAGATGGGGAAACTGAGGCCCAGAGAGCGGGAGGGACATGCTGAGCTCTGGGAGTGGCACCTACTTTGGGGACAGACGGATCCAGGTTTGGATCAGTTCTTCAACTTGCTGCGAGTGGGACCTTGGGCAAGTTACTTGTGTCTCTGAGCTTTGGTTTTCCCACGTGGAAGCAGGGTTAACAATGAGGGTTGCCGTGGGGATCACGTGGGGTGGCGTCTATGCACGTGTGTACACAGGGCCTCATGTGCACGAGATCTCCAGGGGAGGTATGTTCTTTCCTCTTGCCCACAGTCCTGCACGTTACAGCAGATCTTGGGGGGCGGGGGCAGAGCCAGGTCCTGTTTCCGCCTCAGCTTACTTTCTACCTGCTTCGATGACGAGAAGCTGGGGGGTTCCCCTCCTTGGCCCAGGCAGCCAATACCTGATTCCACCCCACGCACCTTATCTATGGAAAGGAGCTACTGCATCTTCCCAGGAGGTTCTAATCAATGCAGCTACAGGCAGTTCCTGCCAAGGTCTAGGTCCGGTTTCCTCACCTTCTCCATTACACTGGCTCTAGCACGATCTCTCAAGTCGCTTCCAGCACCGAAACTCTGCTCACTGAAGATCGGGTCACCTCCCCACCCAAGACAAATGGTTTCCTTCTTCCCTCCTTCTTAGAGAGGTACCCTTCCCCTCCAGGCATCCTGGGAGAAGGAAGAGATGCATTCCAGGGACCACAACTAGACCAGTCAATTCCAGAAGACAGTACCCAGCAGGGGATGCCACCTTCCGTGGGAGTGGCAATGTGGTTGGAGGGGCAGGCGCTTTGCAGTCGGACAGACCTGGGTTCGAACCCCAGCTCTGCCCCTTACCGACTGCATCACCCCAGGCCAGTCACTCTGCCTCCCCCTGAATGGAGACCAGAATCTCTACTTTGTACTCTTGTAGGAAGTGCCCAGCATACACCTTCTTTACTTTCGGCTGCTCCTATTCGGTATTTGGCAGCCCCGTCCTCCTTCGAGGAGGGCCCCATTCCCTGGCCCGTTCTCTCTGGCCGCCCTGGGCCCGGGACCACCTCCACCTGCCTTTCCCATCGTGTGTCCAAGCTCTCCAGGGCTGAGGCACCCCAGCACGGCATCCTCCTCACGGTGCTATAGCAACTCATTTAATTCGCATGGCAACCCTGTGAGCATGGTATTAGTATTATCATCCCCATTTTACAGAAGGAAAATACTGAGGCATGGAAGGGTCAAATCACTTGCTCAAGGTCACACAATTAGGAGGAGGTAGAGCTGGGATTCCAATGCAAGTACACAGCAGCTCCCACTTCCCCCACACTGTCCCCAAGCTTCCCACCACCCATCTCTCTCGTTGCCTGCTTATGCACCCCTCCTTCCATTGTGCCGTGGATCTGTCCACCCATCTACCCACCCCATCATCAGCCACCACCACGACACTGCCACCTGATTTTTGCACTGAGCGCCATGGCTACAGTGCTGGCCATGGTCCTGCTCTCACGCATCAGTCTGGTTGGGAAGACCAGTGGGCATTCAGGTGAGGACAACCTTGTGAGGAGTGTTGTGAAGGGCCTCGGCCTCTGCGGGAGCAAAGAGGAAGCACCTGACCCAGGCTGGGTGTCCAGAGAAGGTAACCCCTGACTTGAGTCCTGAGGGGAGGGGTTCGGAGAGAGGAAGAGCATCCCTGAGAAGAGAAGGGCAAGTGCAGAGTCTTGGCCTCCCAGGAGATCATGGGACATGACGGAAGCTGCCAGTAAGCTCTTGTGGCTCAAGTTAGGGTTCCAGAGGCCGAAGACAAGGCTGGCAGGGAGGTTGAGGCCAGGTAGTGCCGGGTTGTGACATCAGGCCAGCATGTGGTCAGTGGTGACGGGAGTCACCGGAGGGTTTAAGTGGGGGAATGATGTGGCCATAGAGCAACAATGGGGTCCCTGGCCACTGCAGGGCAAGGACAGTGAGGACCAAAGGCCGAGGGAGAGGGGAGCAGGCTGTTGTGGTGAGCCTGTCCCTGATATGATGAGACCTGGACCAAGATGAGGAGGAAAGAAGTGGGTGAATTAGAGGCACGTTCGGGACTTAGCCCCAGTGGCCATAAGTGGTAGATTGGGTGTGGGAGCAGGGATGTCACCTCTTTAGAGATGACCCTCACTTCATCTAGAGCTTCTTCAGTGGCCCCCCTTTGGGGTTTATATCCCCAGGCTTTTGCATAGGCCACTCGTCCTGCCTGGAAGGCCCAACTCTGAGTCAAGTGAAAATTTTCAAGTTAGCGGGCAGGCAAGCAGGAGGCCCTGTCAGCTTACAAGTAGGAGTGTGGCATGGTCAGGTGCGCGTGTTAGAAACACTTAGGCCCCAGTGTAGGCTCAGCACTGGGGATGGTCAGAGTCGGGGGGTTGTGGGTGTCAGGCCTCAACAGAGCCATCCCTTCTTCAGAGCAGCCCTCTCTGACCCACTCACCCCCCCAGACGAAGCCAGGCCTTGCTCTTGTAACCAATTTTCCCACTCTGGTTCCATACTTTGCAGTTTTATATTTACATGCATTTATTTATTTAATTATTGTATATATTTCACTCTAAACAATATGCTCTGTGAATATAGGGACATTATCTCTAGCAGAGTCCTTGGCACATACTAGGTGCTCAATAAACATTGAGCAAATAATGCACAAACGATCCTAGCTGGAGTTTGGGCAGCACGTTGGATCACTTGATATAAGGCTAAAAGGAAGGAACTGCCAGTCTGGGGGGGCTTGAAAGCCAAGTTTAGCTGTTTAGATCAGAACCCCAACTTCCTGACACTGAGACTGAGAAATAGCCACAGCAGATTATTTTTAGGAATTCTAAAATACTAAATGGGCTGAAAAAGACGTCCCAGAGGGAAGCTGGCAGGGCTCAGGGGCTGCCCGTTTTTTGAAATTACTCATCCGGCACCGGCTCTTCATTGGCACAGAGAATTTAGCCACCGTCCTGGCTGTTTTGTACACAGGGCCTGGATCTGAACCACGTACTAAATAAAGGCTGGAACAAAATGTACCACATTTCCAACCCCGAACGCATCTCAGAGCTGACGGTAATATATATGTTTTTTTTATTTTTACCGAACTACAAAGTGCACATGATTTTCTGGTGAACACCCGGTGAAGCAGCTGAAACTCGAAGGCAGATGTAACGGACAGAGCTCAGATGCAGAGCGGGGCTTGTGGGGCATGCTGGCTTCCCAGCGGCCGGCTCCGGGACCACTCGTCCTCTCGCTCTGTGAACCTCCGTTTTCTCACCGGTAAAACGAGGTGTGCATCCTCTCCCCCTTCAACTCACAGTTGAGGTGGGGCTGCCGGATGTGAAAATGCATTACAAACTGAATGGTATTAGATAAACAGGAGGTATGGCTTAATTAGCCAAACCGATGCACCTTTCAAAAGCTAGGAAACGGAAGCATCCACCTGTCCTTCCAACCTTTGTGAGGCGTGTGCATGCATTGCTGTTTCTGTTGCCATTCGCAGAGAATCTGGTGGCCCAGCTCAGCTTTTCACCTCCTGCCAATGGGCTGGCTGCTTCTGTGTGGGCGTCTGACTCTCCTCCAATCAGCTGCAACCGAGGGCTCACGTGACATGCAGGCCTCCGAGCTTTCTAACACGCCCTTCAGTAGTCCTGGGCAGGTGCCGCTATTATGTCCATTTTACAGATGAGGAGTCTGAGGCACAGAGAGGTACCTTAACCAATGACCAAGAGCTGGTAAATGCAGAATCGTGATTCGAACGCTGGGTTTTAAACCTTTTAGTTCCATCATCTTGTTCATCTCTGGATCTTCGGGGCTTAGCAGAGTGCCTGGCACGTAATAAGCATTCTGTATGTTTGCCAAGTGAAGGTTTAGGAATAATAACATTTATTCTACAGGCTTATTATGAAAATTAAGAAAGTTAGCATCAGTGAAAGCGTCTGGCACAGACCCTGGGACTGAGTGGTGGTGAATAAATATTGGTTTAACTCATTCGTGGACCATTCATTCTTCCACCCTTGTGGGCTGGGGCCATTGCTCCTGGCAAACCTGGAAAGAAGGTAAACTCTATCTTCCCTCCGTCAGCCCTGCATTCTGCAGACCACCTGGCCTTTAGAGACCTGGTGCTTTCTTCCTCTCTTTTTCCTCTGCCCATCCTGAGCATCTTTGACCAGCCTCCCTGGGCCCGCCTCCCTCCTCTCCCAGGGGACCTTCCCCACCCCACTCCCCACCCCGCAACCACAGGGTTCACTTGTCTTTCCCTCTCCTGTGTTTTGCTCACATCTGGCCCCACTCCTGGTAGGCTTCCTGTCCAGCTTTCAAGGATCTTTTCTTCCAACCAGAAATCACCTCTCCCACTCACTGCCCTCCCCCACCCCGGGAGGGCTCCTCTCGTAAGTCACTTCACACCAGAGGAGCTACGGATTGTCCTAAAAAGCGCATGGATGCTGGGGTCGGCAGGTGCGGCTGGGCGGGTCCTCACCGGCTGTGTGCTGGGCAAGTCAGGTATCCTCCGCGAGCCCCCGTTTCCTACACGTTAGATGGTGAATAATCACTACTTCTCAGGGCTGCTGTGAAAGTGAAATCAAATGATGAAGTTAGAACAAATAATATTAGTTCCCTTCTACATATGGTGTCGAATGTCAGGCCTGAAAGGGACTTTAAAGGAATATCGGACCCAGCGCTCCTCCAACTGGCGTTTCGCTAAGTGGAACCACCGTTTCGCCCAGGTTAAGCAGAAGGGCAGTGTATAGAAACACGTGAACCCCGATGGCTCTGGGGGAGGCGGGGCCTCGAGCTCCGCCCACTCGGCTCCTCCCTCAACCCCCACCCCCAAAGGCCCCAGGGCACCTCCTGAGAGCCTCTCTGGGTAGCAGTCACCTAATCGCCCGGACAGTGACAGTCGGGAGAGCTAGAACATTTCCATTCCCTTAATTCTCTCACGCCCCTTCACAGTCAGTCCCTCTTCCTACTGCCAGCCCCTGGAAACCACCAATTTGAAGGAAAGGTTTGATTCCTGTCCATACCATTTTTGTCTCTTCCAGAATGTCACAGGCAGATAATGGTGCGGTGATTAGCCTGTCACTTAACCTACAGTGTTTGACAGCCAACCGTGTCGCCACGTGTGTCCCTATTTGTTCCTGTGGATTGCCGAGTAATATTCCACTGTATGGATACACCGCAGAGCCTAATCTATTTATCCCTTTGCCACTTGATGGACATTTGGGTTGTTTTCAGGGTTTGGTTGTTCCGAATAAAGCTGCTGTGAACTTTCATATAAAAGTCTTTGTGTGGAGACACAGTGCCATTTCTCTTACACAAATCCCTGAGTGTGTGAGTGTTGGGTCAGTCTATGTTTAACTTCATATCAAACTGCCAAGCTGGAATCGCCTTTTGGTTAGTGAACCGTGTTCCTTTGTCTGTGACTGTGTGACTCACAGCTTTATGAGGGTTGCTTTGTACTTTTGTTGAGTGAATTATAGCTGCCCATGTTGTCTCTCTCAAGGACGTTTGCATTTTAGCCAAAAGTCAACTGTTCCATTCAACAAACACTCCCCCAAAACCATAAGTCAAAGGATTAGCTTCTTCCTCCATGAGAAAATGTCTTCCGTGAGCTAGCAGGTAGGGCTCGATCAGCCTAGGCAAGGTGAGGTGGGGTTGCCATGTGGGATGCCAGTGGACCGTGTGTTTGCCTGGAACTACGGGCAGGTGGATCCCCTGTGTATCTGACTTCCAGAATTCTGCCAAGGAGGGTGACGAAAAAGTGCCAGAGAAAAGGGGGCTGTCAGAATGGACTTTGCTTTTTGCACCGTTCCTTGCTTTTTATTCTCAGATCCCAAGGTTCTCCCTCTCCGACTCCACTCTCTGCCACCAGGTACAAAATGACCAGCTTTTAGACAAAGGAGTGATGGAGGAGGGCTCCCTAGGGGACGATCTCTCCTGGTTCAGTCTCCTCTTCCATTCGAACACTGACAGAATCAGAACAGGACGGGCTGTAAAAATAATTCAGTTTTGCTCTATGCATGTCCTTTGACTCCATCCCCTTCTCTGCACCTGCACAGCCCTGTTCCCAGCTCCCAGACGATGACTCACTGACCTGCTGACGTCTACTCTCAGCCCATCAGCCCCTTTTTTCCACAGCAGCCAGAGGAACTGCTTTATTCGTGAAGTTTTGCTCTATCTATCCATCAAGAGATCTCGCAACCTAAATCAAGAAACACATGGTTCAAAATGTAAAAGGTACAAAAGGCTGTGCCGAGAAAAGTCTCCTTCCCACCCCTTCCCCAGCCACCTGCTTCCCTCTCAGGAGACAGCTCAGGCACTTGTTTCTTAAGAATTCTTCCAGAGTGTTCTGTGTGTATGTGACTATGTAGACGTGTACATATTTATCTCTTCCTGCTCTGTTTCACACAGATGGTAATTAAAATGAAAAATCGTTGGAAAATTTAAAAAATAAAAAAAATAAAAATAAACACTGTTTACCATGGGAGGCTTCCTGGAGGCAGCGGTTTTCAGGCCAAGAGCTGAAGGATGGGGGGGGGTTTCCCCAGGTGAAATGGGGGCACATTCCAGGCAAAAGGAGCAGCCTCTGTACAAACCATGAGGTGGGTAGGCGAGCCAAGAAACTTCCGGAAGGCCTGGGGGTCTGCACCTCTGAATGGGAGGGAGAGATTCCCAGGGGTGGAGCTGTGCAGACCAGGCCTGAGCCTGAGGCCGCATTGACTTGGTATTTTATCCTCAGAGAAATGGGAAGCCACTAAATGGCTATCCACAGGCGAATAAGATGATCACCATTGCATTGTGAGAAGAAATCTGTCCAAAGATTGGAGGCAACCTGAATATCCACTGATGAGGGACCAAGTAAGCAAATTATGGTACATCCATACAACGGAAAACTTAACGTTATTTTTATTTTAATTAATTAATTAATTAAGAGAGAGTAGGGTGGTGGGCAGAAGGAGAGGGAGAGAGAATCTGAAGCAGACCCCACACCCAGCATGGAGCCCAACGCAGGGCTCGGTCTCACGACCCTGAGATCATGACCTGAGCCGAAATCAAGAGTCAGCCGCTTAACCGACTGAACTACCCAAATGCCCCATCTTACGCTATTTTAAAAAAGAGCAAGGTGTGGGGGGGTGATTCTTCATGTACCCAGAGGGAACAGTCTCCTGGTCTGCCACCCCAGAGCACCAGCCCACAGAGCCAGAACCGCAGGTGCAGCCCACGACTGAAGCCACATCTCCCCGCCCCCCATCCCCCGCGCCGCCCACCTTTCCAGTCCTTCAAATTATCCCCCTCTTCCCTTCAGCTCTGAGGCTTCTGTGTGATTCTGGGAGTTCCCTCCTTGGATTTATTCTAGCAAAGAAGCTTTGTCTGTGTTAAGTACACATGTCTCTTAGCAACATTTTGTAGCTCGTCTCTTCATGGAAGGTATTTCTCTAATGATCAGAGGTCTATTTTTATAGACTTTTTCCGTCTCAGGATTGCAAGAATAATGTTCCTGTCTCCTATCGGGGTTTCCACTCACTATAACCCTGTGTGGCAGCTATGAAACACCCCATTTTACAGACGAGGAACTACAGAGACCACCCCTCAGGGGTGAATCCTGATTGGTCCAAACCAAGCCTGATGTGCTCATTCCCCTTTGTCAGTGATTGGTGTAGGGTGCACATGGACCTGACTCTGGCCAATGAGATATAAGGAAAGGGGTTTCCTCCCTCATAGAAGAGAGGGCTACCCCTGGAGAAGACAAGCCTTTTTTTTAAAAATAATTTTTACTTTTTTATTTTTTAAATTTTTAAAAAGTTTAAAATTTTAATTCCAGTATAGTTAACATACCATGTTACATTAGTTTCAGGTGTACAATATAGTGATTCAACACCTCTGTTCATCATCAGGTGCTCATCAAGGTAAGTGCACTCCTTAATCCCCAGCACCTGTTTCACCCATCCCCCCACTCCCCTGTCCTCTGGTGACCATCAGTCTGTTGTCTATAGTTAAGAGCCTGTTTCTTGGTTTGCTTCTCTCTCTCTCTCTCTTTTCCCCCCTTTGCTCATTTGTTTTGTTTCTTAAGTTGCACATATGAATGACATCATATGGTATTTGTCTTTCTCTGACTTATTTCGCTTTGCATCATACTCTCTAGCTCCATCCACATTGTTGTAAGTGGCAAGATTTCATTCTTTTTTTATGGCTGAATAATATTCCATTGTGTGTATATACCACATCTTCTTTACCCATTCATCTTGGGCTGCTTCCATAGTTTGGCTATTGTAAATAATGCTGCAATAAACATAGGGTGCATATATCCTTTTAAATCAGTATTTTTGTGACAGCCTTTTAAAATTTATTTATTTTAAAAAAAAATTTTTATTGGTAGCTCCTTCTAGCTTTGGATACATTTATGAGGATTTGATATCCTGAGCTGTGGCAACCATTTTGTGACGTGAGGCAGTAAGCTTGAGGATGAAGTCAAAATGCTCTGAATGGCAGAGCAGAGAGCCTGGATCCTTGTTGACATGGCTAAGTCAGGGGCCCAACCCCCTTGGTCTACCCCCTTAACTTTACTTACTCATTAAGTAAACACTAATGTCCCTACAGTCGAGAGGCCACTGCCCTTGGTTTTCTGTAACTTGAAACTGAAAGCATTCTTTACTGATGTCTTCCCTGACCCCTCTGAAATGCCTGTGCCTTAGGATGTGCCACAGGGATCGCAGACACAAGGCACAGGGCAGAAGCACTGACCTGGGAGTGAGCCGAGAGCGTGGGCCCCAGGCCCTGCTCCACCACCAGTTAGCGGTGTGGCTCAGGGCAAAGTCACTCCCTTCTCGCTCTCTTGTTCTCTCAATAAAATGAGGGGTTGCGTCGTATCCGGGGCATCTCCTAACAATGACTCACAAGCCCTCTGAGCCACACGGGATTGCTTGAACTTTTACTGCTTACGGTGGTGAGTGGTGGAGGTCCATGCTCAGCTCAGTGGTGAGTGTTTGGAGGTGACTCTGAGGATTCAGACGGCTTCAGAGTCTTTACTCATTCCTCTTTCTCATTTGTCAGCAATCCTTCATCGTGCCCCAGTTTCAGGGTGTATTTTTAGTGGAAATAAACTCAAACAGCTCAGGATGACACAATTTGCTCAAAGGGTTCAGCATCATCCCCTGGCGGAGCCAAGCCGGGGAGCGGGGCACGTGGAAGTGGTGAGGCCCACTGAGCCAGCAGGTCAGGCTGGTGGGCTCATTAGGGAAATCATCAAATTGTGCCATAAAACCACAAACCTCCAGTGGCTGCAAGCCTGGGTTAGATGAGTGTATTTGGCCTGGGACCCAGAATCAGGCCTGCAAGGTATTTACCATCTAGCTAGGGAAGCAGAGCTCTATGAAATGCCGTTTACTTCTAAATTCGGGCCTGGATCTTGCTTGTGTTTTGCTGAGCACATGGATAAGTTTGGAAAAGCGTGTTTGGGAGTGGGCAACTGGGGGGAGTTTAAATCCTCTGACTAAATAAGGGAGGAAGATTTTGTTTCTAGAGCCATGGAGAAGGCACAATGTCATAGACGCTTTTGGTGACCTGCCCGGACCCCCTTTGCAGGACCCATTCGCCCAGGTCCCTCCTGCTGTGGATGTTGAATATACCCTTCAGCTGAGAACTGCTCTCACCCACAGAAGCCTGGGAGGCCATCCCACCTACTCTTTTTGTCTTTTCCTTCTTCCTCCTCCTTCTTGCCTGGAACGTAGTTGTGATGACTGGATCTCCAGCAGCCATCTGGAGCCATGATTTGATCCTGAGGGTATATGCCACACACTGAGGATGGCAGAGCAGAAAAATCCAAGGTTCATGAGTCTCTGAAGACCTCATGGAGGTGTCATGCCAGCCCCTTTTGGTTTAAACTACTAAAGTTGGAACTCCAGTATTCATGGCTGCACCCAGTTCCTGGGAGGCCACCCCACGTACCCTCAGCCAAAGAATGACCAAAGCAGGGGTCTAAAAGCCACCCCGCCCCCCTCCCCCCAGCTCAAGGTAGGGTAAATCTGTGGCACCCTTCTTCTCTCCAGGGGTCACCAGGGATCGGGTGAGGCTAAGCTTCCACTGAACCCCACTCTGGGGAACCTCTCCTCCTCCATTCTGCTTCCCTCTTTCCCTTACACGGTCCTCCTGCAGGTACTCCCGCAATAGGGCATTTGCACAAGGTTGCTTGTCTCAGACGCTGTTCTACAAAACCAGAAAAAGGGCTGGACGAAGCCCCTTCCGATGGGACAAAATGGCCAAAGTCCAAAGCCTTTTAAGCACATGAATATTTAACATTCCATTTGAACTGCTGCTTATTAGATGGGCGGACATGGAAGAGTTTTTTTAAACCTCTTGCTGCGATGTAACCTCTTAGTCCATTCCCTTTGATCTAGGACACACAGGAATGCCTTGCAAGTACAGATATGTGTGTGTTTATGTGTGTGTGTAAGCATGAAACACAGGGTAAGGGGTTGGGCTCCCCAGCTGGACTGACCCAAGGCAGAGACAGAAGTGCAGGACAAGGAATGAAGAAATGGAATGAACTCAGCAGAAACAGGAGCCAGAGGTGGTCACGAGAATGTGAATTCTCTGGGAATTTGCATAAATGTTGGGGAGGGCTTGGGACTTCCTGGGGGGAATAGAATGGATCAGATCTTAAGTAGCAGAAAGACTGCAGCTGGGGTGGACGATACTACCAGTTATATGCACAACATTCCTTCTCTTTTCCTTCCTTGATAACGGAGCATTAGTTTACCCTGGACAACCATGTGCCCAGTTAAAGGAATACATTTTCCCAGAGCAGTTGGATAGCCAATGAGATGTAGAAAAAATTTTTTTGAGTCAAACTGCTCAGAAGTATCCTTAGAAAGAGAACAGCATGGGCTCTTTTTGTATTTTCCTTCTTCCTCCTCCTTCTTGCCTGGAACGTAGTTGTGATGACTGGATCTCCAGCAGCCATCTGGAGCCATGATTTGATCCTGAGGGTATAAGCCACACACTGAGGATGGCAGAGCAGAAAAATCCAAGGTTCATGAGTCTCTGAAGACCTCATGGAGGTGTCATGCCAGCCCCTTTTGGTTTAAACTACTAAAGTTGGAACTCCAGTATTCATGGCTGCACCCAGTTCCTGAGGAAGGTAGGCTTTCATCGGTAGAGCCTTTGCCAGGTACTTTTCTCAGGATTATCATTGTTCATTACCATGTTTTCCTTGGAAACAACTTTGGGAAGCAGCCTAGTGAAGGGGAAAGAGCATGGGCTGTGTAGTCAGGCTGAGTTGGGTCTGGTCTCCTGCTTCCCACCTGCATGCCTTTTGACAAGTCAGTCTCCTTGATTGTCATTCATTCTGTAAAATGGGTATAATAAAGTTTTCCAAATATGTCCCCAGATTCCTGTTCATTAAATAGAACTGCAGGTTTGCTGTAGGGATCCTAGGGGATCGCATATGTAGAAGGCACCGAGCTTATGGTCTGGCACATAGTAGGTGCTCAAAAATATTAGGTACCTTGACTCCATGGATCCTTCCATCTGTCTGCCTTGATGAAGTTTGAATGAAACAGACTGATGGCCCTGAACGAAAACACTGTCCAGACCATGGGGCTTGGGGTTGGGAGTTGGGTTAAGCAGAGTGGTTTTTAAGACCCTTTTTGTTCTAACGTGATGAGCACCAGAGCTGTGGGGTGGAGTGGCGGAGGGAAGGTGGGACTGAATTTCCTCCTGTCACGTTGTAAATACAGCTCCTGGGTTTACTTGTTCAGGGGCTGATGTTAAAGAAGCCACAATAACTGGAGAATTCTCCCTTTCGGCTCCAGGTGGCTGGGCCACAAACACATGTCCCTCAGCTGATGGCGCCCTGAGTGTGCTGATGTACAATGGGGCGGGGGGGCTGCCCTTCTCCAGGGAAGGGGGTTGGGGGGAGCCGGCTGAATGAGCCTCCCTTCCCAGGTGACTTGCTCAGGTAATAAACGCAGCAAGAGGTCAGACTCGGGAATGGTCAGATTGCCCTTGCCATTTCTTTAGGTGCCGCTCGGCGGCCGCACAGAGGGTCTCCCATCAGACCAGCATGGCCCGTTTCCCTCCAGCGCTGGCTCCGATGCCCATCCTTCACCTCTGTCCAGAGGCAGGAGCTGGTGTGTGTTTAGGGTCCCTGGAAAACATGGGTCTCGAGACCCTGGACTGCAGCCAGGAGGGGCGCGCAGGAGCGGAGATGCAGAGGTTGGTGGTGGTGGTGGTGGTCGCGGTCCGGGGCGGGGATGCTCCCTCGCCTGGGGGGAGGGTCTTGGGTGCAGAAGGGGCCATGGCATTTGGGGCGACAGCTCTTATGTGTAACATAGTAACATAGTAACAGCCCCTCATGGGACAACACAGATGTCCTCACATACTTCTAAATGTGGCCTGGGGATGGGGGTGCGGGCAGAGGACCAGCGAGCCGGGACCTCTGCTCGTTGAATGACACTGGGCAGAATTGCCAGGAATTGTGATCTTTCCCCCTGGTCTCCATCTGCATCTGTCTCCCTTTTTGCCCATGGGGTTAAGTGTTATAACTCCATCCAACTCTGGGGAAGCCTGCTGTCACCTCCACATGTAATAAAAAGGAACGTCTGCTTTACTTCCCAAGGACGAATGTGTACTTCTTGTTGTGCCGTTTTTTATAATATTTTTATTTTAAAGTTTGTTCTTCCTTAAGTAGGAACTGTTCCGAATGTTGAAGGGGGTACCACCACCTTACTTCACACAATTCCACACATACTCTGTGTAGGTCTTTGGTCCACATTGTCATTCGTTATGCTGAGAATTATTTCTACACCAGCATTTGGAATGGGGAATCAGTGTCCCCAAGCAAAATAATTTCGACCTGTCGAGTTCGAAGCAAATAACCTGAACTGTGTAGATCTCAAACGTGAGCGTGCGTGCTGGGGGGCTTGTCAGAACACAGATTTGCTGTGCTCACCCCACGGCTTCGGATTCCGCAGGTCTGAGGTGGTGCCCATGCATCTGCATTCCTAGCAAGCTTCCAAGGGATGCTGCTGGTCTGGGGACCACATCATCCTCCCAGCCACCGCACTACCCTGATGATAAAGTCTCTTCCCTGTCAATAATTTAACCACTGGGTACTTAACATGTGTGTTCATTTCAACACATGGTTCATTCATTCACTGGACAACTCATTGTGGAACAGCTACTGGGTGCCAAGGTCTAGGCACTGGGGCCTCGGCCATGGAGAAACCAAAGCCCCCTGACATCAAGGAGGAAGCTAACATCCCGGGGGGGGGGGCGGTGGTGGAGAGGATGGCAAGTCAGAGAACCACTTAGAAACGTAACAAAGTGACAAGCAGTGATAAGCACTGGGAAGAAAAATAAAACAGGGAAAGAAGGTGGAACGTGATGGGAGATGCTACTTTAGAGAGAATGGCCAGCAAAGCACTTTGTAAAGGGGTGACATTTGCAAAGACTCCGAATGAAAAGCATGTGAGCCATGTGGACATCTAGGGGAAGAACATTCCACGCAGAGGGAACAGCAAGTAGGGAGGTCTCGGGGGGGGGGTGCGGGGAGAGGGACAGGTTTGGTGTGTTGGGGAACCAGCTGGGACATCTGCAGGGCCAGAAGAGAGGAGCAAGGAGGGAAGTGGGAGAAAAGAGGGCAGAAATGTAGGCAGGGCCGGCACACGGAGGGGCTGCGAGGGCACAGAAGGGACTTGAGTTTCTGGCTGAAGGAGAAAGGGAGACAGTGGAGAGCGTGACACAATCTGATTTCTGTTTTAAAAGGAGTTCTCTGGCTGCAGTAAGGGGGGGATAGAATGTAGAAGATCAAGGGCAGAGGCAGGGAGCCCAGATAGGAGGCTGCTACTTCACCCAGGCAAGAAATGATGGTGAGTAGGCTAGGACAGGAGGTGGCCAGGCCACGGAGGTGGTGGCGAGTGGACAGATTTGGGGAGGGTTTAGGTGGACAGAGCCAGTGGGGTTTGCTGACATCTCGGACGTGTGAGAGGAGAGCCAGATTGGAGACTAGGACCACTCGCAGGTTTTTAGCTTGGGCGGCCAGGTAAATACGGTGGTTATTCAGTAGTGCTTTACGGGCTGGGGCTGGTGCCTGGAAAGGCCCTAGGGAAAGAGACGGTGAAGACGTGATGTCTGCCCTCGATATCTCACATCTGGTAAAATACTCCATAAACACCGAGGGTCTGGGTCAGATGAGTCCCCAGAGCAAGGGCAGTTCCTTTTGGGCCACCTTTTGTCAGTTTATCGGATTAGAGGTATCCCTTTCTGGGCTCTGCTGTTACAGGTCATGGTCGGGGGGCTGTCCTGGAAGCTGGCTGGACAGCCCCGTAGGTTAGAGACGTCTGGTTTATAAGCTTGCTAGACTTGGAAAGAACCAAAGAAATTAGTTGAGGAGAATCCAAATCCCTCAGCATCTATAGGGCTGATGATACAGGAATGGTACGCTCTAACAGATTCGAACTCTGCCAGCCATGGGTGGCCGGAAGCGATGTTTTAGTCTTGATTATTCATCATGGGGCTAGCTGGCAGGAGAAATGATGGGGACCGTGGATTTTCTTGGCATTTTTTCTAGTAGTCGATTATTTCTAGGTAATTCAAATATTGGATGGAGCCTTCCTACCCCCTGAGAGCTTCAAAGATACCAGTATGGACTCCCCAGCTCATTTTTCCTCCCTCGTTTCCCACTGTAACCCGATGATAAGCGGGGATCCCATACTGCCCGGTCTTTGCGTGGAGTGGTATCCAGGACGCACAGATCCAGCAAACAAAGGTCGTTAAAAAGTAACTCCAGCCCCTGTTTTCCTCTTTCCAACCAAACTGAAGAGGATCTCAGTCAGATGTCAGAATTTCATCTCTCAAGACTTCTCTGCCTTGACAGCTCTGGCTCACGTTCCCGTGTGCTTCTATGCTTTATCACCTGCCAAACCCCCCTAGCCTTCTCCCGCGTCTTCCCCCTGCCCTTTGGCGTCCAGAATCCCTGTTCGTTTATTTCTGACCATTCTTTAAGTGAAGTCTTGCAAAAGACCCTAAAATAAGATGCATTAGAGGGTGTGTGCACCCAAGTGCGTGTGCGCATGGTAGAAGCAAACTTCGTTTAATGGTTTTTATACCCACCCCCTTTTCCCTAATCTGCCTACTGAAGCACTAAAGACAGTTTTCTCTGTGCACTTAACCTCTCCCCTCTCCTGCCGCACTCACACAAAGCAGTCATTCATGTGGAACACTTCGCTGGCGATTTGGTGGGAGAAGGGAATGAGCAGCAAGCGAGGGTTTCCATCACAGAAATGCAAGTACCTTTAAAATCACATTAGGCATCTGGGCTCTTAACAGACCTTTCTGCCACTTGCCACTGGAGGTTTGTCCCACATTAGCCCATCTTGACCCACTGTGGTGGCGTTTTTACTGACCTCTGATGTCTCTCTTTCCATGGATTTCCACTCCTCGTCCTTTGTGAAATAGTTCAGCCTGTCCTTTGTGAAATAGTTC
This sequence comes from Neomonachus schauinslandi, assembly GCF_002201575.2. Taxonomy (NCBI): domain Eukaryota; kingdom Metazoa; phylum Chordata; class Mammalia; order Carnivora; family Phocidae; genus Neomonachus; species Neomonachus schauinslandi. The sequence goes on along the minus strand of NC_058407.1, from coordinate 12,482,210 downwards.
AGCCTGTCGGCAAAGGGGTTGAAAGCATGGATACTGGAGTCCGTCTGCCTGGGTCAGAATCTCGCCTCTGCAAAGAGCTTCATAATGACTCACTCGCCCTTAGTTCCTTTGTCTGCCAAATAGAACTAGTGCTTTTACCTTCCTCAGGATTGTTGGGAGGATCAACTTGAGTCATCGACTCTTAAAGTACTTACGGAAGTACCCAGGACCCAGCAAGTACCCATGAAGCACCAGCTCTTGTGACTTTGTTTTCTGGGTCCTTGGGCTCATGTGTCACATTTTAACAGAGAGACTTGTCAAAGTCTTTTCCAAACAAAGGCCACTTCCTCCCCACGAAAGATTTCGGTGCCACCTGTTAGGGCTGTTTTGCCTTGTTGCTTCTGTAAAGGGCCTTGGGTTTGAATCCTGACTCTTCCGTTTTCTAGTTTTGTGGCCTCGGGCAGATCCTTCAATCTCTGCGGGTCTCGGTTTCCTCACCTTTAAAATGGGGATAACAGCGGTACCTATTTGCTGTGATTGTTGGGATTCAAGGAGATTGTATGGGAAGCTGCTATGATAAGAATGGTATATCGAGTATCAGCTGGGTACTAGGTGCTTTTCTATGTATTAATTCTCAGCACAATGAACGGTACCCAGGACACTGTCAAGTGTTATTGCAGTTAGCCCCAAAGAGCTGTGGAGTGGTGGTTCCTTAGAAGGACAGGTGCTCTTAGGTAACATATCAGCATGGACTCCCCAGCTGGCAGCAAGGAACAAGGTGAGCTCAGGGGAAGGCAAGATCCCTGGGGGCTGGAAAGGCTCCCCAAGGGACAGGGACAGAGTCCTTGAGTTGGGCCTCATGACCAAGGGAGGATTCGAACAGGAGAAAATGTGGAAGGACCTTCAGAGGGGTGGGGCACAGGAGCAAAGTTTGGGGGTGGGGGGAGAGGGTGGGGGTGGCCCTGAGCTTGAGTGCGATGATGGACCCCTGGCACCACCGTGCCCTTCTGATTCAGCTAGTCCCACAGCCAGGGAGCTGTGCCGAGGGTTCTCGTAGGGGAGGTGTGAGAGCCGAGAGCAGAAGAGAGAGCTGTAGAAGGTGCCCTGCCAGGGGGAGGTGTTTGGACTTCGCTGTTAGAATTCATAATAATAACAAAGCAGTAAGGATGAACATCATTCGTTGTGCTCTGAGATACCAAACTTGGTGCCCTGGGACCGAGTTCTCTTCTTTCTCCCGTTTTACAGATGAATGAGCTCAAGCCCAGAGAGCTGAGGCCACACGTCCAATCAGTGTCAGGGTGTGGACTGACACTCAGGTCCGCCTGACCCCTGGGCTAAGCCCTAGGCTGCATCATCCTGGCGTCCCTGGCAGCCTGTGTGGTGACAGAGGCGTCTTTACAGACAGTTCTCTCCCAGGATGGAAGTGTGCCTGAGTCTTGTCCCCCTCACCTCGCCCCGCCCTTTCTCTCTCCAACTCCTTCTGCACATCCTCAGGCCATCCTCAACCCCTGGTGGGTCTGCCATCCTTGGGGTGGAGTTTAATGGCCTTCATGGGTTCCCCCCCCCCCCCCCCGCTTTCCTTGCCTGGATGGGACCATGCAAGGTGGAGATGGCGGAGGCGGGAGAGGGAGGAGAGAAGCTTCTCCAGAGAGGGAGGGGACTGCACCTCTCCAACCCTGGTTTGGCATTTTCTGTGTGGGGAATGAGAAACCCAGTGTTGCTATGGAAACTGCCATCCCCTGCTCCCTGTGTCATTCTCTGTGGGAAGTTCCCGCGTGTAAGGGGTGGGGGAGGTGTGCAGGGGACACTCCTGCTGCACGGGGTGCTGGAATGCAAAAGGGCCAGCTCTGGGGGATGGGGGGGTGCAGGGGCAGACGGCAGCTGGGACAGGGGTCCCTGGGTGGCCCTGCTCCCAGGACGGGCTGCAGGGCTTCTGACTTGAGGGTGAGGGGCAGCCATGGACCTCAGGTTGCTTCTCTGGAACCATCCTGAGGATGGTCACTCACACTTGAAAGGCAAAGAACAGTTTGCAAAACCCTGTCATGTGGGCTCTGGAAAGAGCTTGGGACTGACAGTCACTGAGACTCAGGCTTGAATACCCGCATAGCTGGCTTCCCCATGCCTCAGTTTCTCCATAGCTACAAAATGTGCCGAGGGACATAATCTCATAGAGTGGTGACATGGGACCGTGACTCCATGCACCTGTCCCCTGCCTGGTGTCTATACCGGAGGCAGCATCTAATTAAGTGGGGTTCCCTTCTCACTTGACCCCGTTCAGGTCGGCAGTATGAGCCCCACTTTACAGATGAGGAGACCAAGGCCCAATCAGGGGAAGGAAGGGGCTCCCAGTCAATGGGGAGTCGGGGCAGGGCCCTTTCCCGGTAGGTCCTCTAGCTGGTGGCTGCTACCTGGAGCTGACCTTAATTGCCGGGTGTGTGACCTGTCGGACTCCCTCTCCCCGAGCCACCCACTGAGCCCCAGTGCTTGCCGCTGTCATCAAGGGACCAGGCCTGTGGCAGAAACAACTCTCTTTTGGCTTTTAATATTAAAGTAGAATAAAGGGCTTTGCTTTCTCTGTGGAAACAAAAGATGGGGGTGGGGAGTAAAATAACCCTCCAAGCTCCAACATCAACACCCCCCCTCCACACAAGCACCCCTCTCAGCTCCCAGAATGGAAAGGAATCTTCCAGGTGACTTGTTAGCTCTTTCTGGGGCAGAAGAAGGTGGAAAACTAATTTTAACTCCTCAGGGATTTTTTTTTTTTTTAGCCTTTATGTTTTTCAGACCAGAGGTAAGACATCAGGTGCCCCCTGAGTCCACAGAGTCAGGGGAAGAATTAAAGACAGTGGTAATTTTGCAGGTCCTGCAAATCGCAGTAGGTAGGGATGCCAAGAAGTTCAGGGTCCTGCGGTGCTCACCTTCTCCCCTCCCCAGAAAAGCTCCTGCTCATCCCTCCCCCAAATTCAAAGACAGTATCACCCAGGGAATTAGGAGGCTGAAGCCAGATGCATGAATTTTGTGAAATCCAGATTTGCTGTGTGGCCTTGGGCAAGTCACTTCCCCTCTCTGGGCTTCAGTTGCCTCATCTGTTGCAAGGGGACAGTAATTGTTGTCTTGCCCACAGCATTTCTTGGCCCCAGCATTAAGAGGGAAATAGCAAAACTGGAGAAGTTCCCACAATGATTTGAATGGGGCAGGGACCCCCAGTCTACCCGTTGGAGAAGGAGGACCAAGAGATCAGGCTCTATTTTGTGCCCAGCCCAGTGCTTGACACTTGGCATGTCTCTAATGCATATTTTTGAATGACAATCAATGAGATTCCCCACGGGGGATGGTGACAAAGGTTAGCCTGGAGAAGAGTTTCGTGGGAAATCGGCTAATTGATCTCCAAGCAGAGGAAAACTGTCATGTAGCATGGGGAAGAGATGGTTAGAGACAGATCCTGGGGACAAATGAGTAGATGCTATAAGGGGACAGATTTCAATTCCATACAAGGGCCGTGCGCTAACAGTGTAACAGTGGGAGCAATGAGCTCCATTAACTCCCAAGCTTTTTTTTTTTTTTTTAATACATTCCCCACCCAACATGGGGCTTGAACTCACAACCTTGAGATCAAGAGTCCCATTCTCTACAGACTGAGACGCCCCTTGGAAATGAGTTCCCATTAAGCTTTTGCAATGTGTCAGGGAACTGAATAGAAATTGCTAGGGCTTTACTGAGTCTCAGCGGGAAGGCTGTGAATGTTCTCCTGAAGTCCTGTGTGCGCTGATACTGGGGCCCCTGCAGCAGGCACCGCCCCTCCCTGCAGCAGGCACCGCCCCTCCCTGCAGCAGGCACCGCCCCTCCCTGCAGCAGGCACCGCCCCCTCCCCCCCCCCCCCGCCCCGTAGCAGGCACC
>NC_058407.1:12455683-12478234 GCF_002201575.2 Neomonachus schauinslandi | reverse complement strand
CCCCTCCCTGCAGCAGGCAGGGCCCGCCACTAGGTGAGCTGGACACATCTCCCACCACCGCCACCACCCAGCTAAAGGTGGAAGAGACTGCTCCCTCTGGGCTGGCCTGTCTCCCACACCCCCCTACCCTGATCACCCCAAGAGACGGGCGTGTGTACCCAGAAGAAGCCTGGAGAGTGACCAAGGCCAGTGCTGTCCCGGCTGCAGGTGTCTGCTCCTGCTGAATAAATCATTATCGGGCCCATCAAGCATCTTCCCCCAGAGGAGTGCTCTCTGCCTCCAGATGCTATCTCGCCCCAGGAAGCCAGGTGGCACTTTTGTGTCCCTTCTTCAACAGATGGCGAGCAGGGGGCAAGCCTTCCACCTGGTCAGGCTTACGTTTCCCAAGCTGGAACCAGGCCTCCCAGCGATCCGTGCGAAGCCCAGCTAACTGTCGCTCAGCCCCACCACTGAGCCCCGCTCAGAAGCCCCCGGGGCTCCCCAGCAGCTGCTGAAGGGGCCCCCCACATCCTCACCAAGCCCTGCGCCTGCCGCTCCCCCAAACGAACCTCTGCCAGAGTCACCCGAGCATTCTTACACGCTCTGCCTAGGTCCACCTCCATGGCTTTGCTCACGCCATCCCCTCCTGCAGCCGTCTCCCTTCGCATCTCTAAGGCGCACCCTGGTTCCGGGCCATTCCGAGGGCCGCACGGGCAGGGCTGGGTTTTGTCAGCTGAACCCCATGTGCTGACTCTAAGCCTCTCCAGGGAGTGCCCACATCCCCAGTGTTTCTCAATTAGCACGTTCCGTGCTAATTGCCCGCTCACCTGCCTTGGCCTCCCCTGGACCCAATGTTCCAGAAGGGCAGGGATGTGTCCCTGTTGCCCACCAGTGTCTATTTCTACCTCCTTTGTATTCCCAGGGAATAGAACAGTCTACCCTTGCTCCCGAAAGAAAGAAAGAAAGAAAAAAAGAAAAAGATAGAAAGAAAGAAAGAGAGAGAGAAAGAAAGAAAGAAAGAAAGAGAGAGAGAGAAAGAAAGAAAGAAAGAAAGAAAGAAAGAAAGAAAGAAAGAAAGAAAGAAAGAAAGAAAAGAAATGTTATTTGTCTTGAAAGCTGGATCTCTCCAGACGCCTCCAATTCATTGAATCTCTATTTTAGAAACCCTCGAGCTGGCGTATCTTCCTATTGTTATCTTATTCCACCTTTATATCAGGATCCTTGTCTAAAATGCCTTGGGAGCAGTTTTAACTCGATTCCAGAAAAGATGGTTTACAGGTGACACAGACCAGTAACAGCTCTTAGATTACGTACTGTTGCTCTGGTTGTTTACGCCGACAGCCGTCAGGCTGACGTGGCGGGGTGCTGCTCCAGTCATCCCCTTTATAAGATGACCTTTGCAGGCAGAGAAATTCAGTTCAAATTTGTAACCGACTCTGGCTATCACATGTCTCTGAATGTTCTTCGGCCAAAAGTAACAAAATCTGAGGGGATCAGATAAGAAAGATGAAGGATTAATTACTCATCTTGGTTGAGTGCTGCTGGTGGGCTGGGCACGGTTCATTCTCTGGAGAGCGAGGGAAGGAGGAAGGGGGTGGGGACAGACGGACACACGCGTGTCACGTTTCCGCCTTCTCCAGACCTTCAGCATTCCTCGTCTCATCCAGTCCCCCAACCTCAGGGTGCAAGAGGGCAGACAGGTCACCCGGTGCGGTCTTGAATCTTGGCATTCTCCCCGAAGATGCCCATCCCATCTGCACAGGCCCAGGGCCGGCGACAGGCAGCAGCTCGCTCCAGCCGCGATGGCACCTTGGTTAGAAGGTGTGGCCGTGGGGGAAACCAAGCCTGTGGGCTTTGGAGGCCAATTTTGGAGTTCTGGCTCTAGGCAGCTCTGTGACTCTGAGTTCGGTACTTGCTGCCGTCGGGACCTCTGCCCCCGGGGGTCTGGGAAGTGGGGGCATGGTGGTGTGTTTCTCAGGGGGATGATAGAGCATCACAGCGGTTATAGGAGTGCAGGCTGCCCAGTAGGCAGAGTGTGACTCAAGCAGGACTGCCATTTTCAACATGGGTGACCTTGGGCCCGTCGCAGGAGCCTCCGCTTTCCCATCTGGTAAAGGGGGTAATAACAGCACCTCTCACAGGGTCATCATGAAGATTCAATGAAACCCAGTAGCTTGGGACCGAGGGAAAGTAGTGATACCGGCCATCAGTCACACAGCACTTGACTGAACGCTTACTGTTGGCCAGGCTCTGTTCTAGGATAGATGTCCGTCTGTATCCCTAGTTCCCAGAGACACAGAGCTGGGAAGTAACTCTCCCAGCATCACGCCACTGACTCGTGGCAGGGTCAGGATCCGAGGGCAGGTCGTGGCTCCAGACACCGGGTCCTCACCCCAACCTTTACCGCCTCCCAGCAGGGTCAGCGCGGCTGTGTCCCAGTAATCCCAGGCAGAACCCTGCGGACCCCTCTCGTGTTGTGTGTGTGTGCTGTGCCCACACCTGTGTGCGGACGTGCACCTGCTGCTTGCACACCGGAGCTGTGCCGGTTTTTCATAAATCCGAATAGGCGCTATGTTAACAGTGACTAAGCAATAGTAAATCGTCACTGATAAAACATAGCTGGTGTTGGCGGGCCACGCCCCATTTTTCCGAAACCGGCTCCCATCCATAAAAATACGGTCTGTTGGTCTCATCATAATCCTGGGTGGTGAAGAGGGTTTAGAGAAGGGTCACCCAACTAGCTAGTGACAGCACGAGGAGAAGCCAAATCCGCTGGAGCCCTTCTTCATAGCCCAGCTCGATGAGACGAGGGTCTCTCATGATCTGCCCCTTGGGGGTGTGGCGTGCGCTCCTCCAGTCCGGCCTAGCAATTTTTAACACTTCTAACTTAATGCTAATTTTGTTTAGAAAATTGTTTTGTTTTGTTTTGTTTTGTTGATTTAACGATGGGAGAGAGGAACCTGGGGACTCAGAAGCTAGTTAAGAGTTCAGATTAGTCACCTAATGTTATTAGTCTAAGTTTGCGTTTTTACCATGCACGACCAAACCTAACACGGCTTCCCGCCTTCTCTGGATGTGTGGCCCTGAAGGCTGGGGCTGACCGCAGGCAGGCACCTCTCCAGCCCAGCCCAGCCTTTCAGTTTCCCTAATGCGGATAACCTTTTTTTTTGAAAGCTAAGCACTTTGCAAGCATGCGCTCAGTGAATTGCGACAGTAAACCCATTAAGTGGGTATTAATCTTATCCCCATTTTGCAGATGGGGAAACTGAGGTCCAGAGAGGCTCAGTGACTACGTACTTACAGTTACTAAGGCAGGAAGTAGTGGTGCTGAGAGCCACACCCAGGCTGTGTGTCCCTAGTGCCTGGGGGAGTCACCATCCCCGTGAGGCTCTACGGGCCGCCCTCGACTCAGGCTTCTTTGCCAGGGGGGCTCCTCCTCCACTCCTTGGACCCCAGTTGGGGAGGACCATGGAGCTGGGAAGTGGATGGGGAGGGAGGGGCAGCCCTGGCTTGCAGCAGCGGCCACCCAAGGCCAGGGCAACTGCGCGGTTAACCTGCACGAGGCGCCCCATCAGGCTGCTCCAGTCCCTCATTACAGTCCTTAATTATGTACTAACAGCGGTTCCGAGTGGAGGGCGAGGAGGAAGGGTGGCAGAGCCAGCATCCAGATGGCCCTTCTGGCGAGCGTGGGCTTCATCTGGTCTTTATGTAAGAGTCGCTCTGCTTCCCAGATTGCCTTTGAGGCAGACATTTAAACACTTGTTTTGTGTTTATGATACAGAGGAAGAAATTAAAAGGCCCCCAGAGGAAAAGGAGAAAGGAAAAAAAAAACCCAGGAGTGATTCTGGGAACTTGTCAGGCAAGATGGAAAGAGAAACCAGGTCTGGGACTGGTTTCAAGAGAACGGCAAGCAGGTGGCTTCCCTGGGCGTGGGTGGTGAGATCCCTGCAGGATTCCATGATCACGAGCAGCGAGGAGGGCGAGCACCCTTCTGGTGACAGAACAGGGCAAGAAATGGCCCGTGATCGAGGGCCCGATGTGTGCTAAGCACTGTGGTAGACTTGATATATTCTCTCTAATTCTCGCAACATCATTACAGATGCAGAAACCGAGGCCAGGGAGGCTCAGAGTCTCGGCCAACATTAGCTTGCCTGAGAGCTCGCCTTGGCCCGGGACTTCTACAAGTTTTCCACCAGGAACACCTTCCCACACCTTCCCCCATTCCATCCCTCCTCCTGCGGAAAGGCTCCCCGGAAAACCCAGCCCAGGGGTGTGGGCCTCTCCTCCCCAAGTTTCCCAGCCTCATGGCTTCTGAACCAGATCTCTAACTTCCTCCGACCTTGCATTGCTCTGGAGCTCAGGCTCCTCGGATCTGTTGGAAGAGGACTTGGCGGCCATCATTCCAAGCCACTGTTGGGTTTTTAGATTCTCTCTGAGGCACCCCGACCTCTGCTCGAACATGCATGAACAGGGAGTGAACCCCTCGCACAAGTTTGGGCAGAGATGGTGGTTTGGCACTTCTCCGTTAGAGAATCGCCTAACGGACAGCGAGTAACGAGGCTTTTCTTTTCCTGTTGACACCCTTCAGGGGGGAGATTGCAAGGGTATACAATCAATCACCATGCCTTTGTGGATGAGGACACGAAGGCCCAGGATGCTGGGGGTCTGCCCAAGGTCACACAGCGAGCTGGGGACTGAACAGAAAGGAGAACTCAGGCCCAATCCCTAGCCTGGGGCTCCTCCCTCTGTCTGCCTAGCCTCCGTGATGAGCCAGGACCCCCGGAGAGGGTGGGGTTCTAAAGATCACAGGACTTGGTGGGTGGGTGGGGGCGTGAGTAGGGAAATAGAGCTGGAGGCAGAGGGAGGCATACTTGACATGAGCCCAAAAGTGACCTGATGAGAAAAATAAGGACTCCCTGGATGTTGACTTAGAATAAGCCAGTTTTCTTTCTGGGATTTTATGGGCCTGTATATCCTTGCAAGGCACTGGCCAAAATTGAAGGTTACAAGATAGAAACAAAGCAAATGGATCTATTTCTGTTGTTTTTTGTTATATAACAAACCATCCCGAATCTTGGTGGCTTAAAATAACAATGGTTTTATGATTTCTTGTGCTTCGCTGGTAGGCGGGGCCACAGCTGGACATGCATGTAGCCATTCAGCTGGTGGCTGGAAGGTTCTAGAAGGGCCACATCAGTTCCCCTCTATGTGGCCTTTCTCACCACCTGGTCTCTCCTTCCTGGAGGACAGCTTGGATTTCCTTACTACATGGCGGCTGGATTTGGGGAGAGTGAAGGCGGGAGCTTCTGGGCCTCTCGAGGCCCAGGCTGGAACTGTCACTTCTGCCACATTCTGTTGGTCAAAGCGAGTCACGATGAACCCAGGACTCTGGTGGGGAGGAAATAAGCTCCACGTCTTGATGGGAGGAATCGTGGGCGGCCATATTTGCAGACAAACTCCCACAGGAAGTTGATAGGGATCAAGGAACGTGGAAGGGACATAGGATGGGATTTGCCCCAATTTGACTTATGCACAACTTTCTGGAAGCACGGTAAAGGGAGGCTCACCGTCCGTCTGCATGGGGCTGAAGCTGGGGATTCTGCGCAGCTGTCTCCGCCTCTCGTCCACTACCCTGCTTTCTTCTTCTTCAAACAACCGTATTGGCGGGAGACCACTAAAGCGAGAGAGAAATACACCAAGACCACAGTCATTAGCATCCTGGAACATTGGATTCTATTTCCGGCAGATCTGAGGTGGTTGGCAAACCTCTACCCCCTGCGTCCCTGGCTCAGCACTCCGAGGTAATAAGCCCACTGTATTATGTAGCATTGGCAGAAGTGCCGGGGCCGACCAAGAGAGGAAGTAGACTCCCCATACTCCCTGAGCATCAGCATGCACCTGGCGCTTGGGGTTCTGCTCTGGGCTCAGGGGAAGGCAACTCACCTCAGCTGAGTGCTCACTGTGTGCCAAGTGCTGCTGGGCACATCTGGCCCCTGCTTTTAGCCTCCACTTGTGCTCTTTTCCCTCTCCCTGCCTTCCGGTCAATCGGGGTGTGTTCTAGTTCTTCGAATGGACCACTTGTTCTCTTCCTGGCCTTTGCGTGTTCTGTTTCTTCTGCCTAAAACACCCTTTCCCTGTTTAACTCCAGGGAAACTCCTCAAATCAGGACCCCTGCCTTCTCTGCTAGATTGTAGGCTCCCAGTCCAGTGTTCTCCAGATGTTTGTTGAATGACTGAATGACTGAATGAATGAGACTTCGCAACGGCCCCTTTGACAGATGAGACAACTGAGGCTCAGAGAGAAGTAAATTGACCCAGGGCAGAAGGAAGTGAGAGACAGAGCCAGATGGTTTGGTGGCCACGCTTGCGTCCTTTCTACCACACCTGGCTGATAAGGGTAAACGCAGGTGTGGCCAGCAGTGATGGGGAGGGGCAGGGGGTGCTGGGAGAATACGTGAGAGCCCGGGTACTTCTCTGCCCCATTGCTCACAGAGAGTAATGCCAGACGCAGGGGTGGACCCTGGAGCCAGGCTGCTGAGCTGCACAGTGTTTGGCTGAGCCTCTATGGGTCTGGTCTCCCTCAGTCTCTCTTGAATTGAGGGTTTTCAGGCACCTTCTTGGTAGACAAGAGGTGCCAGACCAGCAACCCAATTGGCTGTCAGAACCTGGAAAGTTGTGCTAACCCCTAGGGTCTTTGACACCCTCTGGGTAAAAGGGCCAAGGGCAGATTCCAGGTCAGAATCAGGAGGTGTTAATCCCAGAGGGCCAGTCAGAATGCTGCATCGGAGATGACTTCCCACCGTGGAGAGAGCACTGTCCCACACAGATTCAGGATCCCAGCTCCACCAATAAGAGCTGAGCGACCTTGGCCCAGTTCCTTAACCTCTCTGAGTCTCACATTCCTTGTCTGGAAAATGGGGATAATAAGATATTCTTCATAGGGTTATTGAGAAAGTTAAATGAATTAATTGTGCAGCACGCTTGGAACAGGGCCTGCCTCCCCAACTTGAGCCTGGCATAAAGGAAGCAGTTGACAAATATTAGGCTAGAAGACCTGGTGTTCTCCCATTGCCATTGAACCTTTCCTGCCTTGGTTTGTCTTCCATGTAATGTTTTGCTCTGCATGCTTCCTGGGGCTGTGGGAAGATTAAATGTGATGAAGGATGAAGAAGACACCTGTAGAGTCCTGTCCAAAGGGCAAGGCTAAAGCAAGTTGTGTCGGCTTTGTGTCTCCATCTGGACCACACCAGGTCAAGGCCAGGGGCCTGATAAACATCCAGAGAGGAGCAGAAATTTCGTGGGCTTGGGAAATGGCGATGGCAAGGATGGTGGTGGTGGTGGTGGTGAGATGATGATGATGGAGATGGAGATGATGATGATGGAGTTGGAGATGATGGAGATGGAGACAATGATGACAATGATATGATGACAATGATGGAGATGGAGATGATGATGGAGGTGATGACCATGATATTGGATGGATAGATGGATGGATGAGAAGGCTCATTATAGCATATTCAGGCCAAGCCTTAAGAAGACAATAGGATGTCATAGAAAGATCAAAGGACTGCTTGTTCAAAGACCCATATACTTTTCAGTCCAGGCTCTGCCTCTTACTAGTCAAGTGACTTTGGACAAATCACTACACATCACTAAGCTTCAGTTCCATCCTGCTTCCTTCACAGGGAGCACCCATGGAGATCACACCATGATCATTTTCATGCACACAAGCAGCTGTGGCTGTTGCTGCTGTATATGAGAGTGAACCCTACCCACAGGCAGTCATTTGCCATCAAGTGAATTGACATCAGCACAAGCTCTGTTGCTTCCCTACCCCCATGTCTTTAAGCCAATGAGATCCCTCCCAGCCTCTTCATGTACAAATGAGGCTAATATGCTACCCCCACATAGGGTTGTGGCCTGGCTAAAATGGGTTCTTGTAGTTGCAGGGACCAACCCCGTACCTGAGAGAAGTGGGGGCTTCAGAAATGGTCCTCATTGTGACTAAAAGCCTCTGGTCCATTCTGGCTATTTCTTTCCTGGCTACACCCTTAGCTTGGCCTGACCTGCTATAATGATCCTACTCTCCTGGGCATCACTGGTCCCTGCAAAACACTCTTGTGGCACATTCTTCAAGGTCTAGATGAGGTCACAAAAGACTGCCCTGTATGGTTGTGCAGGTTGCTTACTGGCTCAAGGGTGCTTAGCTAAGGAAATTCAGCTTGTGCTCCTCCCTCTCCCCTGCCTGCCAAAGCTGTGAACCTTAGAGAAGGTCTACTTCTTCCTGAAGGAGGCAACTTTTCTAATTGGTATAAAAACTAGAGCTAGGAGGGTACCAGAGTCATTCATTTAGCTTAGAATTGTAGAAACAGATGGGTGTCTCAGAGAGGATCTGACCCAATGTTCTTGTTGCAAAGAAGAAGAAACTAACCACTACTCATTCATTCATTCATTCATTTCGATTGGACATTTATTGAATACTTACCACGTGACAAATGCCATCTCTATGCTCAGCAGGAGGCAGAAGTGGTTAGATGAGAAGAAGGGCACAGGTGTGGTTGGTTCACCTGTGTTCCTGCTGACCCGTCCTTACTGTTCCCACCTCAAGGGATGTTTGGCAAGGCCCTGTGATGCTGGCACCTGACCCCATGCTCCTGATCCAGCTAGACTCACAGCTGCTGATGACCCAATGACCCAGGCTAAAGGCTCGAGGCTGATTCAGATGCCTGGGCTCTGGGTCTAGCCAGCTAGTAACATGTGTTGAACTTGGTTATGAAGCCACCAACCATCCCTTTGTCTTCAAAACAGAAAGATTGGGCCACATGACTGCTAAGGTTTTGCCAATTTTAATCTTCTAATCAGTGTTTCTCAAACTTTGGCATGCATCGGAATTCCTAGGAGGGCTAGTTAAAACCCCAATGGCTGGGCCTTGCCTCAGATCTTCTGATTCAGTGGGTCCGGGGTGAGACCTGTATTTCTAACAAGTTCTCTAGATAGTGCTAATGCTCCTGGTCCAGGAACCATACTTTGAGAACCACCGCTCTACCACTGAGCAAACCAAGCTGCACATTAGAATCACTTGGGAGAGCTTTAAACAGTGTGGATATCAAGCCCAACACCAGAGCAATTAAATCAGCGCCTCTGAGCAGGAGCCTGGGCTTTGTTATCACGTAAGCCTCCCCCAAGGTGATTTTTATTCTCTGCCAGGGATAGGAACCACTGTTCTAGAAAAGCAGCCAGGGATGTGACAGGACATTGGTTGGGCAAACACATTACTTCCCTTTGGAGAAATGTCTTTCGGATCTCTCCCATTAGTGGCCTGGTTCTGAACAGCCTCCCTGAGCCTCAGTTTCCCCTTCTGTAAGTGGGGTTTTTAGGAGAACTTAACGGAACTCTGACTCGCTATGCGTGCCTGCCCTCCCCTTCCTCTTGTTTCCAAGGAGAGCTTGTGCATTGCTTGTGCTCTGCGGCTGTTGAGCTGAGCACAATTCAATAAGCATTTATTAAAAATGCACAATGTGTAAGATGCTGCCCTTAATGATGTGGGAATACGAAGATGAATCAGGCTCTGTCCCCACTCCAAGGAGCTCACGTGCTAATGGGGATGATGAGGCACGTGTCCAAAATGTATGGCAGGATGTGACATAGGCCATAAAGGAAGTAATCATGATGAAGACTACTGTATGCAGGGCCCCCATTGCAAGGCACTTTACAGTATATTTTAATCCTCCCAACAACCCATAAGGTGGATACTATAACACCCACTTTACAGGTAAAGAAACTGAGGCTTAAAGGAATGGTCAGTTACCTACATGCAAGAGCCAGGTTTTGGGTTTTTTGTTTTGTTTTGTTTTGCCGCGGGATCCCGGAAGAGGACGACATTCACACCACTAGAAAGGCTAGGAGACTTTGTGGGGAGAGGTGTGAACACCATGCTTTGAAGGATGTGTAGTAGTTCACTGAGTAAAGATAGAGAAAAAGTTCTCCCAGATAGAGGGATCAGATACACAAAGGCCTGGAGGAGGGAAATCCCAATGTCTTGAGGGACCTGGAAATGGTTTGATTTAGCTGGAAGTGCAGGCTGATGGTGGGACGTAATGGGAACTAGATCCTGGTTGGAGGCTTTGGATGCCAGACTAAGGAGTTTAGATTTTATGTCTTAAGCCATGACAATTCTTGAGCAGGGGGTGGCATATCTTTGAAAAAGATTAAAGTGGTCATGGATTGGGGGGGCGGGACAGGGAGCCCACTAAGCAGGGAGGTGACGACAACAAATGGGCCATTCGAGATGGTGAGGCAAATGGGTGGGGGAAGGATAGGAAAGAGGGAAAACTGGGAAGCGTGCTGTTGCCACGTGAAGCTTCTTTGGGCATCGATCCCTTATGTGCACCTGCTTATTGACTGAGCCATTCTGCGTTTGAGGAGGGACAGGGGTAGGGGCAGGAGCAGGTGGGTCTCCCGGGGCCCTGCAGCTCCATGTGCAGCAACCCTCAAGATAAGGTCCATGGAGCGTGACCGGCTGAGTGGAGGACGGGGCTGAAGCAGCAAGTAATGGGTCTTGGGCTGGCTCAGAGCTAGCCACCTGCCACATTTCCTGGATGGGAGTGGGAGAAATGGCCGGAAGGCCTGAGTGCTTCTGACGCCAGCCTTCCCGGTGAAGCATGACACCTTGCCTGCCTCCTGCTGTCCAGCTTACAGCCAGCTCAAGGCTCACAGCCTCTGTGTGTCGAGCTGAGCACAAGCCCTCCTGGGCTGAAGCCAGTTCCTAGAAGCAAAGTCTGGATGCGGAAAGAGTGCTGGGCTGGGATCCTGCCATTTGCTGGCTGCGTGACGTTGGGCACATCCCTTAGCCCTAGCCCAGATTTCACATCCTCTGATTGGGGGACTAAACATAATCAAGTAATGCAAGTACCACACTTTCCACCTCCTCCTCCACCTACCCCATATTCTCTGGTTGATGTCCCTAGGGAACCTCGAGACCACACAGGGACAAAGCAGAGCAAGCTACTTTCTATAATCAAAGTCTAAGATGATTTTGGCACTTTTGGCACTCTGTGGACCTAGCATATCATACCCATTTTATAGGTGACACAACCAAGGCCCAGAGGAAAGCACAAGCTGAATTTCCTTAGCTAAGCGCCCTTGAGCCAGTAAGCAACTGGCACAACTGTACAGGACAGCCCTTTGTGACCCCATCTAGTCCTTGAAGATTGACTAGTTATGGAAACATGACTGGCCCAGGGCCAAATATTTGAGGGGTTACAGAGGCAGGACTTGAATGCCAGTCTCTCACCCATTGGAGCTGGACCCTCAGCTTGGTGCCCCTCAGACTCCCACCACCCACCATGAGGTGGGAGGATAGGTCTGGTAGTGGAGGGAAGATTGGCAGACATCCTCCAGGTTCAGGGTTCTGCAAGTGGTGGACAGTTCTCTGGATGATACAAACTATGGTTTGATAGACAGTACGTGTCCCTTCACCCTATCACACAGTGAGAACATTCTCTTTTCAGCCTCCTGAAAGCATGAAGGAAGAAGTCTCTGATGGGTGCTAATAAATAGGTCTTTGACACCTCTCCAAACTTTGCCCATCTCTCATCTTTCACTGAGGGCACTTCTCAAGCCCTGGCATGCGAGTTTCCAACTAGAATTTAATAACCTTGGTTTGTTTTCATTGTGTTTATTTTTACTCTTACCTTCTATTTATGGCAAGTGATACTGGCTTCCCATTTAAGGCAGTGATATAACGATCCTCTAAAAAAAATGTGTTGGGGGGAGAGTGGGTCTTGGACTTAAGAAAATACTAAGTAATAAGTGGTGTCTAGATATGGCATAATAGGAACGACTGATGTCTGCCCTAGTTCAAGGCGGGGAGAATGGAGGTGAATGCCCAAGGCGCCCGGCTCATCCCCAGCAAGACTCTCTCTACAGTGCTCTCCGAGACCTGCGCGCGCAGACCTCCACTCGGCGACTCCGCGGCCCCTCCAGGCGGCACGTGCGGGGCCATCCCGCAGGGTCCCGCGGGCCGGAGATCTCGGGGCGGGCAGGCCGGACACCGGCAGGGCACCTGGGCATTTCCGCGATGGACGAGGGCACGGGAGTCCTGGCGCGCGGGCTGGAGGGACCTCGGGCGACTGGCTGCGGGACCCTCGCAGGTCACCTGCGGCCGGCGCGGTGTGCGTGTGATTGCGCGTGCAGACGTCAGCCCCCGAGGCCTGTGCCGCCTTCCGGTCACGGTGCGCGCCCCCAGCCGCCCCAGCAGCGGCCCCGGCCCCACGCGCCAGGGCACGCGGAGCGCCAGACTGCGGCGCCCGGGCGGCCGCGGGCGGGGAGGGGCCGGGCTGCGGGACCCGCCGCCCATTGGCCGAGCGCGGTGCTGGGGGCGGGGCGCCGGGCAAGGCGGGCGAGCGCGCTCCGGCAGGCCGAGGCGGGCGCAGGGCGGCGGGACCCGGTGCTCGCGGGCCGGGGAGGGGGCGGCCGGGCGCTGCGAGACGGGTCCACGGAGGGACGCTCGCAGGCGCGGCGGAGAGCTCCCAGGCCTGAGCTGGGCTTCTGCCGCTGGGCTCGCCACTGGGAGCCCCGGCTGCGACCGCTTTCGGGAGGGACCATTGACCTCGCCCTGCGGGAGAGAGGGGCGTTCGCCTCCAGGAGAGGAAGGGAGGGAGGAGCTTGGGCTCACAGAAAGTTCGCCTCCTCCGAGGGCCAGAGGAGGTGAAGTGGGAGGAGGAGCGGGTTTAAGGCTAACTCGGAGCTACGTGCGAAACCTTGGGGCGGCGTTCAAGGCCCCCTCCCACACGCGCGCAAAGCTGAGCGCCCTGCTCCTCCTCCAGCTGCTGGCGTCGCCTCGCAGGGAGAAAGGAGCCGTCCCTCCGGCGCGGGGAGAGCTGCAGAGCTGCAGGCAGAGGAGGAGGCCACGGCGAGCGGGGCAGCACCCCCACCCTGAGCGACCCCCTTTGGCGCGGGCGGAGAAGGTGGCATAGGCGGCCAGCACAGGTTCGCCCACTCCGGACGCGCACACACGCACGCACCCACAGGCAGCTCCAAAGGAGCCTCCAGGAGTCTCTAAGGACCCTCTTAAAGCCCCGGACTCGCCCCTACAGCCCTCCCCCAGCCCCCGGAGACCTAGGCGGGGACCCCGGGATCGGACGTCCCCGCGCCTCCGGGCACCTGGCTCAGCAGGAGTCCCCCGGGTCGGGGCAGGGCAGGGCCGGCGGCGGCGAGCCGGAGCCCGCCCGGTGCCCAGGCCCCTCTGAGCCCTTGGAACCCACCCATGGGGCACCGGCTCCCCATGTCCCCTCGCCCGGCCGCGCCCAGCCCGGCGCCCGGAGCCGCGCAGAGGAGGAGCCCGGCGCAGTGACCCCGGAGCCGCTGCAGACTCTGGAAGCCTCGGCGGCGGCAGCAGCGACGGCTGGAGAGGCCAGCGGTTCCCCGCACCTCGAGGCGCTTCCAGGCAGCCCTCCAAGCTGTGCCAGAGCCCCAGCCCGCAATTCTCAGGTAGGAGAGAGACACCCCAACAGAACTGGGGAGCTGGCCGAAGTGGGCGAAGCCAGATAGGACGGTTTGAGACTTGTGGGAGGAAGGCTTTACACGACCAGGGAAAGTTAAGCTGATTGAGCATCTACTATGTGCGGGGATCATAGGCAACTTTACATATCTAAAGAAAATGATCCTAGTTGAGCACCTACTATGTGTCAGGCTGAGTGCTAGGCCCTTTACCTATCCCAGGTGGGAAAGACGTTCTGAGCTTCTACTATGTGCTAGATGTGTTGCTAGGAGCTTTCCATTTCAGGGACCCAGAGCAATAGACATTTAAATATGAGGACACGGGCTCAGGGAGGAGGGAAGATTAAGGAGCACCTTCCTGTCCAGTGTTCGTTGAGCTTTTTGAGGGGGGTTGGTGCAGGGATTGAGTTTCCTGGGTGATTCTTTGCCCCGGAAATGTTTCCTGTATTCAGCTGGCCCGGAGGGCCTTCAGGTACCCCTGAGGAGCTCTCTCTGACCTCTCCTCCCTTTGCCCCCTGCCCTGGGAGGATGACAGAGGATGTTCAGAATTCGCAGCAGGTAGGAGGCCAGGCTGGGATGGGGCAGCCGGCTCAGGAGCCCATGATTCAGGCTTACCCTGGCGTCCTAGTGACAAGATGGGGCCCCCCAAGACCTCTGCCTGCACTCCAGTCCCACCCCACCTGGCTGTTCTAGGCGACCCCTTGAATGCCAAGAGGGGGTGCCTCAAAGGAACCCGCTTGCTGCGTGTCAAGAGCTGTATTAGCCTCTTGACTTCTTGCTGAACAATCCGGGCCACCCTATGGGGTTGCTTCTACAACAGCAATTTGATAGATGACCAGCCCCACCAGGCCAAACCATTTGCCCCAGTGTGCTGAGCTGGTGAGAGGCAGGGCTGGTGTGCTGGAAGCCAATGGCCGCCTGCTTTCTACCATCCCGAGCTGCCAAGGGTGGTGAGGCTGACTTTGCAAAGCCCCCAGGACACCCCTCGGCGTAGGGATGGAAGCCAGTGAATAAGGTGTATGTCCAGAGAACTGGCATGTGTGCTAATGGAGGGGGCTTGAGGTGTGTGGGAGGGAGTGGCGGGGCGGGGGGGGGGGGGCACGCTGGGGCCGTGCACCCAGCTCTGGGGACTCACAGGGAGAAGGACATGTCCAGACTCTTGTCCTGATGTCCTTGTCCCTCTGATCCCCTCCATCTTCCAGGCAGGCCCTGGGTGAGGGGCTTGAGGGTGAAGAAAGGGATGAACCTACAGATGCATTTGCTGAGAGCCAGCTGGGCAGGGTTGGGGGTGAGTCCTGGGCAGGGTGCCTGCCCCCAGCCACCTGCGGGGAGAGAGAGGGAACGAGAATCTAATAGGCCTCAGGGTTCATTCTTCTGCCTGACACCAGCTGAGGCTTCACTGAGTCAGGCACTGTTTTGAAAAAGGCTGGTTTTGGCCAGGGGGTGGGTTTTTATGGAGGTAAGAGCCCAGGCTTTCGAGCCCAGCAGCCTAATTCTCATCCTGGCCTGGCCGGTGATCTGTATGAGCTGGGACAAGTGACTCAGCTGCGCGGATCCCCAGTGTTCTCGTCAGTCCAGCGGATTGATGGTGGGCTGCTCTTCATGGGACTGTCGGGAGGTCATTGGAACAAGGTATGCGAAGCACCCGGTGTGACGGAAGCCCGTCTGGCTTCGGCTACTCTTCCCCCAGGATGGCCCTGCTCCATCTCTGCTCTGGGACTTTCTGCCTCCCCGGGGGCCCTGGGAATGGTCCTGGGGTGGGGTCAGCTGAGAGTCACAGAACTCACCTTCGGGTTCTCATGCTGTGAGGGGTCCCCATTAACCACCTACTGAGCCTCCAGCGTTGAGCTCTACATTCTCGAAGGGCCCCTGGCCCTCTGCTGGCCCTCTGCTCCTCGCTGCGTGAGGTCGGCCCGGCTGAGGATGGAGAGCGGAGAGCCAGCAGCAGAGGAGAGAAGCCATGCCCACAGCGTCCCCCTGTGCCGCCTCTGGGGGAGGAGAGGGAAGGAAGATATGGGGACAGGAGGTGGGGCTCACGGAAGCGCCGTCAGCTGGCGTCCAGGTGTCTGGGTGCCACACACAGCCCCACGTGGCTGGGGCCACGTGAAGACTCACAGTCTTCTGTCAGAGAAGAAAGCCACTTCCCCCCCTCCCCCTTGCCTCTTTCTGAGGCCCCGTCTCCTCTCTGACTCTCGGCCTCTCCTTTCCAACTTGCTCAGGCCCCTTCAGCCACTGATCCTAGCACGTCTGTACCAGGAGCTCCAGGCTAGAAGCTGGGCAGGCGGTGATGGGGACTAGCATTGTCCCTGGGGGCTGCTGGCCTCCTTCCCTCTCTGTCTAGACAGAGGTGATCACAGCAGAATCCAGCTCCCCGCAGAGGGACCGGGGAGGGGGCTGTCGTGGTGTGGGGCCTCTTTCCCTCCCGTCTCCACTGAAGGCCCAGGCTGGCTTGCCGAGAAGCCTTCAGCCCCCTCTCCCCACTGTGCACCCATGGGTGTGTCCAGGGCACAGAGACCCTCAGCACAGCACCTGGGCCAGCCAGGCAGGGCAGGAGAGGAGGGGCAAGGCCTCAGAAGGAAGCTGCAGGTGAGCTCCAAAGGCAGACCCTTTTGCTTCATTCATTCCTGGATCATTTATTGAGCACTTGCTGTGTACATGGCGCTGAAATCCTGTGGAATAAATTGAGAGATGGCCGCAGGCATGAACTAGAGGGGGATGTGGTGGTCTTCGTCTTGGAGTCACTGTCCTGGTTCCCTTATTAACTACATGGGCCAGTCAAGGAGACTTTTAAGTATCAGAGTCCTTATTTGTGGAATGGGCAGATAATATCTTCCTTGGAGGGAGGTGGTGAGGAGGCTCCATTGCGTGGGGCAGACGGCCTGGGGTCAGATCTCTCCTTTGCTGGTTACTGGCTGTGTGGCCATGAGCAGTTACTAAATGTCTCTGGGCCTCAGGATCCTCTCCTGTAACCTGGGGGAACACCACCTTCCTTCTGGGGTTACTGAGGGGTGGAGCAAATGAGTACACGTTAATCAGAGCGCTTAGAACACTCTGGCATACATTGACTGCAAGGTCAATGTCAGCTCCCGTTTTTGTTCTGTACTTAGCACAGTGCTCGGCACACGGCGGGGGCTTGGTTAATGGTGATTGTCAGGGCTCCAGGCTTAGGGTCAGCGGTGTGCAGAGCGGGCTTATTGTATGCATCTCTTTGCAATTCATTCATCGAGATCCTCTTGGTAGCTGGGAATTGGCCATGGTAGGAATGTGTGTGCCACGGAGGTGGATAAATGCTACCAATAAAAGCGTTTTTAAAAGGTATTTTTTGAGAGCCAGTTTACTGCACAGTGGCTCTCGGTTGGGCAGGGCAAGCAGAGGCAGATGCCTGGATGCCCCGAACAGGACGTATGCCAGGAGACTCACACACAGGTCTCTCTACCTCCAGTCTCTTAGTATACGGGCAGAGAACAATATGCTGTTGGAGAGAGCCTTGGGATAAGTGGATGAGGCATTCTGGCTCCTGAGCTGGAGCAGCCAGGGGTGCGGACCAGTGGGAGCTGGTCTGTACAGCTCCCAGTGCACACTGAAAAGAGGTGCCTTCTCTGGGCAGATGAACTCCACAAAGACAGCCCCCCACTTTCCCACCCAGCTGGGTGCCTTGTGCAGTGCCCAGTCTGCACAACCGTGCGTGGCCGCAGCCTGAGGGCAGAGGGGACCGATATTCCAGCGGGCCTGTATCCATTTCTAGTTCCTCTTCTCTAGAGAGGGGAGGGATTCCTGCTGGGGTGGGCTTGGGAGCCAGAGAAGCCTTCAGAGAGGAGGTGGTATTTGAGGCAGGCCCTGAAACATAAAGAGAAGAGGGTGTTCTGGCAGAGGGACTAGCACGAGCTAAGAAGTGGAGGCAGATCTCAACAGAGCTCTAACAGAGGGATGGGCTCAGGGATTCTAAGTGGATTCTGGTGGGTGCTGACAGAGGAAAGGAGGGTGGCGGGGCTGTGACTGGCCTTTGGGGTGGGGCTGTTGGAGCCCTGGGGGGTTATTTATCTCCATTTGGGCTTTGGAGCCGGGACCCATTTCAGTCTCTTCCACAAGGCTGGGAAGCCCCCATAGAAAGTTCTGGGTATACCCCAGGACCATAAACACTTGGAGCTCTGAGGGACTCGAGTTGTTCCTGGGTCATTTCTCTGACCCACATCCCCTAGGCCAGGTCTCTGGATCTCCCAAGTGAGCAAATTCCCAGGGCCTGGTGCTGAAATCACCGGGCCCTGGCTAGGGAGGATGTGGTCTGGACGTGGCCTTTTCCCTGTTTCTGGGAACGGCCTTAGGCCCAGGCCTAAGAAACGCTCTCTAGCGCCTTCCCCAGGTCGTGCCCTGGAGTCACAGCTCCTGGGAGGCCAGAGTGGGACAGGACCGAGGGGCCAGGGAGAGATCAGGTTCTGGCAAGAGTTAACGTTTTGTGACCTCAGCATGTGCAACAGCCCTGGGAGTAGAGTCCCTTTTATAGACGAGAGAAGTGACTGTGAGGTCAAAGGGGCTTCTGCAAAGCTACCTGCTAGCCCGGGAGCAATAGGGAGCCGGGGTAAAGCAAAAATTCCGGCCCCAGCAGTCCTGGGCCGGGATAAACAAGGGGTGGACAGACACGAGGGCGATGAGCGCCTGTGTGGTGGGTGGATGCGGAGGAAGGAGGCCGGAGAGGGCATGAATGACGGAGCTGGCAGGGCTGCAAGGCCCCTAGAGACACCCCAGTCTAACGTCCCCATCTTACAGACAGAAAACGGACACCTAGACCGGAGCCACGCAGAGGAGGCCAAGGCTGCCAGCAAGAGGCTGCAGGGCCGGGTACAGGGCCTCCTGACGTCGGCTCCCCGCTCCGTGCCGCCGTCCCGAGCCATGATGAAGACCTTGTCCAGCGGGAACTGCACGCTCAGTGTGCCCGCCAAGAACTCGTATCGCATGGTGGTGCTGGGCGCCTCGAGGGTGGGCAAGAGCTCTATTGTCTCCCGCTTCCTCAACGGCCGCTTCGAGGACCAGTACACGCCCACCATCGAGGACTTCCACCGGAAGGTCTACAACATCCGAGGCGACATGTACCAGCTGGACATCCTGGACACGTCCGGCAACCACCCCTTCCCTGCCATGCGCAGGCTCTCCATCCTCACAGGTAGGTGCCCGGGGTAGGCATGTCCGCTCACAACAAGACTCCCGGGGAGGGGGGAGGGTGCGCCTGGAGGGGCAGAGAGGGCGGCTGCTTGCCTGAGCAGATGATCGAGGTGGGGCCCAAATTCCACTCTGGCTGGCTGTGGATCGAGGATCAAGTCCTGCAGGGCTGCCTTCCAGAAGATCGGGAGCTGATGCAGGGGGGTACGGGGGGGGTATGGGGGGGTAGTCCTCTCTGGGAACTCTCCTGCTGGAGGTAGCCCAGGGTCAGTCTGCTGGCCTCAGATCTCTTGACACCCCAGGCCTTTGCTGTCTCAGTCAGGGCAGGACCCGGGCAGCGGTCAGTCGAAGGGTAGGCAGGAGCCCTGCCCAGGCCGGGAGCTCAGTAGTAATCAGAGTAACAGTGGTGGCCATAGCTAATGCTTATCAAGCTGTGGGCCCCAGCCCATTCTTAGAGCTTGGCATGGATTTATTTCATCCTCACAATTAACCTAGGAGATGGGTCTTTGCTTCCACTTTACAAGTGGGGAAACGGAGGCCCAGAGAGGTTAAGTTAGTCCAGGTGGTAACAAAGGTGGTCCCTGGCCGTCTGGCTCTTATTCTCTACCACTAAACTGTCCCATAGTCTCTTGGCCCTGCTGGGAATGGTGGGGAGGGAAGGGAGATTGTCAGGGATTAAGGGGGCGCGTGGAGATGCAGGACTGGGCATTACTCAGGCAGTTGTGCGTGGAGGCTGTAGGAGGGCGGGCCAGAAACCGGTCTGCCTGGGGCAGCGGCTTCCTGGTTTTGTTCCTCTGGGCAAGTGACTTTATCTGTCTGTGGCTTGGCTTTCTCTGTGTGAGAGCATCACGTCAGCGCCCACCCCAAAGGTCACTGTGAGACGTAAATGAGTTAATACAGCAGAAGTGCTTGGTGAACAGAGAGTAAGTGCTCAGTAAACACTTGTCTTAAATTAACCCAGTATTTATAGAGTGCCTGCTCGGGGCTAGGCAGAGTCCTTTCCTAAGCCATGTTTCTCCCACTGCTGGGCAGTGATGAAGGGAAGGAATGAGCAAGTGCCTCTCTATCCATCACTAAAATAACCCCCCAAATGGAGATGTTCTTGCACCAAGAAACCCACACCATGCACGCTCCTGCCCCTGTACCCTGGCCGAGCCCCCTCCTTGAGCACCCTGGGCAGATGGCTTCTTCCTGCAGGCTGTCCTTGCTGACCGTCTGACCCACATCACACTTGGACCCCCCCACCCCATATTTTGGAGAGGCAGTGTGTGGATCAAAGGAGCCCTGGGTTGACCTGGAGCCACTTGGTGGCTCCGATGTGTGACCAGAGGTCTGAGTCTCAGTCTCCCCAGCCGTACAATGGACATCAGCTTGGTTCCCCCCAGTGTGGCTGTGGGGAAACTTCCAGCACCTGGTGGGGGTGCAGGGATGTCCACTCTCCTTGCCTTGGGGAGTGGACTGGGTGCCCACTGATATAAATAAGGCTAACATCAGAGGGAGGGAGAGCGATGTGGAGGAGGACCACGTGCATATTTCCAAAATGCATTTTTTAATTACACCAATGATATGCAAACACACCCTCCTGTAAACACAGAGAAGCCTAAAGAAGCCCCTTTGGCCTGTGTCCCCAACGCCAGGCTCCTGTCCCCTCCCCGGAGGTGGCTGCCCCATCAGTCTGGTGGGGACACCTCTGGACCCCCACGAACACACTGACCTTTATATTTGTATCATCTTCATAACAGGGAGGGTTTTTGCCCGTCTCTTTTCAACGTGCACTTACGATTCGGAGCACATCTGTGTGCTGCTTGCTTTTTTCACTCACCAGCCCGTGCCTCATTTCCGACCTGGTGCTGGTGCGCAGGAAATTCTGAAAGCCATTAATTCTGCCACCAGCTCTCTTTCCAGCTGCCAGCCACGCTGTCTCTGAAGCTTGGCATCACGGTCTTGCATTTGAATATGTCAAGACCGCCGAGTCCTCAGGGGCCCAGGATTAGCCTAATGGGACGGGGTTGGCAGACCAGGCGGACACGGTTGCCAGGCTGGGGCCGCCTTGCGAGTGCCTCTCTCAGCAGCCCTCACCCCCATTCTTCCCATCCCACCCCGCCCATTCACCCAGCTTTATGGACACCTGCTGTGTGCTGGGCGCTGGGGGACAAGGTCGTGGGTGACACCGTCTCTCACTGTCCTGGAGTGCACGGTGAAGGGTATACCATTGGCCAGAGCATGGTTCTGAATGTGGCATGGGCCTCTCAGCCTCAGTTTCCTTGTCTGGGAAACAGACAACATCTGTCGCCTACATCTCCCCACAGGTTCTTACGAACTGAAGCCAAAGTTTGAGTGTGAGCCATAATCCCAGTAGTAACATCCAGAGATTGGGATGTGGGCATTGTCCGGTCTCTCTCTCCTTGCCCCCCCCCCCCCGCCCCCCCCACCCCTGCATGGCCCATTTCAGACCCAAAGACTCGTCTTGAGTAATGCAGTGAGTTGAAGCAGGGACCGCATGGGTCTTGGAGGCTAGCACTCACTTACTCATCCATGATTTATTCAAGAAGCAGAGAGCACCTGCGTGTGCCAGGCAGTGGCTGGGTAAGGACAGCAGCAGGTCCACGTCTCGGCCTAGCCATGTTCACACTGTGTGATTTTGGGCAGGTTGCTCGCCCTTTCTGAGCCTCTGTTTGCTCCCCTATCCCAGGAAGGTACTGAAATCCCCACCGCAGAGGTTTTGGGAGGAGTCGGGGAGGAAAGTGCACCTGAAGCACGTGACCCACACTGGCTCTCGCAGGGGCTTGTTCCCCTTGTCATCTCGATACCTAAGACCTCTGAGCCTGGGCCACTCTCCGTTCATTATCCAGTGAAACCCTCACAAGAAGGTGTATTGCATCCACGTGGGACAGATGGAGAAAAGTCAGGTTTCGAGAGGCTGCCTGACCCTCCGCAGGCTGTGTGACTAGTAAGTGGCAGGGGCCAGATGTGACCCGAGGCCTGCCAGGTGCCGGGACTCTGAGCTCCTACGATGTGTCGGGCACCATTCCAGGCCCCGGGATGCGCTCTGAACAAGTCGGGCAAGACCCCTGCTGCCATGAAAATTGTATTTATTATTATTATTTTAACACAGTCTGCACAAATTCACAAGCAACTCGCTCCACAAGCGAAGTGTCGGGGGGATGAACTGTGTCTGAGCCAGGCTGAGCCACACATTCGCTGTGTGACTGTGAACAAGGGCTTTGACCCTCTGGGCCTCAGCCTCCTGCTCTGGAAAATGGGGAGAACAGCCACTCCCCCTTAGGCCGGGAGGGTTGAGTCAGTGACCGGGAGGGTGGCCTCACCACCTGGGTCACTCTCCCCGCAGGTGACGTCTTCATCCTGGTGTTCAGCCTGGATAACCGGGAGTCCTTCGACGAGGTCAAGCGCCTCCAGAAGCAGATCTTGGAGGTCAAGTCCTGCCTGAAGAACAAGACCAAGGAGGCGGCGGAGCTGCCCATGGTCATCTGCGGCAACAAGAACGACCATGGCGAGCTGTGCCGCCAGGTACCCACCACCGAGGCCGAGCTGCTGGTGTCCGGGGACGAGAACTGCGCCTACTTCGAGGTGTCGGCCAAGAAAAACACCAACGTGGACGAGATGTTCTACGTGCTCTTCAGCATGGCCAAGCTGCCCCACGAGATGAGCCCCGCCCTGCACCGCAAGATCTCCGTGCAGTACGGGGACGCCTTCCACCCCAGGCCCTTCTGCATGCGCCGCGTCAAGGACATGGACGCCTACGGCATGGTCTCGCCCTTTGCCCGCCGCCCCAGCGTCAACAGTGACCTCAAGTACATCAAGGCCAAGGTCCTTCGGGAGGGCCAGGCCCGCGAGCGGGACAAATGCACCATCCAGTGAGTGGGAGGGACGCTGGGCTGGGGCTAGGGCAGTGCCTTAC
>NC_058407.1:12454946-12455583 GCF_002201575.2 Neomonachus schauinslandi | reverse complement strand
TATGTTCTCCTTGCCTTCTCGTGACTTCCCTCTGATTCTGCTCTTCTGAGGTCCCCCTGTGCTTTCAGCTCCTCCGTGCGGGGCCGGAAACAAGGCTGGGAGACCTCAGGACTTGTTCCGGCACCCAAGAGCCGCCCTATCCTTGGGGTTGATGCCGGAAGGGCCAGACTCCCTACCTTGACGGAACCTCCTGGAACAGTCGCGGGGTGATAACGAGCCCTGGAGCCAGATGGGAGAGGATGCTCACCCTCCAATCTCGGCTCAGCCGTTTCCACGCCCCCCACCCCTGGGGTGGCCCCCACGCGTCCCCACCCGTGAGCCAGGGCCGCCGACCCTGTGTTGGGAGAGGGGCGTGGCCACGTCCCCAGACCCCGCCCATCCCGGGTCGGCCTCCGCCGTCTCCCGCAGATTCCTCCCCTGTCTGCTGGGTGTGCTTTGCTGTCCTCACGTACTGCGTTGTGCGTAGCTGCAGGAACGGAAATCCTTGTACTGTAAAAGCTACCCCCGCCTCGTTGGCTGGACCCCCCCGCCCAGGTTAGACCCGCTGCCTCTGCTGGGGACACCTCCCTCCCCGATCCGGATCCCGATCCGGGACAAGGTTTCCAGGGCCTGCCTCCGGCTAGACACTGCCCTCCGT
>NC_058407.1:12429666-12429946 GCF_002201575.2 Neomonachus schauinslandi | reverse complement strand
GTGGATGGATGGATGGGTGAGTGGGTGGATGGATGGATGGGTGGGTGGAGGGGTGGATGGATAGGTGGATGGGTGGATGGGTGAGTGGATGGGTGGATGGGTGGATGGGTGAGTGGATGGATGGACAGGTGGGTGGGTGGAGAAGTGAATGGACAGGTGGATGGGTGGATGGGTGAGTGGATGGGTGGATGGGTGGATGGGTGGGTGGATGGATGGACGGGTGGATGGGTGGATGGATGGACAGGTGGATGGACGGATGGGTGAGTAGGTGGATGGTTGG
>NC_058407.1:12423866-12429566 GCF_002201575.2 Neomonachus schauinslandi | reverse complement strand
GGATGGACAGGTGGATGGGTGGATGGATGGACAGGTGGATGGATGGATGGGTGAATAGGTGGATGGACGGGTGGATGAATGGATGGGTGGGTGGATGGATGGGTGGGTGGATAGGTGAATGGACAGGTGGATGGGTGGATGGATGGACAGGTGGGTGGATGGACAGGTGGGTGGATGGGTGAGTGGGTGAGTGAGTGGATGGGTGGATGGGCTGGATAGATGGGAGGATGGGTCGATAGCAATCATACAGAGATTGGTGGTTATTCAGACCAGTGGTGTGTAGATGGACATATGGGTGGGATAACTGAGTAAGCGGAAAGATGAATAAATGGACCAATGGGCAGTAAGATAGAGAGGAGGATGGCTGGAACACCAGAGACCGGAGGATGGTGGGCATTCATTCCCCTTGAACTGAAGCTGAGGGGCTGGCAGAGGCAGCTACAGACTGCCATGGACATCCACGGAATTGGGGAGAAAAAGAGGTCAGGGACGGGGCGCCTGGGTGGCTCGGATCATGATCTCAGGGTTGTGAGATCAAGCCCTGCATCAGGCTCTGTGCTCAGCGCGGGCTCTGCTTGAGATTTTCTCTTCCCTCTGCCCTTCCCCCCACTCATGCACGCACTCTCTTTCTGTCTCTCAAATAAATAACATCTCTAAAAGAGAGACAGAGAGAGAGGGCAGGAGCTTCCTAGTTTGTTTATTGTTCCATCAGGGCAACCCTGGAAGTGGGGCAGCTGTTGCTTATTGTATCCCCATGTGTGTGCTTGGAACGGAAGTCCTAGGGAGCAAGATGCCTGGGAGGTGGCCAGGCGCAGGGGCCGAGGCCACGTGCACACACCCTCCTCGACGCGGTGCGCAGGTGGGGAGGCTGCCCTAGCTGGGCACAGCTTCTGCCAGCCTTGGTGGCACCACCACAGCCTGGAAGGGACCCTTAGCCGGAAGGGCCTTTGCAAAGGCGAACCCCAAGGGGGCCCCTGGGGACTCCTTGGATCTGGGCCGGAAGAACGAAACGTCCTGTTCACCAGGGCTCTGCAGCAGGAGGGGAACGGCTCTGGGAGGCCCCAGCCTCGGGCTTTACTGTGGACACAGCGGCCACCGCGTGCTGAGTGGCTGGGATGAGCCCCTCCCCCTCCAGGCTCCTTGCGTCCCCTGTCATCCAAACCACCTCCCAGGTCCCTTTGAGCACTGGCACCTTACTCCCAACTGATTCTCTTTTCCAGGAGCATCATAGGGAGGGGTGGGCCACGGGAACGGGTCCTGGATGGCGGAGGGTGGCCGTCCCACTCCTCCGATGGTGGTCCAGGGTCTAAGGCCCTCTTTCAGGCTTTGGGGGTTTAGTTGACAAGGAGGACACTTTCTGATGGCTCCCACTTCACTCATGTGAAAGCCTGGCTGCCCAGTGGCCACCATGGGGCGCTGCCGCACCCCCACCCCTCATTCCTCTTGCCGTGGCCCAGAAGCTCACTGCTCGGGCCTCCCTGGCCTCTTGGTGTTGCTTGGAGGTGCCAGGCAGCCCCCACCCTGCTCTGCCTGGCCACCTTCCCCAGGGAGCCACGTGGTCACTCCCTCGCCTCCCACGTGATGTGTGCAAACGGGCCCCGCCCCCCCCCGCCCCCCCCCCCCAGCCCCGGCACTTAATCCTTCCTACCACACTGGTTGCCGTGCACACTTAACTTTGTGTGGTGGCTGTCTTCCCCGGACCAGAATGCCAGCTCCCAGGCAGGGACTTTGGTGTCGGGGTCCCGCGCACGGGGCACGCACAGTACTGTTGGCAGTTAGTTTGTAACTGAAGTGTGCCCACGATGGGGACAAGCAGTGATGAGGCATTTAGCAGGTGCGGGGCGCACGGCCCATGCGTGTATCCCTTGCGGCGCCCCTACCTCCGTGTTCACGGAGGAGAGAGCCCAGGTTCCGAGGGGAAGGAGTCAGCAAGGCTGGGACCAGAGCGGGCCACAGTCAGTTTCCAGGGTCATCCCTCGAGAGCTCTTGGAGTTAGCGGAGGCCCAGTGCTGCCACGTGGGCCCTTGACCTTGGGCAAGTCGCTCCCCTCCCTGAGCCTCGGTTTCCTCGTCCGTCAAATGGGAGGGTAGCAGCCCAGCCTCTGCAGGGCTGTTGTAGAGTGAGGATGCCCGTGGGTGTGACTGCTTTAGGAAGAACGTGCTGTGTCACTGGGTGTGATGGTGCTACCCGCGGGCCCTAGGCTTAGGGTTTAGCGTGATCCAGGAGGGTGCCACCCACTGGCTTGGGATCAGGGATCAAGTCCTCCTTTCTGGGTCGCTCTTCCCTCCAGCTCCACTGGATGCTGCCTCCAGGGAACTTCTCACAGCTGTCAGGCGGGCGCAGGGCCGTCTGGGAGGGGCAAGGCTGGAGGGGACAGGAAGGCCTCAGAGCTTTCCCAGGCTGAAGGCCACCAAGGAGCTGCTCTCTAATTCCTCCAGCACAGCTGGGCTGCTCTTGACGTGGCTTTCCCAGACCCCTCTGGCCCCTGTCTGCTGGGGATAAATATGGCGGAGCCACTCTGTAGGGGGAGGGGGAGGGGAGGGCCTTGTGAGGAGGAGGACTCCCGGGAGCTTCGCCATTTGCTTGTGTCCTGTCAGCTTGGGGCTCGCGTTGCAACTCTCTTGGGCAACTCCAGGCCTCAGTTTCCTCACTTGGGAAATGGGTTTGGACCAGCAGACATCTCCCAGTGCTGGCTTGTGGAAGGACAGAGCAAGCAGCTCCAGGACTGGGCCCGGGAGACAGCGCCCTCCCCTCACTGACCTCTGTGAGATGCGGCAAGCCGTCCCCTAACTCTGGCCTCAGGCTCCTCATCTGTAAAATGGGCTCATTGAGCTGCAATATCCCCGGAGTCCTTTCCCCCGCTGCCATTTCGTTATAGCCGGAAGAAGAAAGTAGGTTAGGGCAGGGACGGAAAGAGCATTTTGTGAGCTCTAACTGGATGCTAGGGGCTTTTTGGATATTATCTCATTTGTCTGTTCAGTAATTTCTCGCTGCTCTAACAGATGACCACACACTTGGTAGCTTAACACAACACACCCTTCTTGCTACCTTACAGTTCTGGAAGCCAGAACTCCCAAATCAGTCTCACTGGGCGAAAGGGGTCAGCAGGGCTGGGTCCTTCTGGAGGCTTCAGTGGAGAAGGCTTGTCTAGGTTGCATGCTATCTTCGTTCCCACATCACGTGTCCTTTACTCCCATTGCCTTCTTCCCACTCTGATACTCCTGCCTCCCTCTTAGAAGGATCCTTGGGATTCCTTGGGCCCACCTGGATAATCCCGGATCATGTCTGCATCTCGAGATCCTGAATCACACCTGCAGGGCTGCCTTTATAATGTAAGGTAACATTCATTGGACTTTAGGATGTGGGTATCTTTGGAGGGTCATCATTCCACTTCTACATCTCTCAAGGAGCTCAGTTTCAAATCCCAGCTTCCGGACGCTTTGGAGCTGTGTGACCTTGGGCAAGGACCCAACTTCTCTGGGCCTGTTTCTTCACCCTTAAAATAGAGATAATGTCTGAGGATTGTTTGAAATAGTGCAGGGAAAGCTCTGAACACAGAGCTTGCTGGTATTGTTGAGTAAACGTATGCAGTAATCATAATGGTCATAATAATTAATAATAATCCCAGCTCCTGTTTACTGAGGACATACTTTGTGTCCGACACGAAGCTGAGTATTTCTGTAGGTGAGCTGCTGGGACATGATCCTGGCCCTCATGGAACTGACAATGGAGCCAAGAAGACAGACTTAGAACAAATAATCACACATAATTACGTAATTACCAGAGAGGCCCGGAGAGGCCCAAGATCACACAGCTGGGAAGAGGAGAAGTGGGCAGGATTCACACCCAAGTCTGTCTGGCCTCCAAGTCCTTCTTTTTCCATGACACTCCCAGTCTCTCCAGGCTGGTTGAGGCCAACAGAGGACCAGAGATGGGAAGCGACTTGCCAAATGCAGGCCCAGATCTCTGGGCATGCTGCCTGAGGCTCTTCCCAGGGGAGACTCGGAGACGAGTAGTAATGACTAGCGACAGACAGGACTCACTGAGGCTCGCTCTGGGCCAAGAGGCAGGAGAGACACCATCCATGCTTGATGTCATTTGGTCTCCATGGTGCCCCAGAAGAGACCTGCTATCGCCCCCCCTTAGCAGATGAAGAATCTGAGGTGTCAGGTCACATGAAATGCCCAGGGTCATGCAGTGAGCTGACTGCCCAGCAGACCCAGGACACCCACTAAGAGGATGGCCTGCCGTGGAGCCTCCAACTGCAAGTTTGCCTGACCCTAAAGCCCATGCCCAGCCCCCATACACCCTGCCTCTGGCGGCTGGCGGGTCTGCAGGGGAAGGGGTGGGTGGCTGTGGTGCCCGGAACCCCTAGGGGGGAATTCCTCCTGAGGACGGCCTTCAGGGAGACCCGTGAGCTGCTCGCGCCACCTAGTGGCCTTGAGGAGGCTGGCTGCTCCGCAGGGGGCCTGAGGGACCCACAGAGGCACCAGGAGACACAGCCAGGCGGAACCTCCTCCTCATCTTCCATCCCGCCGGATCCTTGGATCCTCATCGCAAACTGACAAGGCGGAGCCAAGAGGGACCCGAATGACCGTCCTCATCTTGCTGTTGAGGAAATCCCATGATTCTTGGAGACAAACGTAGTCCTTGTCCTCAAGGAGCTTCATTCACTCAACAGTCACTGACCACCTGCTCTGGGCCTGCCCCGTGGGGGGTGCTGGCAAACCTCAGGCCAACCAGACCCGATTCTTGCTCTGCAGGACCCTGAGGCCCAGGGGGAACTGGACGACCAAACAGGTAACCAGATGAACCCGCAAGGCCCCCAGGGCGCCACGGGCTCTGTAGCCAGGCAGATCTAGCTGCAGATACTGGCAAAAACACTGGCTAGCATTTATTGAGTGCCTACTGTTGCCAGGCCCTGGTGGAAACACTTCCCATATATTAGCTAATTTGGTGAAATCTTGACTCTCTCTCCCTAGCTGTGTGACTTTGGGCAAATCAATGAACCCTCTGATCCTTGAGATTCTCATTTGCAAAATGGGAGCCATCACGTCTACCTTGCTAGGTCATCGTGGTTTTACATGAGATGGGGTGTGTGTGCGCACGTGGGGGATACAGGTGGGACTCCATGAATGATAGCCACCATTGACATGAGTGCTTTAAGGGAGGGATGCCGAACAGGCCCCACAGCCTGGCTGTTATCTTAGGGTTGGGGAGAAGATGGGAGGGAGCTGATTAGGACAGATGCCTGGAAAGGAGGGGAGGTTTGGCTTTGCTTTCCCGCCCCTCCCCCACTTCTCCTTGGCTCCCCCTTCCCCTCCCCTCCATTCCCAAGTCCACTACCCTGGGCCAGGCCTCCCCATCTCCAGCCTGGACCTGTGTTTCCACCGGCCTTGCTGTCCCTCCCCCTCCTCTCTGCAGCCCAAGGGAACTTCTAGAACACAAATCAATCTGTCCCTGTCTCTTTCCTGCTCGTTGATCCCCACCCCACCAGAAAGCCAGTTCAAAGGTGATGTTCAAGGCCCTCCCTCTCTCCTCACTCGCCTCCTTCCTTGTTTGCAGAGTCCCAGGGTGTAGCTCCTGAAGCTACATTGAACTGCCCATTGTTCCCTAACGGCCCTGTGGGCTCCCACCCAGCCTGTGTCCCTTGCTTCCTCTTTCTAGATTCCTGTGCCCTCCTGAGGGAGGCCCTCCCAC
>NC_058407.1:12407210-12423766 GCF_002201575.2 Neomonachus schauinslandi | reverse complement strand
CCCCCCCCCTTCCCCTATAGTCCGAAGGAATCCGCCCCCACCCCCCCACCCCCCAGCAGCTCTGCTCCCACCCCCAGGCCACAGGGCGAGATGATCATGCTAAATGAAGGGAGAGAGGCATCATGAAATGCTTCAGATAGCGCCTCAATCACGTTAGGCACCCGGTTTTGTCAGGCTTGCATGTCACTGTTGAATAATGATGAGGACATGCGCACGGTCCCCAGCACTGACTCAGCGCCAGGCGCTCCGCTAAGGGCTTCCCCTGGGGTACCCCCCAATCCCCTCCACCCCCCCCGGAGGTAGGGACTGTTGTTATCCCCATTTATAGACGAGGAAACTGAGGCCCAAGGGGGAAGCAAATGAGCACTGGAGCCCGGCAGGCTGGCCCCCGCGGCGGCCACACAGCCTCCGCTCATGATACACAGATGCAGTTCCCTCTACCCCGAACACCCTTCCTGCCCCCCTTCCCTCACCTTCTTCCTGAAGAGGCCCTTGCCCCTGACCACTTTGCTGTATGCCACCCTGTTTGTTTTCCTTAGAGTCTCAGGGCTTTCTTTGGGGCTGCTCTGTTGTTTTTTGCACTCACCACACACACACACACACACACACCCTGTCACACTCAGCTGGGAGAGCAAGAACTGTGATTTTGGTAGCCACCTGGGAAGCGGGCCCTCCAGCCCCAGTCCAGCCTTCGGACGAGTGCCGCCCCACCGCCATCCTGAGGGCAGCCTCACGAGGGACCTGAGAGAACCAGCCAGCCAAGCTGCTCCCAAATTCCTGACCCACAGAAACCAGGAGGTAATAAATAAATGTTGACTATTTTAAGACACTCAGTCTTGGAGTACTTTGTTATGAAGCGATAGGTAATGAATTCAACACTTACTAAATATCTGTTGTATAAATATGTGGATATATAACAACAGCTCCCATTTGTGAGCCCTTTCTCTGTGCCGGGCACTGTGCTAAGGGCTTTGCACATATGATTTGGAGTAAATCGTCATGACAACCTTTTCAGATGGCTGCTACTCTGTGCCCATTTTATGGATGAAGAACC
Source organism: Neomonachus schauinslandi (assembly GCF_002201575.2). Classification (NCBI taxonomy): domain Eukaryota; kingdom Metazoa; phylum Chordata; class Mammalia; order Carnivora; family Phocidae; genus Neomonachus; species Neomonachus schauinslandi. The sequence goes on along the minus strand of NC_058407.1, from coordinate 12,422,712 downwards.
AGGTATAGTGAGGTTCTCCCACATCACGCCGGCAGAGCTCGGACTTGCTCCCTGGCAGCAGGAGGCTACAGGATTCACTGCCACACTACACTGCCCGGGTAGCTCCTGTCCCCTCCCAGTCCCCTTCGCCAGCTCCTGGGGTGTGAGGAAGGGGTCCCTCCTATAGGCTGTGTGCTTCCACAGAGACCGACCCCGGAGCTGAGTGCACATGGCAGAGCCAAGAATGGCGGAGCTCATTGCCCAGAGCTGGCCCCTCTTGTCCAACCCCCCGGGAGCCCTGCCCTGTCCCCACCTGTGGATGCCAGCTGGCTGGGACGCGTGGGGGAGGGCAGCATCTGTCGAGTCACCCCCAGTGGAACCCAGTCCCTGTGGGAGCAGGGAGGGTCAGAGAGCTCAGATTCCAGGCAGTTTATCATCCGTGCACCTTAGCCAACCCGCTAAGGTTACACACCCCGGGGTGCTGGCTGGGCACACAGAGGACCTCAGAGGCTCCGTTCTCTGGATCAATAAGGTGGGGGCAGGGCTAAAAATAACCATGGAAAGCCACCTGCCCCTCCTGACCTCTGAGAAAGGGAGGCTAACAGGGTCCCCTGGGGAGTTCGGAGTGCTCATTTCGTAAGGGGAACTGGGCTGCACAGAGCCGGGCCCCTTGTGAGAAGTGTGAAGGATGAGGGACCTGGGCGCAGGTGGGGTCTACCTGTCACCCTCACTGCGTGACCTCAGGTAGGTTCACTAACCTCTTTGGGCCTCTGAAAACTTCGTCTGAAAAAGATCAGATGATGACAGTGCCTGTTCCCCAAGAATGAAGGAGCCTGGCAGGAGACAAATGTTCGTGTGCAAAGGGGTCTTTGCCCGCTAGGAGTCTTTCCAGTGACCTCACAAGGTGGGCGTTGTGACTGCCATTTACAGATGAAGAAACTGACATTAAGTCATTCTCGGGGGCCATGCAGAGCTAGAAAGAGGTGTTAATAGGCAGGATTCAAACCCGAGCGATGCCCTTGCCTCTGTGTCACCTTGCCCCTGTTTATTTTTGAGCCTTCAGCACCTGCTACTGTGTGTGTCCCCTGTTAGAGGCAGTCCTTGTTGGGAAGCAATTGAGCAGAATCAGTTGCATGGGTAGTGAGCTTCCTGTCACTCCAGAGGTATGCAAGCACTGCCTGGGTGTGGCAGGGGTCCTGAAGCATTAGATTTGGGGTTGAATTCAGTGTCATTTACAGTCCCTCCCTGCCCCTAGTTGCTAGGGGCAACTTTCCCTTGAGGACAAAGAGGACACAAATTATTAGGCTTGTTTTCTAAGGGGGGAAACTGAGGCCCAGAGCCAGGATTCGCCCAAGGTCATTCATCCAGCCCAAGGTGAATCTGTGTCGAGGTAGATGCTCCGTTGAGCCTGCTTTGCAACACACCAGGCATGGAGGAGACAGCAGAGTGGGGGCTCCTGCCTGTGAGTGACAAGAGGAGACAGTGAAAACCGAAGACACGGGACGCCGGGCCAGGCAGGGGCGAATCCTAGAGCCACAGGCAGGTGCTCAGGGGGTGTGTGGGACCAGGGAGGAGGCGAAGGCCACCAGAAACAGGGACCTTAAGCTTCTTTTGGTCCAATTCCCTCGGGGGACAAATGAACGGAAGGGGACCCAGAGAGGAGGTCTGTAACATCACGCAGGGCGCGTGACTGCTGAGAATGAAGGGGGAGGGGAAGGTGGGGGCCCTCGTGGAGAGCCTGCTGCTCTAGCCACGTGGGGGGATAATTCATGCCAGGCAGGAGCAGGACTGAATTTGGGACCTTCTGCTTACTCAGCCCTCCTCCTCCCTTCCCTCCACCCTCCACCAGCAAGAGAAAGAGCCCTGATTTCCCAAGCACTCAGTTTGCGCTCGGCCCCGTTCCCTCTGTTCTGCACACAGGACGTCATTTAACCTAACAACAGCCCTGGAGGTGAGGATTGGGTAGAGCATCACCTCCGTTTCTCCAGAAGAAACTGCAGCCAGAGAGGTTAAGCAACTTGCCCCAGGCCACACAGCCAGCCACAGAGACACAGAGCTGGGAGTTAAATTCTGGCAGTGGCTGCTAAGTGTCCCAGGTCTTTGCCCCATGTCCCCCCCTTCCCTACCCCACAGCTCTGGTGGCCTCCTCCTGAGGGTAGAAGATGGGCCCGCCCTGCTTTCGCTCCAAAGTCATCTCATCTGACCTTCAGCATCTGCCCTCTGGAAAGTGACTCTTGCTCTGGCCAAGAAGCCACCACACATGCCCAGGACGTGGGGCAGGCGGGCGCCCACGTGTGCCCGCCACAGAGCAGGCACCTCCTTTTCTTCACTAGCTTTTTGGAGCTAGAACTCACATTCCGTACCCTTCACCCATTTAAAGCGCACAAGTCAGTGGTGTTTTTCTTTATATATATATTCACAGTTGGCAACCATCACCACCATCCCTTTTAGGACATTTCCATCACCCCAAAATGAAACCCTGCAGAATGAAACCCCATTCTCTCATTGCCCTTCCCTGGGCACCCACTTGTCTACTGTCTCCCTCTACAGATTTGCCTTTTCTGGACACTTCTGTAAATGGAGCCACACGCTATGTGGTCGTTTGCAGGCACCTCTTTTTGAAGCCTTCCCTTTTGCGGTAAGATGGTGCTCTCTTGATTTTATAGGTGAGGGAACTGAGCTCAGAGAGGTCAAGTAACTTGCCCAAGGTCACCCCGTTCAAAGTTGGTGGGTGGATTTGGACTATGTCTGGTTCTAAAGACCTCGGGGCCACTCTCTTAGGCCTGGAGCCCAGAGCTGCCGGACAGCTCCAGGGGTCAGGGGGGTGGGGGGCAGAGGTCTGGGAGTGGGAGGGAGGCTGAGAGGGTAGGGGGTCCAGGGTTGGAGTGGCAGAGGAGTCGGGGGAGGCACTGGGTCCCACCACCAGGAAGCAGGACCACGGGGAGGAAAAGAAAGGGGTCGGGCAGGCAGGGGTAGGGCCGGCTGAATGTCCCCCCAGGCAGGCTCAGGCCCCCCAGCTCTCTGCCCTTCCCTGCTGATTGGTCCAGTCACATCGCCCAGATGACTTCCCCACTTCTGCCTTCTCTCCCTTTAGAAATAGCTCTCTCCAACCCCCCCTCTCCAGCTCCCAGACCCCAGCCCTGCAGGATGACTCAGCCTGAGCCCTGGAGCCGGCTGTCCCCTTACCACCTCCTCCTCCCCTGCACCTGTCCTCTCTGGCTGAAGCTCCCAGGACATTCTTATCACCAACACCAGGGCGACTGTGCCAGGACTGCCTCCGCCAGCATCCAAGGGCGGGGAGCCTCTGCCCGGCACGTCCGCTGGCCTACCTCTGCTCTTATGCCCTTTTCGTTGGAAGCCCTGCTGCCCCGCTCCTGGTAAGCCCCTTTTGGGTAGCCCCGATAACCTCAGGTCCTCTTAAAATCCTCGTTGTATTTTTTATATGTGTTCTATATCTTGCCCCCAAAGAAATCAAGTTCTAAATTTTGGTCTTTCAGGCTTTCAGCTTGGGACCCCCAGTCCGATCCATCCCACCAGCCCCCGGAAGAATCAGCGACTCAGTGAACTGCTGACATAGCCATCAAGTTTCCTCTCTCATGGATGGGGAAACTGAGGCTCGGGGAGGGAGAGGGACTTCTCCAAATCCCCTCATCCGGGGAGGGGCAGGCTTGGCGTGTGAACGTGTATCCCAGGCTCCCAGCACCACAACCCCCTGGGAATGGAATCTGAGGGAATGGTCTTGAGCCCAGGCTGCCAGTGTGGGGAGAGGAGCTCTGTGACCTTTGGTGGCGCAAAAGGCAAATGACAGCAACCCCTGTCTACTGTGCTCGAACCCCAAACCTCTATTCACTTTTGCATCCACCCCTTCATTTACAGCCAGACAGCCTGGGTTGGAATACCAGCTCCCCCAAACACTGCTCTGTGACTTCGAGCAAGTCCATGAACCTCTCTGAGCCTCAGTCTTCTCATCGTGAAATGGGTATGATTTAGCCCCGGCCTCAGAGGGCTGTCGCGAGGTCGTATGTGTACGGCGCGTAGAAAGTGCCCAGCACGTGTTGAGTGCTTGAAGAACGTGAGCTGTCATCGTCACGGCTATCCCCCGCGAGTGCACTGTGCGGGCAGAACCCACTCCCACCCCCTACCCGCCGCCAGCCTCGAGGAGTTCACAGGGAGGTGCAGGAGCCAGTCAAGAAGATGGAGCTGTCATGGTCCGTTGCTGTGAGTGCTGGGATGGAGTTTGGCGCTGGGCTTGTGGGACCCAGAACGGGGACCTGGCCCAGCCTGGAGGCCCCCGGGGAGGTCCACAGTGCTGTGGAGGGTGCCAGGGGACAGTAGAGGCGGGCCTCCGGCTTCAGCTCTGCTGCCCACCTGCTCTGTGACCTTGGGCCGGTCACTTGTCCACTCTGGGCTGCAGGTTCGCACTCTGCATGGTGCTGGACTGTCCCTCCAGAGACCCGGGCAGGCCGACATCTGGAAGCCCGCCACAGCTCCCTGGGCTATTTTTACCAGGACTGTGGGCAGTCACACCATGCTTCAGCATCAGAACCTGGGCAGATGCAAGGGAGCCCCAAGGTCATGCAGTGACCCCTCCTGTGTCTGAGGCCGGGCTGGCTCGCTCAGCAGGCCCTCTGGGCCCAGTATTGCCCCCCTACGGAACCCGAGGTTGGGGTACAGCTGGACTCATCTCTAAGCCCCCACGCGCACTGCACACCAGGGATTACAACCAGTTCTCATCCCCCACTGCATGTTTGTAAACTTTATTTTTATTTGTATTTTAAACTGTTTGGAAGGCCACAGAGAAGTCATGGGGTTGGGGCTGGGGAGGCAGGGAGGGATAGAGACTGGCTGTGAGTGGCACAGACATAGAGAGACAGAGACGCAGAGACGAGAAGGACAGAGACAGACATAGGAATGGACAGATACATAGCCAAACACAAGGAGACAAAGGAGGAAAAAGAGAACAGGGTTTAGAGAGAAGGAAGAGACACGGGGAAGGAACAGTGAGAGAGAGAGCAAGATGGAGGAGACAGAGACAGACTGAGGGCAGGGGCGCACCCAGCTCCCCTCCTCCCATGCACACCCCCTGCCCCAGCATGTGCACAACACAGCCTGCTGGCAAGGAGGGGCCAGTGTGGGGGGCGGGGCAGACCAAGGTTTACCTTCTCTGCGCCTCAGTTTTGTCATCTGTAAACCATATCCGAGCAAAGTGACCCCAAGCGCTCCCTGGACTCTGATGGGTTGGGGGCATGAGGCCTGCCCGTCTCATAATGCTTCAGAGTCAGATGAAGCTCTAATACTCAATCCCCACTGTGGGCTCCGTGACCCACCCCATGCAGATGGGAGGCTGGAGCTCAGAGAGGTGCAGACGTTTTTGTGAGGCCACTCAGCAGGACCTAGGGCTCCTGCCTCCTTGTGTCTGGCGACCCAAATCCTCCTCTCCCCGTGGCTGCCCCACCACCTCCCCTGCTTCATCCCCTCCCTGGCCCTCGGTGCTCAGCAAACCCAGCTGCACACACGGGCTTCCCACGTGCTCCGCGGACCTTCTCTTAGCAAAGAGCCAGGCGCGACGGAGTGTTCCTGACCCAGGCTCCTTCTCCCCGCTTCCTCCGTGAGAAACTGTAGCCTGGGGACCCTTCACAAAGGACAGAAATAAATTCAGGGGAAAGGGGCCCAGGTCCGGCCTCCAGCCACCAGCAAGACTGCCCCCATCCCTCACTAATGGTGAAGAATAGCAGAAATGCCAGGTGCTCTTCTAGGCCTGTGATGTATGTTGCTTCCTTTGATCCTCAGGAAGGGCTTTGGGGGTGAGTCATAAGAAAATCATTATCTTCATTCACAGGTGAGGAAACAGAGGCTCAGAGTGCTGTGCTCGTTTGCCCCAGCTCACACCCTGGGAAGGGGCAGGGCCGGCTCCCGCGCCTGAGATGGTGACAACTAAGGGTTGTGTAACACTCTCCACTCTTTCACATTCATGCCTGAGTCTGTGAAGGGTGACAGCCTGCCCTCGACGAGCGTCCCGCATCTTAGCACCCGGCTAAGTGTCTAATGCGGATCATCTTGCTTCCTCCCCTTGGCCAACACTGTTGCTTCCGGCCCAACAACTTTGTTGCTCTAAGAGTCTCCCAGGAGTCACCAGTGATGCTCGGGGATGCTGACTCCAGCCTGACCGCAGCCTGACCCCAGAGGCCAGTTACAGTTGCTCTCAGCCCACCTTGGCGGCCTTGCCCATGATTGGCTTAGTTAGGCAAGGACATGTGATCGAGTCCTGGAAAATGAGGGCCGAGAAGGAATCTGTCAGAGTGGACGGAGAAGGGCTTCTAGGAATGACTTCTCTTCAAAAGGTGACATGAGGCAGAGACTTCCGTTTTTTTCTCTTTGGCTGTTGGGTGAAGATGTGATGCCTGGAGCTCTGGCAGCCACACTGTGAGCTTGAGGGGAAGGCGAAGTGTAGAGTAGCCAGACCTAGAGCTGAGTGAGTGACCCTGAGCCAGGACCCCCCTGTTGAGCCCAGAGCATCCTGAGAGCCATGAGAGGCAATAGTGAAATATTGAACTGTTGTGTTTTAAACCATTACGTTTTGGAGCAATTTGTTATGCAACAATAGAAATCACAACAGTAAGTGATTCGTAGATATTTGGTGAGTTAAACATATTGGATACATGATTAGGAATTTTTTGTTTTTTAAGAGAAGCCGCCATGTAAAAGAATCCAAGTTTCTACTGAGTGACAGTGACCTCAGGTTCCCCTGGGGTGGTTCACTTCTGCTCCAGAGAGTTCTTTAGCGGCCTCTCATAGACATTTTCACGCTAGGTGAGAGGTGAGATATGAGTGATCCGGATCTGGCCAACCCAGTAGCCTTTGGAACATCACCCACAGCTTAGGATTCTCGCCAGCCCAGACTGTAGACACTTAGCGGGGGATTTGGTCTCTTGGCTTCGACTGGTGGGTTAGTGAGTCTTGCCTGGGGAATATCACTGGATGTCATCGGCCTTGCCTCGGGGTCCCTGCAGGATGGAGGGCGGGACTCCAGGACCCAGGTCTCTGGACAAGGAAGCACCAGCAGCCCCAGGAGAGAGAGGTAGCAAGATCACAACCACACCCGCATGGCTAGTGACAGGGGCAGCACCAGAGGGAGCCACGGGGGGACAGATCAGGGCCTGGGGGCCTGGTCCCACCCACACTTGCAACTAGACTGGCCCTCCCTGGACTCAGTCAGCCCCTGGATTCTCGGACAAGGCAGGAGGCAGGCAGGAGGCCCCAGTGGAGAAGTTGGACTTCCTGCTGATTTGAAAGTGGAGGCTCAAGCTGGCTTTACTTTGAAACATGTGGGAGGTGGGGTACCATCTGTCCCCAGGCTGATGAGGCATGCCACACTTCTTACGTCAGCCTGTGCATCCCACGAGGCAGGGGGCAGCTGAGACCGTGGGCGCCGCCCCGTTCCCTTCTCAGCTGGGCCATCCAAGGCAAGTCGCTTATACTCTGCCTCAGTTTCCCCGTCTGTGAAGTAGGGATGGCGATCGTTACTGCAGGATCCTCAGGAAACACAGAACCAATGAGGTGTCTACAGAGAGAGGTTTATTTTAAAGAATTGGCTCCTGCGATTGTGGGAGCTGGCTGGTCCAAGATCTGCAGGGAGGGCGGGGAGCTTAGAGAACCCATCCCGACCCCACCCCCTCTACATGCTTCCTCCCACCTAGTCCTTGAAGCTCTCTTCTCCACCCCCGAGTTTGAGCCTGGCACATAGGACACCCAGCCCCCCAGAATTCCAGAAAACCGCCGCGCAATTCTCCTTCACACTATGGGCTCCACAAGGGACCCGCTTCATCTCAACCCTGCACCATCACACGCGCTCCTCCCTCCCGCCCCCTCCCCGCCATAGGGACCATAAACTCCTGCCCACGCTTCAAGACCCAGTGTTCCCTGATCTCCTCTGGGAATATTGATCATGTCTCCCTGCTCTGCTTACCCCTGTACCCTGTGGACACTCTTCCCTGTCTCTCTCTCTCTCTTCCTAGATTGCAAATTGCCTGAAGCTGGAGATTTTTGTCTTATTCATCTTTTTTGTTTCTCCTTGTCTTTCCATGCCTGGCACAGGGGCCTGTGATAAATGTTGCTGATGAGTTGCCTGGTCCCAGGCAGTGGTCATTCAGTCTACTCTTGTTTGTGTCTGATGACGGGGAACTCACTTCCTGCCCAGGCAGCCAGCTCGGGGTGCGTGCGGGGTGCATTTTCAGAAACTCTAACCCATTGTAATGGTGCAAAAAGGATGAAAGTGAGACATCTACAGAATCTCCCTCTCCTGGACTTGGCAAAGACTATCTTTTGACTATTTGTCCACTTTTTGTCCTCCTTCTCCTCTTCCTAAAGAGGAAGGTCATTTTCTAATCGCTGGGAGAGAAGTTAATTTGTTGTATATAATATAGTCATGGAGGATGGAGAGGAAGAGGGGGAAAAGTTGCACTGGCTAGGAGTTTTAAGAAGGAAGGTTCTACTACAGTCTTTTTTTTTTTTTTTAGAGATTTTATTTATTTGAAAGCGAGATAGAGAGCATGAGCATGAGCTGGGGGTTGGGGGGAGGGACAAAAGGAGAGGGAGAAACAGACTCTCCATTGAGCAGGGACCCCAACTCGGGGCTTGATCCCAGGACCCTGAGATCATGACCTGAGCCCAAAGGCAGACACTTAACTAACTGAGCCACCCAGGCACCCCAGTCTTTTTTTTTTTTTTAAGATTTCTTTATTTATTTTAGAGAGAAAGCACACAACAGGGGGAGGGGCAGAGGGAGAAGGAGAGAATCTCAAGCAGACTCCCCGCCAAGCACAGATCGAGCTTGATCTCACAACCCCAAGATCATGACATGAGCCAAAACCAAGAGTTGGCTGCTCAACTGACTGAGCCATGTAGGTATCCCTCTACTGCAGTCTTGAGGCGTAAAAGAAGTAGATAAAGAAAGATAATTTGAGGGGCGCCTGGGTGGCTCAGTCAGTTAAGCATCTGCCTTCAGCTCAGGTCATGATCCCGGAGTCCTAGGATCGAGCCCCACATCAGGCTTCCTGCTCAGTGGAGAGCCTGCTTCTCCTTCTCCCTCTCCCTCTGCCACTCCTCCTGGCTTGTGCTTTCTCTCTTTCTCTCAAATAAATAAATGAAATCTTAAAAAAAAAAAAGAAAAAGAAAGATAATTCAAATAAGTATTGATACGGCCAATGTACCGAGGGCTCTTTTATTGTCCTTCAAGAATTTCAAGACTGGAATTTCTCCTTAATTATTTTTGGTTATTGAGCTGTCTTATTTCAACATGATATTGCTCTGAGCCTGAGCCACATGAGTCTCTAAATTTATTAGGGTTATCCATTATATACTCAGTAATAGATTAATTGGTGTTTGGATATAGTTTTCTCTTTGATGTTGTGACCTTTCCTTGTGTAGATGCAGGATGGTGCTAATGAGCCTCTAGCTTAGAACCAGTCCATGTATTTTGTGAAGGTTAATTTATTATCTAACTATCGTGTAACTTTCATGAATATTCTCTCCTACACCTCCCACCCCAGCCCCCTATACTGTTTGAATACCAGAAGCTGGCACCAACCCAGACGTCTAGATCAGTAATTGTCAATGCCACCAGACAGTACCCCTCTATTTATAACAAATATTTGGTAACACCCCCTTTACTATCCTGAAATGAGTCTTGCTGATAATAAAACTTATCTACATCTATAATTTTAAAATTCACTATCATGTCCTAACTATAATATGTATAAAGATAAAAAGAAATTTTTTAATAGTAAAATATTTTCCAATATTTAATATTTTTGTTTGTTTGTTAGAGGGGGAGGGGCAGAGGGAGAGAGAATCTCAAGCAGGCTCCACGCCTAGCATGGAGCCAGACATGGAGCCCGATCTCACAACCCTGACACCACAACCTGAGCTGAAATCAAGAGTCAGATGCTTAACCCACTGAGCCACCAGACGATGCCCAATATTTAATGTTTTTTAGTATCTAATATGATGGCCGTGGGGGCCATATGCAGCGGTTAGGTGCTTGCGCTTCTGCACAGAATTGCCCCGTTGGCGGTGCTCACCCGCAGGTGTGTGGGGTCAGTGGCTGCGCAGTCAGGACAGGCTGGGCTTTGCTACAGACACCCCAGATTATCGCAGCTTCACAAGTTTATTCTCCCCACATGTCATATTCAGTGTGGCCGGCAGGGGCTCTGCTCCTCCTGGAGAGACCCAGCCAATAGCAGAGGCTCCCCGGAGACCCACAGGGTCAGAACCTCTGTGTGGAGACCCGTCCCTGACTCTCAAACCTTCCCCCAGAAGCGACACACACCCACTCCAATGCCACCTACTATGTGCCTGAAAGGAGAGGACACTCAGAACCCTGCCAGATGTCTGTGGTGACTGGCGCAGGCCCTGAAAGCCCGCGGGGGCACTCCCGTGGGGGTGCCATTTCTTTGAAATGGTGAGCAAGTCTTGGTAAAGGTCCCAGTCCAATCTTTTTCCCCCCAACAATGCAACACATTTTTAAACAAACTGTCCAAAGATAATGTATTTATAGATTCTAGAATTTGGTCTAGAACATGGGGTAAATTGGCCATGTGTGTTCTTCCTGCATATTCTAGAACACCGGGTATCCCTCCCTCCCCACCCTCCCCCACATGTGTCAGAGATCCTGGCTCCCTGGGGCTCAAACCCTGAGGCTCCACATAACCTGGGTGCAAACTCATTGGGTCCACAAAATCACCTCCACGCCCTACAGCGTGTGGCGAGGGGGACATTCTGCCTTCTGAGTGTGTCAGTCTGATAAATCGAATAACTTGTGTGAAAACTTTTGATGAACTGGTTAAAATCAACATTTGCCACCATGGCAGGGAAAGGCCACCAGCCAGAATATCAGGAGCTCCATGCCTCGGACAAGGTACTGGTTTCCCTGAGGAGATGACATCCTTTGATGGGCAGAACTATTTCCAGCGAAGATCCTACTCTTCTAAATGTGTTAACATGGGCTCAATATTGCATTTCTATTTCTGTGCAAAATGCCAGCACAGAAAGAATTTTCACGTTTGTGGGTAATCTGTGGTCAGACGGAAGCAACAGAATTGATGCAGGGCAATGGAAGGTGAAAGTTTTGTGGCCTTTTTTTTTTAGATACACCTTTCACTTGTTTGGGATCACACAATGGATGGTGTGTGTGTGTGTGTATGTGTGTGTGTGAGAGAGAGAGAGAGAGAGAGAGAAAGAGACCACACTAGGAAGTATAAAATGTCAGATATAATTTAGATTATCAATAAAATGGCAAATGTGGGTGTGTGTTGTGTGGCATTCTCCAGCATTTGTTGTGACAAGACCTAATGCCTCTAGCTTGATTAGCTAAAGGTTTGCCGAGAGCTCGAAGGAGCCATCACGCACATGGCCCCTGAGAATTTACTGCTTCTGCTCTCCAGCTAGGACCCAGGCCCCAGTAGCTCTCCTGTCCTACAGGCCCCCCAGCCTGGCTGTGCCCAGAGAGCACGGTCCCAGGCAGAGGTGGCAGAGCTGGCCTTCATGTCCCTGAGTGAAGGTCATCACCTTGGCTGTCCTGGGGGCATGACTCCCCCATGGATTTCTGAGTGGCAGGGAGGGGAGGAGTTAGACGGGTGGTCACTGTCACGCTCACACACATAAATGCACATATACCAGGTGTGCTCACCGAGACACGGCGCACACGGCAACAGACACACACACACACACACACACGCACACACTTAGCTCAACTTTAGCAACCAGATTTTCAGAACCAGGCTCCACTGGGGCCTCCTGAATCACTTGTTTTAAAAATGTTCTAGGGTTGACCACATTCTCTTACCCCCACAAGAGAAAGAGGGCCGTGTAGCTCATGTCCTCAGCTAGCACTCACTGAGCTGCTGGGAGGGGGGTGCGTGGGGCCAGCAGCCAGGGTTGCAACAGTGAGCAAAACGCAGGGGACCCCTGCACTCTGTGTCCGATATGGGAGAAACAAAACAAACAAGGGAAACAAAATGGATTTTAAAAAGCCAAATTCCTAATTAGAAATTCTGACACAGATTTCTATTCCTGGAAGCACAGCAGATGAGATAGGGTGAAATACACTCTGCGCCTGATACCAGATGACTCCGGATAAAAAACACTGGAAAAACTTCAAAAATGTAGAACTCGACAAGGAAATAAGAGATCCTTACTCCGAGGGCAACAGAGCAAAAAGGTGGAAAACAGGAAAGAGTCATGGAGGAGAGTATGAGTCAATTTAAAAAATAGGAATTCTAGGGGCCCCTCGGGTGGCTCAGTCAGTTGAGTAGCTGACTCTTGATTTCAGCTCAGGTCAAGATCTCAGGGTCCTGGGATTGAGCCCTGCATCAGGCTCCCCGCCTCAGCGGGGACTGTGCTCCCTCCCCTCTGCCCCTCCCTCTGCTTGCTCTCTCTCTCTCAAATAAATAAATCTTTATTGTTTGGGATCACACAATGGATGCTGTGTGTGTGTGTGTGTGTGTGTGTGTGTGAGATAAATCTTTATTTATTTGAGAGAGAGAGAGAGCATGGGGAGGGGCAGAGGGAGAGGGAGAGAGAAACTTTAGCAGACTCCTTGCTGAACTCTGAGACTGATGTGGGGCTCGATCTCAGGACCCTGAGATCATGACCTGAGCTGAAATCAAGAGTCAGCCGCTCAACTGACTGAACCACCCCAGGGGACCCTCAAATAAATAAATCCTAACAACAACAACAACAACAAAACCCAGGAATTCTAGAAGGAGATAATAAATGTAGGAAAGGCAACATTTGAATTTGATATTCTATATTGATATTTTATATAGTTTATTATCTATATTTTAAATATAAAATCCTCAAATGTGAACTTACACATTTATATTATATGTACTCTATATAAGATATATATTTATAAAGTATATTATATATCAAAAAATAAATCCTCTTGGTTTGTTTCTCTGGAGAGCCCTGACTGATCTTTGTGACTTTGGTCTGCTGGGACGGGGCCCCCATCTCCCCAGATGCCTCAGGATCCAGCCTTACCGGCCTCCCTATGCCCAGAGCCCTACGTACACCCCCCAAAGGCAGGGGCCAGGCCTGTGTGCTTCACCACGGCCCTCCAGAGCCCAGCCCGGTGCCTGGCATGACGCAGGCCTCAGTAAATATTGGATGAACGCACCGTCGAGTGAATTTATTTGGAGAGCCTCTCCTAATGCGGTTCCCTGACTCTGACACCATCTCCCACTCTCTCTGCATATCACCCCCCACCATCCTGAGGCCCTGACACAGACTCTTTCCTCCCCAGTCCCGCCCCACAGAAGATCCGTGAGAGCAGAGACCATGTCCGGCCTCCTCACAGCTGGGAGACTAGTCCCAGTCGGGAGCCCGGCCCACAGTATTGGCTCAATAAATATTCGTTGAATCAACGCAGAATAAATGCTGTTGCAGGATTACATTTGTGAAATATTAGCCCCTACTCCCCCCCACCCCCTGCCCCCCTGCCCAGGATTTCTTTTCTTCTTTTGCTCTTTCCTTTTCAGTCAGCAAGGCACTTCTGAGCCCAAGCCTCAGGAAAAGACGTGGCAGCTGAAAGCAGGAAGAACACGTCTCCTGTGTGGATTTGTGGACTCAAAAGCTCAGGCCCTGAGAGGACCAGGAAGAACACACAGAGAGGGCAAAGATTTGGAGGAAATCGTGAGGCGTCCCTGCTTCCTGAGCTGGAAAATAATGTTCTGAACAGTGAGAAGGAAGACACAGATGGCAGTTGGTGGTGGTCCCCAGAGAAAGTAGTTCTGTCGCTGCCTGAGGCCACTGTTAGCTCAGAGGGCACCCTTGTGTGAATTAGGAAAAGTCACCCCTTCCGGGTTCACAGCTTGGCACCTGGAGCACAGACTGGATGCAGCCTTTCATTGGATCCTCCCCCCAGGTGCTCTTGTGGAGTGCACAACCTATACAACCATACAGGACAGCCCTGCACACCCCTGCCAAGCCCTGGAAGAGGCTGGGAAAGCTCAGACAGGCCCGTGGGGTCTAAACACAGGGGAAATCGGTGCCTCCTGTCCCAGGTGAAGGCCTCATGGGGCAGGGGTGTTCCAAAGAAGAAGTGGCCCAGGCAGAAGGAGCCTTGGACAGCCTTGGACACCCTCAGGGTTTCCTCAAGTGCCTGGTGAGGACACTAAGTGAAGACCAGGCAGGGTGCAGCATCCCTGAGGACCACTGGGAACGGATGACAGCAACAGATAGCCACCTTCCCGCCCTCACACACCACAACGTGGCACATGTAAGCCCTCTTAGAATTAGCCAAAACCCCAGGGAACTGTGGAACCGGAGAGCAACCTCCAGGAGACTGTGATTAAGTATCTGCCACAGCGAGGATGCCAAATAGGAAAAACCAAGTTGCATTTTGTGCACATCAGAGGTATAAACTGCGATTTTTCTACTGGCTGTGCTCAACAAATATGTGTTGGATGCATGCTGAATGAATGACAAATGGCTGGTACTTCTCGGCAACCCTAATTTTCTTCTGCCCTGATTTAATTATCAGAGCGCCTGGTGCCCTGACTAGATTGTCAATTGCTTGAGGGCAGGGCCCAGCCCATTCAGCTTTAAATCCTGCACACGTATCTACACAGAAGTGCTCCTGGCCTGGGCATTCAACTGAAGGACTATATAAATGCATGGAATTTTCCCCAGACTCCATGATCAAAAACCTCCCCTCCCCTTGCACTCCCCTCCCCTTCTCTCCCACCATCTCAGATAGCAGAAGAACTCCCAAAGCCCGGAGCAGACCGAGGAGGGGGACCCTTTCATGCTATTGTGGATACAGCAGCGTAGCCGGATGGATGAGCTTTTTAGGATTTGAGACATGTCTTCACTAGCAGATGAGCTCCGCCCTGTTCAGCTGCCGGGAACCTTGGTGTGGTCTGAGGTCAGGCTCATCGCAGGGGGTTGGTTGGGCCCCGGGGATTCAAGGGCAAGGGTGACTAGCTCCCTTCCTGGAGCTTTACGGGGCAGAGGACTTGTGGCTTCCTGGAGTTGGTATCCTGAATCTTAGGTTCTGTTTGAGGCCCTCCCGGCCTGGGCGCTCCAATGGACTCATGCCCCCTTTTCCGCGGCCCCTGTCCACGGCCTCGGCTCCAGCCTGTTGCCCGGCTGCCACGGTCACATGCCAGTGTTTTATTCTGGGTCCTCACCGCAATACCACACATTCTGTCCCTGTGCTCGGCATTTGTAGATAATGGACCGTGGCTCCTGGCCTGTGTTTGTAAGTTACCCCCATGCGTCTGACCTTTCTCTGTGGCCACAAGGTCAGTGCCCGCCACCGGCTGGCCACCTCTTCGTCTCCCCAGCTGGAGTCCCCACTGCTTCCCCAGCTTTGAACCCGGCTTTGCCACTCACTAGCCGGTGTCCTTGGCGTGTTATTGAAGTTGCCGTAAGCACGGTGACTGCCCCCCCCCCCCCCCCCCCCCCCCCGGCCCCCCCCCACCGCCCCGCCCCTCCCCCGATTCCTGCACCGAGACGACCA
>NC_058407.1:12395854-12407110 GCF_002201575.2 Neomonachus schauinslandi | reverse complement strand
ACAGCCCTGGGGGGCGGAGGGGGGGGGGGGGGAGAGGAGGAGAGGAGGGGGGCAGGGGGGGGGGGAGGAAGGGAAGGGGAGCTGCTTAGCTTACCCCCCCCCCCACTGGCCAGGGCTGTCCCCCCTCCTTCCCCGTGCCCAGCACTGTCCCCACCACTGAGGGGTGATCTAAGGAAGGCAGCTTCCCGTCCCTCTCTCCCTCCTGCCCCATTTCCCTCCTCTCCTCCTCTCCCTCTGCCTCCGCCCCCCAGGGCTGTCTGCACACACAATCCCAGCCATTTCTTCCCCTTCACTTGCTCCGGGAAAGGAAGATCACCAGGCACGGACTGTGATGCTGCAAGGTCTTTTATTAAAACCAGGTGAGTCACTCCATTCGCTGAGAAGGCACACTTATGTTCCAGACCCCCGTCGCCTCTCTCGGGATGCATGTGGCTGTCCCTCTCTGCCCACACCTCTTTCTCACTGCAGACAGACTTTGGGGCCGGGGGTGATGGGAGAGCATCTTTATGGCCAGGCCTTGGTTTATGGCTTGGATTTGTGATTAGAGGTGAGGGTGAAGGTGTGGTTGAGTTTGGAGGTTGGAGGAATTGGGTTGGAGTTTAAGAGAGAGGCGAATTAACACTGCGGGGCCACAGTGAGCAAAGGGTCACATGTCTCCTGGTTCCCGGGGTGATGACCCTCCACGAGGACCCCAGTCTCCAGGCAAGCGAAGCCACCCTGAAGAGCCTAGCCCAGCCTCTCAGCCTCTCCCACCCACCTCTCAAACAAAGCAGACACTCAGAAGCAAACTCTACACGGCTACAGGAGATCTAGGCCCACCCGACCCTTGGCCCCGGGGCCCGAGTGGGTGGGGGTGGGAGTGGGGGCGCCCAGGTGCTTAGCCATGGAAACCCAGCTCCTTGTATTTGGCAGCGATGTCATTCCGGAACAGCTCCAGGGCCTTTTTCATGGCAGCCTGGGTGTCGGCGCCGAATTCCCCGGGATGCTTGCTGTGCAGGACCTGGATGATGGCTTCTGAGATGAACTGCAGGGAGGAGACGAAAGGGGGTGCTGGTCACAGGGGCGCACACGCTAGGAGCCAGATGGGAATCAGACTGAGTCCCACCTTCTCTTTACTCCACGGCCATTTATCGAGGGCTTATTACACACCAGGCGTGCTTCCGAGGGGTCTCTGTGGATTAATTCCTTCTCTCCCTACCACCCTGGGAGACAGGTGCCGACGGGGAACCAGTCCCACCTCGGTGCAAGAGCCCAGGACACTGCCCCCATGCTGGCAGCAGAAAGGAAGGGAAATGCTCCCATTCCGTGGTTTTACCCAGGATTTCCCAGTCAGAAAATCTAGAAAGAAACTATTTCCATCTGTGTGTGTTTAATTTTTGCATTCGATGGCTTAGTGTGGTTATTGCTCTAAGTAGCCTACTTGGGGGCTGGCAGGGGTGGGGGCCAGAGCATCATATTTTCTGGGCCAAGCACAGAGCTGGTGCTCAGAATTATTGGTGGGTGGGAAGGAGAGAGGCCTACGGCTCGTCCCTGGGGCCCAGCCTGTCCCGTACCAGCCTCACCGTCCCCACAAGTGCTCAGACACCCACAATATCATTACCGGGAACATCTACAGCACGGCTGCTTTAGCGACTGAAAGATCTCATGGGTGTAAAATGCAACTGGGCCTTTTTGATAGTTGGTCGAGATTTGATGTCAACCTCGACTGTGGCCAGTGGACCAAGTGGTGTCACTTTACAGAGGCCCCCGATGGGAAAGTAGCCAGACTCAGGTCACATAGCAAGTGGACAGCAGAGCTAGAATTTGCACCCAGGGGGCTGTGGGCAAACGGCTGCCAGAGCCAGGGACAGAGGCAGGGACAACACCTTGGGTGGCTTTTCCCTGTTTCTCAGGGTGCCCCAAGTGCAAGTGACCACAGGCAGGTAACGGGGGGCACATGGTGACAGAGGGCTCAGGAGGCACACACGGCAACAGCCCGTAAACACAGTTCTGCCTAGAAATAAGGACAGCGGGGCGCCCAGGGGGCTCAGTTGGTTGAGCGTCCGACTCTTGATTTCGGCTCAGGTCATGATCTGAGGGTCGTGAGATCAAACCCCGCATTGGGCTCCACCCTGGGCATGGAGCCTGCTTCTGATTCTCCCTCTCCCTCTGCCCCTGCATCTCCCCCCGTGCTCTCTCTCTAAAAAAAAAAGAAAGAAAGAAAAGAAAAGAAGAAGAAGAAAAAGAAACAAGGACAACTCCACAAACACCTGCCTTTGGGCATCGATCTGGACATATGTTGAAGTTCACCTCTAACGTCAGAAATGTCATAAAACAAAGCGGGGGTTCGGGCTGCCATGAAGTCAACCCTGCTCCTGGAAAATGTGGGAGACCCAGGTTCCAGGCTCCGCTCTGCTGTGACCCCCATGGGTGACTTCACCATAAAACAGGGGCTCAGCTGACCCCATCGGGTCCCCTCACTCAGCCTTTTCTGAGTCTGGGGCACAGCCACTAATATCCAGGTTAGGGTGGGCTCGGGCAGCCAGACAACTGAGAAAAGTTGCCCTTGGCACCCAGCCCCCTCTGTGGCCCCCTCACTCCCCGGCGGGAAGTAGCAGCACCCTAGGAAGAGCACGGAAGGAGGTCCCACAGTGAGCCAGGAGAGCAGACATGGGGCTCCGTCTTAGATTCTGCAGGGATTTACGCAGTAAATGAAGCTTGTTTTAAGTAGACCTGGGTTCTACTCCACTTGGATACATCGTTTTCTCTTTCTGAGCCTGCTTCCTTGTCCCCCTAGAGGGGAGGGGTCATTCAAGCTGTATTGTGAGCCCACCACATGCCACCAGGGTTCAGAAATGGGAGAGCCAGGGTCTGCCCTTGGGGAGCTCATGCCCCAGCCAGGAGACAGCTGGGTAAAGAGATAAATCCCAGTACAGCCGGAGAGGCGCCATGACAAGGGATGAGGATAAAGCGGCTTTGCAGGGGGGAGACGGGGGGCGCCAGTGGATGGAGCAGCTGACAGCCACATGCAGAGGGGGTGGCTTCTAAGTTGGGCCCTGGAGGATGGACAGGGGTCTGTTGCCAAGAGAAGATGGGGAGGGCAGGGGCCGCAGCATACGCGGAGTCTCAAAGGCAGGACCCGCTCCTCACGGGCAGGCAGGGTTGCCTCTGTGTGATTTGTGGGGGCAGCTGGGGTGCAGGGAGGTGAGGCTGAGAGGCTGAAGACAGGGGCGGTGGTGGTTGATGGGAGACATTGTGCCGCAAGGGATTAAGAGCTTGAGTTCCCGAGTACCGTAGATCAGACTGTACCTACTGGCTTATTAGCTGTGTCACCTTGGGCAAGCTACTTAACCTCTCTGAGACTTCAGTTTCCAAATCTGTAAAGTGGGTATGAGAAGGGTACCTGCCTGGCACAGAGTCTGCTAACTGCCTGCCCCATGCCCCTCTTCTCCTTCTTCCTTGGTAACAGAACACTAGTTGGAGTTGGAATGGCAATAGACTACTATTCCCAGCTTTCCATGCAGGTGAGTGTGGTCTTATAACTAACTTCTGGCCAATGAGATGTAAACAAGACCGCTGGATGGGATTTCTGTGACTCCTTAAAAGAGAGCTTTCCTCTCTTCCTCCTGCTTCCTGTTTGGAACATGGACCAGATGGCTGGAGCTCTAGCAGCCATCTTGGACCATGAGTCAACTTTGAGGACTCATGCCAACTTTGGCAGCACGGAAAGAGCCTGCACCCTTGGTGGCTGTGGGGCCCCCACACCGGCTCTGGACTCCTTATCTCTGAACTTCCTTTGTGTCAGAGAAAAAGAAGACCCTGAATGCAGTTCCTCACCTCGGGGAGTCTGTGAGAATTCCATGCAGTGATCCAAGCGAATGCTTACCAAGGCCCATCCTCACTGGTAGCTATGACCATGGTCTTTATCCTCATCACTGCACCAGCCTGTCTGCTGCTCCCATCCCCAGGGGTTGCACCTATCCCTAAGGCCCTTTATTCCCCAGATCTTAGTCCTCCCTCTTGCCACACCCCTCCTCCTTGCAGCTCAGGCTCTCCCCTGCCCACCCAAATTCTCAGACCATCAAAGGAGGTTCAAACCAGTTCCCCTTGCCTAGGACACCAGGGCTGTCTCTCTTTTCATCTGTAAAGATGCTGGAATGAGTGGCGCCAGCCTGCTGGCCACCCCCACCCCAGGATGGAGCCCCAGCTACTCTACTGTGGCATAGGAGTTAGGAGCGGGGGGTCTGGAGGAACAGAGCCCTAGTCTGAATCCTGGGAGTGTGCCAGGGACAAGCTATCGCCCTCCCTGTGCCTCAGTTTACTCATCTGCCCAGTGGGTACAATAGTGCTACCTTCCCATGAAGGGGAATACAAGGGGTGCTCCCAATATCTGCTCTTCCCTTCTTCCCCTAGATGACAGACTGATTTGGGGGAGAAGTGGGTTTACTCTCAGTGACCCCAGGAGGAAGGCAAAGTGGGCAATAGCCCATTTTACAGATGAGGGCCCTGGGGCACAAGGAGGAGCATCGTGGGCCAAGCTGGGACTCGAACCCAAATCGCATCCCTCCAAGGCCTGTCCTTCCACCCTCCCACCCGCCCCTGCCCTGCCTCCTACCTCCAGGTACTTGACGGGGATCTTGTGCTTGGTGGCATGTGACTGGGCCAGGGGCTTCAGCTCAGCCTCGTGATGTCCCTTCTTCTTGAGGATGCCCCCCAGGGCCGTGAGCACCGTGTTGCCGTGCTTCCTCAGGTCCTCAGAACGCCTCATGTCATCCTCTGACTTCAGGTGCTTGAACTTGTCAAACTTCTCCAGGGTCTCAGGGTGGCTCTTAAAGAGCCTGCGGGCACAAGGAGGGTGGGAGTCAGACACAGGAACATGCCGTTGGGTCTGGAGGTGGCCGGACACGAATGCCAGGCTGGGCTCCCTTACTTTCCAGCTGTGTCACCTTGGGCAAGTCACTCTACCTCTCTGGGCTTCCGCTTCCTCATCCAAACAAAGGGGATAACGGGTCCCTACCCATAGCAGCAATGCTGTGACTAAATGAGAGCATATGCACCGAGCTCACGCAGTGTGCTATACAGAGGCTCAGCTTTATGATTTTTCTCATCCTCATTATCTGCGTCTTCTGCATTGCTACCGTGAGAGGCAGGAGGGAAGGTTGTATCTGCATTGGTCCCTGGCTTCACCCCTATTTTCTCTAAGTTGTTTGGAGAGTAGGTGACTAACTGGAATTGGGCAGAAGAGGGGGACGTGGGGGCACTGGGGCCGGAGGACCCTGGATTTGTTGAGTACCTCCTGTGTGCAACTCCCTTTAGGGTCCCACTATTCCCATTTTACAGATGAGGGAACAGAGGCTCAGAGGTGTGAAGGCGTAACTCAATATTACAGGGCTGGTGTGCAGAAGGGCCAACTGGAAACAGATCAGAGTGACTCAAAAAATAGACCATGCAGGGGACTATCTCTGCAGTTTCCTACCTAGGGATCATCCTTCGGTTGCTTGAATACTTCCAGCTACAGGAGGCTCACTACTACCTGTGAGGGCCATTCCACTCCAGATTAGCTCTTGGGCTCAGAAAGCTCTTGCTTGTTTTGCTTAGACTTCCTGTCTCTCCCAGGCTCCTCACAGTATGGACAGTGAGGCCCCGGGGTCGGAGGGGGAGCCACTTGCCAAAGACCAGGTCCCCACTCCTGCCAGGGAGCCAGGGATCTGGCCACAGATCGACTCTGCCCATGAACCTGAGCAGCCACCTGTAACCTTGGACCTCAGTGTTTCCTGCTGTGGAAAGGTGGGTGTTGGTTAAAGGGAGTCCTACCTGCCGCCTAGATGGGAGTGGTTCTCCCCATTTCCCTTGTGGGCGAATGGACCACAGAGGTAAGTGACGTGCTCAGGGTCACACGGCTGGCCAGTGGCAAAGCCCACAGCAGAGACTGGACAGTTCTAGAATTCATGCTCTCTGTCTTGTGTCACACCCTGAAATGTTTCCAGGAGTGACCCTGTCTGCCCAGGCTTTCCCTCCTCCTGTCTAATGGCTTCAGGTCCTCGGAAAGTTCCTCCTTCTCGTGGCTTCCAGGCTCTGCCACCCCCTCCAGCCCTGCTATGGACACACTCCAGTTTGTGGAAGCATCTCCTAGCACACACCCTTATTCACATGCATGCACACCCAGACACACACAAGCGTGCACAGGGCAGCACCAACAGGGAGCACACCCTTCTCCCGGGAGGGAATCCCTCCTGCTTCCCCAGAATGCTCAGGGCTGTCCACACCCTGTCCAATGTCACCACCTCACCACCCCCCGGCCCCGGCCCCAGCCCCAGCCCCGCCAAGCCATGTGCGTCACTGACAGCTCATCTCTGGCACTTTTCACCCAAGGGTCCCTGAGCTCCTATTATTATCTGGTGACAATGATCCCTGCCTGGCAGATGCGAGACCTAGCACCCACAGGGGAAGGTCGGAGGTCGGGACACTGGAGGGAGCTATCTGGGGCAGATGAAGGCCAAGGACTTGTACCCAAGGTAGCCAGGAGTCTCAGATATTCTGGGAGGCCCCCAGATGTATGGGAGAAAGGACACGGGACTGAGAATTATGGAAGCTGAGTTCTGATCTCCGCTCTGTCTCCAATGTGCTGTGTGACATTGAAGAAATCACTCAACTTCTCTGGGTCTTGGTTCACCCATCTATAAAACAAAAGGATTGGTCTAGCTGATATCTCAGCCTCCAAATTCTAAGGCTTGACCCCTGCCTCACCTTCCACTCTCCACCAGTGAGCCAGCAAGGGAGCCCAGATTTACTTTTAACAGTGCAAGAAAATCGGGCTAATCCGTGCCCACCAGATCATTCCGGCACCACTCAGCCACCTCATTCCCTCGGCCCACAGTCCTGCCGCTGGGAGCGGGGGCAGCCACAGAAGGCCACACCTGGATTAACCTAACGGCAGGTCCCTGCGAATGGACAGAGGAAGCCATCACCCCGCGAAGAAGGATGGACGGATTTTCTCTCCTGTTGCAGAAGCCCTCCCTTGCCTCGTGTTGTCATCTTCCATCCTATGTCCACCTTCCTGGCCTATCACAGGCCTACAGGCAAGTCAGCAAGAAAGGAGGCCACCTCCCAGCCATCCTCTGAACTGAGGCCCGATTAGACGCCCACACGGAAGCCTGGGGCTCCAGAGCAGGGGTGTGATGAGCGAGGGTCCACGCTGCCTGGATTTGAATTTCAGCTGTGTGACTTTGGGCAAGTTACTTAACCTCTCTGTTCAGAGTGGTGATCATAATATTTACCTCATGAGGCACTTGTGAGGCTTAAGTGAGTTAATATGCATGAAGCACCAAACACGGCCAGGCGGTGTGTACCGTGTAAATATTTGCTGTCCTCCCCCTTCCTCATTGTCCCTACCACCATTATCACCGCCGTGGCCACCACCGTCTCCATCATTATCATCGGGTTTGGGAATTTGGGGTTCTGTCTATAGCTGCCCCTGGCTGGCCAAGACCCTCAGGCCGTGTTTCCTCCCTGTAACATGAGAAGTGTTGGCCACCAGCGGTGATTTTCAAACTTCGTGGCCTCAAAATTCTTTGTCCAAATGCAAAAATAAATCAAGCAGAAAGGGTTTGGGCAGGAGAAGGAACGGCAGGGGCACAGTCAGCAGCCGCCTCCCTCCTGGACCCCCACTCCTGCAGCCAGGCTCTCCAACTGACCTTCTGGCTTTTATGTTCTAGACCTTTATGATCATGTACTTGGAGTGAAGCCCTCTGTGTTTTATTAGCAGGCTCAGCCAAACAGAATTTGCTGTCTTTTATAATCAGGGGAGCAGGAGAAATGACCTTGCCAAGGTCAGTAAGGCTCAGCATCTGGAACAGAACCAAGAGCCCAGCTCCCACAGAGGCACATGTAGCCCTGGGAGTTAGCTTCCCCCCACCCCCCGAACCCTCTCCACGCAGGGGGGACCCTCCTCCCCAGACCCTAAACACTAAGAAGGCAGAACCAGTTGGCATGGTCTCTGCATGTCCCACAGCCTAAGACGTGACAAAACATTGGGCTTTCTGGGACCTTCCAGGGGCTGGAGTCTCAGG
This sequence comes from Neomonachus schauinslandi, assembly GCF_002201575.2. NCBI lineage: Eukaryota > Metazoa > Chordata > Mammalia > Carnivora > Phocidae > Neomonachus > Neomonachus schauinslandi. The sequence goes on along the minus strand of NC_058407.1, from coordinate 12,399,062 downwards.
CATCACATCTCATCCCTGGCCCCCGGCCCTTGGCAGGTCTCCCTGATCCACCCTGGGCAGGGAGGGAATGTTTCCCCTGATGACCTAATACCCCAAGTCTCCTTCAAGTCACTGCCTTGGGGGCTGGCAGCCCCCAGATCGCCTTGGAGAGTCTCGTGCTCGGCAAACTGGTCCCCAACCCCAACTACCCTCCCTCTCCTCTCCAAAAGCAGGGGAGGAGCATGGGTTCAGGGAATGCCAGGGCATGAGAGCAGAAACAGACCCCAGAGACTCTGGCAGACAATCGTTTCACTCAACCAATAGGCAAACAGGACCCAGAGAGGAGGAGTGATTTGTCCAAGGTCACACAGCAAATGTGGCTGAGGAGCTGATATGTCTTGCTGTCAGGGACAGGAGGAGAAAGACAGAAGGGAACACCTCCATGATGCCAGTCAGAGGCAACAGAGAACTTGACCATCCTTCCCCAGGTATTTCTAGCATGGACCACTAAGGGCTCAGACTTCGGATAAAGCTCACGGGACTGGCCATTCTCCCCAGACATGGGACCTGGAAATGAGTGAAGCCCAAGTGAGACTGAATACACATCTGAATTGGAGAGGAAAACCTGGCCACAAAGAAGGAGGAACTCATCTGTAAATTAAAGTGTGAATGACAATCCATTCACTTGAGGCAGCTCCAGAGCCCACTTGCTCCCAGGTACAGAAATGTTGACTTACGCCCCATTAGATATTTGACTCGCACTGGCCCAGAGCATGAGAGAAGGGACCAGAAAAGGGATCTAACACCATCTGTGGTTGAGGGCAATGGGAAAATAAAATCCCACGCCATCCTTTATGTTCAAAGCTTGGAATTTTGTTTTCTTTTGTTTATTCAGGAACCCTTAGCTATAGCAGTGAAGATGCACTTGGAGACCACCCCACTCAGAGCTCTCAAATTCAAGACTTCCTCAACAACAAATGTCACGGATGGGCCTCTGTCTTCTGTTTTCTAAGTATAATGCTGTGAAGGTCCTTAGTCTGGCTCCGTCCATAACAATTACTAACATCCTCTAGAACCTGCTATATTCCACGAACAATGTCAGGCCCCTTACATGCATTATCTTATTCAATCTCACTTCCACTCTAAAACGTAGATATTAGCATTTCCCCCCATTGTATAGGAGAGGAAATGGACTCCGAGAGGTTGTGTACCTTTCCAAAGGTCACACAACTGCTCAGTGGCAGAACCCATTCTAGAGCTGCGGGTCTCATCTTGAAGACCACGTCTTAGCCTTGACAGTTCATAGACCTTAATGGACTTGTGATATGGGGGAGGTCCTGTCCCTCTCAGGTCCGTTTTGTCCTCAACCATTAATTGAAGCGGCTGGACAAGACATCTCAGGGCCTGAGAGATGGTTAACTCTGTCTACAATTCTAGGATTCCTCTTGGTGGGTGCTGGCATCCAGCATTTGAGCACCAGGCTTCTCTTGCTGCTGACACAGGCATGAGCTGGATCTCTTTTCCTCTCTTCCTTTCTGGACTCAAGTCCCTGACACAAGCAAAGGAGAACCAAGCGGGGGTTTTAATAAACTCAACCAACGCAGCCAACTGGTCAACCCCAGGCAAATGTTCCACCTTACAGGCACACACCCTTGATCTTTGGGGAGTGGGTGACAGAGGCAATGGGATCTCTTCCTTTTACCTGATGAGGACCTCCTGCCCATGGCCCGCGAGATCAGTCTCTACCTTCCCCCAGATGTTCAGCACCAAGTGCCATTCCCCGTCGCTGAGCCCCATGGTGCAGTCTGAGGAAGACAAGAAGAGCAAGTCCGGGCTGACTCGGTGTCCTGGCTCTGACAGCTGGGGTTTGAGATCGCCTGGCCCCAGAGGGATTTTATACTTTCCCAGAAGCTTGACACAGATCACTTGACAGCTTGCTCACTCTCTCTCCTCCTCCTCCTCCTCCCTCCTTTTCATGCGGGGTCTAATCTTTTCCTTTCTGTAGCTCTCACATGGAAGCTATTTTGGGGCAGGTGCCATTTGGGGGGAGGTAGGACAACTCAGGCCACAGGGGCGTGGGGGTGTTTGTGTATGTGGCAAGAGCAGGGAGGAGGTTGGGCTACTGTCTGGAGTCTCAGAAGCCAGCAGAAAGGGCACCACCAAGGCCGACGCCAGCAGCCTGAAACTCAACACTCCCTGTTGTCAACCATCCCAGGAAGAACTGTCATGTTTCCAAGCTCGGGCAGCAGCACCCTGGCTGGCCCTGGGGCTGTCCTGGCCCTTAGCAGTCTCCTTGTCCACAGCCCGCTCATTTTGCCAGAGTGCCCCTCACCCAGCCAGCAGTAGTGGGGAAGGAGCTGAGGTGGTTCCTGCTCATAGCTGGATGAACCCAGACAAACCCATTGCCTCTTGGAGTCTGAATTTTCCCACTCCACCCAGAAAACTCCTGGCTTCATGGCCTTCATGACCTTGCTCAAATATTTCCTTCTGAGAAATTTTGCTTGACCTCCCCCCTTGAGGCACAATTAATTTCTTCCTCTTTCCATTTACTTGTAGGTACTCCTGTTGTGCTGCTTCCTTCACCGTGCCATATTTTGTAGTTTCCATGCTGGCTCCGCCATGAGTGTATAATAGCAGCCGATACACACTCTGAGCACTTTACTTTTGGTAACTTGTTTAATCCCCCGACAGCCCTATCTCTAAGATAGATATGACATTATCCTTGTTTAATTGAGGGGAAGTTTGGGAAACTTGCCATGGTCACATAGTTGATGGTAGAGAGCTGGGATTCGAACCCAGAAAGTCAGCCTCTTGAGTCCAGGCTCCTGAATACCTTATTTTTATTTTCAGGGCAGCAGGGAACTTATTTTATTCACTTATGTATCTTCTGGACCTCACACATGGCCCTGTGCCAAACTGGAACTGAATAAATGTTTGTTGAATAAAAAGATAGATGGCCTTTGTACGAAAGGCAAGTGAAGATGATTGGCCTTCTTTATATTTACCCATCATCCAACCATCCATCCATCCATCCATCTATCTGCCCATCATCTATTTATCCGTCTGTCCATCCATCCATCCATCTGCCCATCATCTATTTATCTGTCTGTCCATCCATCCATCCAACCATCCATCCATCTTCCCATCATCCATTTATCCATCCGTCCATCCATCCATCCAATCATCCATCCATCTTCCCATCATCCATTTATCCGTCCGTCCATCCATC
>NC_058407.1:12369095-12395844 GCF_002201575.2 Neomonachus schauinslandi | reverse complement strand
CCATCTTCCCATCATCCATTTATCCGTCCGTCCATCCATCCATCCAATCATCCATCCATCTTCCCATCATCCATTTATCCATCCATCCATCCACCCACTTGTTCACCCATCCATCATCTGTCCATCCATCCATTCATCCAGCCAACACACAGTTACAGAGTACCTACTGTGTGGTGGAAACCGCTACATGCTGAGGACACCAAAACTAAATGAACACATCCTTGTGTTCAAGAAACTCACAGTCCCTTGGGGAGATAAAAGGAATAAGCTTACAGTACAGTTGATATAGTGCTATGATCTAGGTACACAGGCCCTTCCTTCCATCTACACAGGATTTTACAGTTTACCAAGTGCCTCCTTAGGCAGGATTACATCTAATTTTCACAATAGCCTTGCAAAGTAATGAGCATTGCCCCATTTTATAGCTGTGAACAATGAGGTTCAGAAAGAAGCAAGTGTCCTGGCTGTCCTGGGTCTGTATTAGACGCATCAGGTATGACTATCCCACATACACAGCTCTTTCTAAAAGCAACTGTCCAGCCCCAGCCCCTCCATGACCGTAGGTCGTGTTCTTCCCCCTCGCTACCCCAGTCACAGGTGACTGGACTGCGGCTGGCCCGTAACTTGAGGTAGCCAATGGCAGGGCTCTGTCCAACAGCCAGTGTCTACTAGCTACACCAATCAGATCCCCTCTGCAAAATATGAACAGGGGCCTTTGGCAAGAATTGTCTAATTGGCAGGAAATGCGGCAGCGAAGAGAGACCGTTTCATGGCCAGCACTGAGTAAGAACCCCAAACTGAGCTCTTTAGTGTAACCTAGGGGTCCAGAATTCACTCCATTCTCTGTCAAGCCCGGCCCAATTACCATTTGGGGGTCCATGAACTGCCACTTCTTATAGGACCCCTCATGTGTCCTTTTGGTGAGCCCTATTTCTTTATCGAATCAGCTCGTTCCTAACCAGAGGTGTCCCTCCCTGACACCATGTTCCAGGAGTCCCCACATGAGGCTCCTTAACCCAGGGATGTGGAGCCCATCCACCGTTCCCAGTGGAGGATGCCGTAGCAGAATGAGTAGCTAAAGATGCCACAGGGATGGGGCGGGGGGATGGAGGAGGGGACTATCATTTATCTGTTCCTTCAGCAGCCCTGTACTAAGGGCTTACTCCTGGCCAGGTCCAGGAACAAGGGGAAAAGCAACTTGGAGAGGGTCTGCCAAGGGCTCAGACCCTCAGCAGCTGCAGTGCTTCGTCCCAGTCACTCGCTGGAGGCTGAGCCCCACGCAGCGTCAGGGCAGGGCGGGGCAGGGCAGGGTGGTGTGGTACCCCACCTGGCGGTAAGGGAACAGGGCCCTGGAAAGGATACGCGACCACCACCTGGGGCTGATAAGCCACGACTCTGCCATCTCCAGCCTCTGAGCTGTCTGGGGACAGCCTGAGCGTTTAAAAGCTCATCAAATCATTACCGATGCTAAAGTGTTTAATACTTAGCTGTCACCCCTTGGCAAGTGCCCCCATTAACTGGCGTGCTCCCGGAGACCTGTGACTTTGAAGTCAATGGACCTTTTAAGTTTTACCACTTAAGCTAATAGGAAGGAGCCGACATCTGTTTGCACTTACACATCTCTACAACAGAACAGGCATTACCCAACAGTTGCCATGGCTACCTGGAGTCGCCAGCTTTGTTTGGGGGCTATAATTATCCCTGCAACAGTCTTCAAATGGCCGGGGCAAGGAAGCTGGAGATGCACAAAATAGGAAAAACTCCAGCAGCCTGACACTCGCGTGTCACACACGCACACGCACAGAAGCGGGCTAGTTTGACACCCAGCAGGGCACAACTGCATCCCTCCAAGTCGGATCTGCCCCATCCCCTTTCTCCTCTCCTGTCACAGGATCCTTTGAATGCAACAATCTCAGACGTATAGGATCATTCTCAAGTCTTCAAATTTTAGAGTCTTGAGATCCCAGAGCTAAAATTCTGGGGCACCAAAGTCTTCAACTTTGGCCACTCTGGAAAGGGGCTCTAGCTAGACTCCAGAGTCATAGAAAGGCCGAGGGAGAGAAGTGTAGAAGGATAGGGCCATCGTGTCTTCAAGCTAACAGAGGACTTTGACGGCATCTTGTCCAAGTTCCCACTACATGCGGGAATTTTCCCTACAGATCATCATCCAGCATCAGCTTGAATATCCTAGGAGGAAGGGGCTCACTACCTAAAGCTTTAAAACGTCTCCTTTATATTGAACCAAAACATGTCTTCTGGTCTCGCTCACTCCCTTGTCCGTGCTCTGCTGGCTCTTTGGGTATATAGAGGACCAGTAGAGTCTCTCTCACGAGGGAAATTGCAGGCTCGCCGAAGACTTTTCTGGTCCGTACTAACCATGCCCAGGATTTGAACTGAGCACCCTCCCCTGGCAAGGTAAACCAGGAGCCTGTCTGGTCAATCTTCAAGGCAGCAATTCTCGCCTCTCCTCGAGCACATAAAGAGAACTCTAGAGCAAGGGGTTTCTAGCAACTCCCCTCTCCCACTTCTACACATACACAGGTTTGAGTCCCCAGGTGGCTCTCCCCCAAGGACCTGGGAGTTTGCTGGCCTTTGGGCAGCCAACAACTCCCCACTGTGAATCTGGGGGATTAGACTTTAAGACTCCAGTGAGGGAGGGGGTGACTTTGGCCCTTCAGAGCCAAGGGCCCCATCAACCTTGACCACCTCCCTTTCTCCTCCTCCTCCTAGGAGCCGCCCCTTTGGAGGCCAGCTTGGGCAGTGCCTCCCTCCTGCCCAGCTTAGCTTGCTCCTTCCTGGCAGTCTGCCCTCCTGGTCCAGCGCCAGGCCAGACTCAGAGCTGACTCGAAGGGGCATCAAGACCCCTGAGCTTGCCCGAGACCTCACTCCTCCCAGCCCCCTGGCAGCCATAGTACTGACCAAGTCTCCCCTTCTCCCCAGCTGTCCTCTTGGAGCCTCTAGCCAAGCCGTGGGGCTGGGGGTGGGGAGAGGTGTCTTATAGCAGCCAGAGAGAGGCGCAGGGAACTAAAAATACGGTTTACATGGCAAGGCTCCTCCTCTCTCTGGAGGCCTGGAGGGGCTTTATTAGAATAGGGCTGGCAGGGACACAAGGATCCCAATATCCCAATAACAGGTGTGGCCTGAGGACACCAGCCTTCCTCCCCCTCCTCTCCCCTCTGCAGCAGGCTCGGAGGCCTGGGATGGCTCCTCCAGCCCCATCTTCCACCTGTCCCCTGATGCAATCCAGCCCCACCTCCACAGCCCCCTCCCTCCCTCCCCTCCAGACCCATCTCAAAGAAATAGCTCCCCTTCCATGAATCCTCCCCGAACTCCACCTCCTTCCTAGCAGGTGTGTCTTCTCCCCTCCCCCCGCCCAGGCTCTGTGCAGCTTTATCTCTCCCACTTTGGGCTGAGCTCCCCAATTCTACCCTGCAAGTATCCTCAGAAGCAGGCATACAAAAGCAACAGACACTCACTGAACTCCAGGGACACTGCCCCTCCCAGCAGCCCTTTTTGATAGACACATTTATAAACCCCACTTTCCACAAGAGCAGGCACAAAGAGGTTAAGTAACCACCAAAGTCACACAGCTAGGAGATGCCAAGCACAAAATTCGAACCCAGGCAGTCTGGTTTCAGTTTGTGCTTCACAGCTAGGGACCAGTCTAACTTTTGGATCCTTCTTCTTCTCTTTCTGACAGCACATCTAGCAGAGAGCTGGGTCAGTGAGCCCTTTGAATGTGTATTTTACTGAACTGAGTCCATCCCAGGTCTTGGCTTCCCCGGAGGTAAAAGCAAAGGCAGTTGTGAGGCTGAGCACCGGGTGGCCCTGCTGCCATCTAGTGGCGGCAAGGAGAAAAGTCTCCACGTCTGGCTCTGCCCCTTCCACCAGGTCCCTGCCTTCACCCAACCCCCCTGGCCCGTCAGCCAGGACGGGGTCTCTTTCCATCTCTCTCTATTTTTTTTTTTTTAAGATTTTATTTATTTGTCAGAGAGAGAGACAGCTAGAGAGGGAACACAAGCAGGGGGAGTGGGAGAGGGAGAAGCAGGCTTCCCGCCGAGCAGGGAGCCCGATGTGGGGCTCGATCCCAGGACCCCGGGATCATGACCTGAGCCGAAGGCAGACGCTTAACGACTGAGCCACCCAGGCGCCCCTCCATCTCTATATTCATGGCACCGACCAGGGACGGCTCTCCAAATGATTAAAAGATAAATAGCCATGATCTTTGCTCTCAAGGGACTCAAGGTCGAGTGGAGGAAACCTTGGTGGGAGGGGGGATTTGGAATGCAGCAGAGATTTGAGCAAAGGGCTTTGGGAAGGTAGAAGGGGGCAAGGGGCGGGGTTTGCTACAAGGAGAAGACCTGCTGGCAGAGGTGACAAGGGGGTTGGATCTTAAAGTATGAGGGAGCATGCCCTCTCAGCAGAGGTAACGAACTGTGGGCAAAAGCCCAAGGGATACAGGGGCCACGTGGGGAAAGGAGTGCTGGGGAGATGAGCCAGCCTGGGAAGGCCCTCCTGTGCCAGAACCAGGATGGGAGACTTCGAATCAGCAGTGCAACTCCGTGGACACATGTGCTCACCGGGGGCGGGGCTCTTGCCGGGTTCCAGAGAGGCCAAGGTGAATGTCACACAGTCCCTGGATTTTAGGGGGTGACAGGAGGGATGGATGTGTAAACAGGTGATGCAGGGCTTTGTAATAGGGGTAGTAGTGGGATGGTGCAGCATAGGGGTACAGCACAGGGAGTCAGATAGCTGGATTTGATGCTTAGCCCGGCCACCTGTTACTTTTTTTTTTAATTTTATTTATTTATTTATTTATTCTTATGTTAATCCCCATACATTACATCATTAGTTTTAGATGAAGTGTTCCATGATTCATTGTTTGTGCATAACACCCAGTGCTCCATGCAGAATGTGCCCTCCTCAATACCCATCACCAGGCTAACCCATCCTCCCACGGGTTTTGGGTTTTTATCTGTAAAATGGGAACTTTGAAAATAATTACCTATCCCAAATGTCCTCATGAGAATTAAAAGAGGGAGTGCATGTACAGGACTCATTTTGGTGCCTGGTACACAGTAAGTGCTCAATAATTGCTCACTGTGATATAAAGAACAAAGGAATCATTAAGGAGGAAATGATCACTCTCACCAAAGCACATATAACAGAGAAGGTGATGTCTGAGTAGAAATATGGAGGATTATTAGGGGTTTGCTAGTAGCAAGGTGAGGAAAGACTATTCTAAGCACAAGGACCAAAACATTCAGGGACATGGTAGTTGGTGGGTTGGAATCAGATCTGGTTGTGGGTGACAGAAAATCCAAAATAACCTGGCTTCAACAAGTGAAGATTCATTTCTCTTTCATATGGAAGTCCAGAGGTAGTGGTCCAGGGCTGGTAAGGCACACACCCAGCCGCAGTCGGCTTTAGTACTCTGGCAGTTGGGAGGCTGAGCACCGGGTGGCCCTGCTGCCATCTAATGGCGGCGAGGAGAAAAGACATCACACACATGGCCTCCACCTCCTGACCCAAGGTGGTTGCTTGAGCTCCAGCCATCATGTCACCATTCCAACGAGCGGGAAGGCAAAAGGGGTAAAGAGAGTTTTGCCCCCTACCTTTAGGGACACTTTCTGGAAACTGTAATCAATACTTCCTCCCATTGCACATTACACAGCCACACCTTTCTGCAAAGGAGGCCTGGAAATGTAGTGTTTATTTCTATATGGCCATATCCACAGACGAAAATTGGGAGTTTCTATTACTCAGGAAGAAAGGGAGAATGGGGGCGCCTGGGTGGCTCAGTTGGTTAAGTGACTGCCTTCAGCTCAGGTCATGATCCTGGAGTCCCGGGATCGAGTCCCACATCGGGCTCCCTGCTCAGCAGGGGGTCTGCTTCTCCCTCTGCCCTCTTCCCTCTCGTGCTCTCTGTCTCTCATTCTCTCTCTCTCAAATAAATAAATACAATCTTTAAAAAAAAAAAAAAGAAAGGGAGAATGAAAGTTGGATGAAAACTAGAAATTTCTGCCACAGGATGTGTAAAGAACATGATATATGCAGGCAAGAAGTATTTTGGTGTTTCTGTGGTGGGAAGAGGGAGGGAGGAAGGAAGGAATGGAAAAAAACAACCAGAAAAATAAACAGTGGCCAACCACAGATGGCCTCGAAAGCCACAGGGGTTAAAGTTTCTCCCCAGCAGAGAGCCACCGAAGGGGTTTGAGCAGGAGAGGGCCAGGGGCTTTGTGTTGCCCTAGGAGCACCCAACTAGTTGCAGTGGGAATCATGTCATGGAGGGGACAAGTCTGGAGGCAGGAGACACTGTCCCCCAACATTTCATCCTGAAAACGTTCGTACATACAGCAGAGTTGAAAGAATTTTAGAGCAAACACGCTATGCCCACCCCCTGTGTTCTACCACTGACGTTTTACTAAACTAGTTTGATCGCATATCTATCCGTCCCTCCAGGCACCCACCAGTCTTTCCTATTTTTGTGGCATTTCAAAGTGAATTGCAGACATCTGTCCTCCCCCTTCCCCCCTGAATCCTTGGGCTTGCAGGTCATTCATGAGTGTTCAATATTTGTTTGCATTTTCTTTCTTCCGATGTGAAATTTATATCCAATGAAAGGTGCTGTGTGAAGGTGCTGTGCATTCACGGAGTTTTGGAAGTTCATACACCTGTGTAACCCACACGCCTATCAGGATACAGGATGTTATCATCGCCCCAGAAAGTTCCCACATGCCCCTTCCTGGCCAGGGCCCACCCCTACCACCTCCCACAGGCAACCACTGTCCTGATGTTGTGGTTTTTTTCAGGCACAGATTGGTTTGGGGAAGGAGGCCTGTAAGAGGGGCTCCGAGCTGAGGGATAAAGAGGAGACGGGACAGACTCTGCACGGGAGGCCGACGGAAGGAGGGAGGTGAGTGGTTGACCCTGGGCCAGCAGTGGGAGTCAGAGTCTGCCTGTGTGACTGGGCAGAGGGTGGCACCATTTACCAAGGTGGGTGGGGTACGGGGAGGACAGAGGAGCAAGTCTCCCTTGGGACGCAGCATCTGGAGTGTCTGTGGGACATCTGTCTGGCAGGTGTAGGGATACATGTGTCCCCGAGGCTTGACTGTCGTCTGGCAAGGTGGCCATGTTACATCCTCCCCACCCCATCCCAGTGCCCACAAGGCTTCTGCCACCAGGGAAAGGAGAGGAGCCCCTCCTCCACCTGGCGAGAAGGCAGCCAGCCACGTGGGCATGGAGGGGGCACGGGCGTGGTCACATCCAGTTAGCAGGTCACGGGGGGAGGCCCTGGCCCTTCCCTACCCCCCCAGCCTCTCTCCCTAGCATCCTGCAGCCGGGCCCTTCCCTTCTCATCCCCCACGCCACCCAGCCTTTTCCTCAAACCTCCTCCCTTCCCTCTAAAAACAATCAAAGCCCAGGCCCTAGCTACCGAGAGCTCCTCCAGGGAGGGGGGGCACCTGCTGCCTGGGAGGGGACAGAGGAAGCGGAGACAAAGTGAGACACCGACCCACACCCCAGACTGCAGTTGGGCTCTCTCTAGTTGATCTGAAATCAAGCCCAACTCACGGCGGCAAAGAGTGATTCCTTTCTCAAAAGGCTGCTTAGTCCACAGGAGATATTCCCGATCTTCCCACTAGGGTGACTTCGACCTTTTCCCTGAGAATTCGTTCCCTGTCCTTATTCTGCCGGGAGAGGACTTGTCCCCACCCCGACCCCCATCCAGAATTTATCTGGAGACTTGGAGGAGCCTCAGTTTACCCCATCAGACACAGCGCCAGAGCCCGAGCGAGTTTTCGGCGTAGGGGAAGCAAGCAGAGATGTTTCCAGAGAGGGTGCGGGGGTGGGGGCCACCCCAGCCTTTAAGCACTGGGGAGAGGAAGAGGGGGACAAGGAAACTTCCAAGGGCAGTGGGGGGCCCCGGGAAATTCTGAGGACGGAGGACAGGTCAGGTGTGCACGTGGAGGATGGACGAGAGGGTAGCGGCGCGGTGGGCTCGGATGATCACGAAGGACGTAGGTACCAGGAGTGGGTGAGTGCGGTAGTTAGAGCACTAGCTGCGGTAACCAACAGCCCCCAGCCACCGTGGCTGCCTGGGCTCCGTCACTCACCTCCCGTCCCATGCAAGCTTGGGGGGAGGGCTCTGCTCCGCATAGAGATCCAGGGCCCCACGCTCTGTCCCCAAGCATGCTGAAGGGCTCTGCTCCCTCCGTATCCGGCAGGCCAGCCCCAGGAGAGACAAAGGCATGTGACAGGTTTGGGGTCCATGCCTGGCAGTGATGCCCGTCGTTTCCGGCCCTGATCCATCAGCGTGTCCACCCACACGGCCGTGCCAGCTTCCAGGGAGGCTGGGATCAAGACCACCCCGTGGGCCCAGAGGAAGTGAGATGGGCTTGTGACACACAGCACGATGTCTGCCACTGTCCCGGCCTGAGGTAGTAAAATGCCTTGGGATCTAGTGGAAAGTTGAGGAAGAAGGGCTGGGAAGGAAGTCTTCCTATAACTGATGTCTTAATGGCCCCAGAGCACGTAGTAGGAGCTCACAGTCTGTCCTCCGGGCGAGCGTGGTCACCACTGATAAGGTGGCAGGTGCAGGGGGCTGGGGAGGGGTGGCCACTGGGCCTGGGGTGTCTAGAAGGGCATCCTATGAAAGGGGGCATTTGAGTGGGGCCTTGAAAGATGGTCCAGAGAGTTAGGGAAGCAGGAATGTACCGGAATGTTCAGGAAAGCCTGAGAAGACTAGTTGACAGGACCAGAAGTTTTGTGAGGCTGACTGGTCACGGGTGAGGTTGGAATGCTGGCTTGGAGCAGTTGGGGAATGACCTTGAACTTTAAGAATTTTGGCAGCCCTTGGGCAGGCCCCCGAGGAGTGGCTGCTGCTGGCAGAGGCTGGGGCTGGGCCGGGGTGGAAGAGGGAGCCACCTGTGATGAATCAGCAGGTCAGTTAAAATTAGGCGCCGTGGCCCAGCCTGGAGAAGCCACGAGGCCAACAGTGGTGCTGGCTCATGTGGCAACCAGGGTTTGTTTCTCCTTCCTACTTTGGACTGGGGGGTGCTCGGGGTTAGAGCAGGGCTCTGGCCTATCCTGGGACCTCTGCTCTGGGCTGTTGGGCCAGCACCTCTCGGGGCTCTGACCTTGGCAGCAGGAGGCTGTGAGGCAGTTTGACCCAACTCCCCGGTGAAACCTTTGGACCACCTTGGCCTGGAATGGTCTCCCCGTTCCCCTAGGCAACCCCTCCTTCTGGGGGCCTTCCGCAGCAGACCAGGTGATAGACACTTGTACTTCACCTACGTGGCAATATTCATATGTGTAAACTGGATAATGGTTGTGAAATTTTTAAATTGTGTATTATTTAGCAGGCCCTATCCAAAGGCCCATCTCCCCTCTCCTCCCATACACCCAGGCACCATTCTCTTTTTTTTTTTTTTAAGATTTTATTTATTTATTTGACAGAGAGAGAGCGTGCAGAGCATGTGCATAAGCAGGGAGAGTGGGAGAGGGAGAAGCAGGCTCCCACTGAGCAGGGAGCCCAACACGGGGCTCGATCCCAGGACCCTGGGACCATGACCTGAGCCGAAGGCAGACGCTTAACCCACTGAGCCACCCAGGCGCCCCCAGCACCCCCAGCCCCCCGCCACCATACTGGGGCTGGTTAGGGGCAGAGGTGGACACGGAACCTGAGACACTGAGCACTTACCAGGAAAGGTTGAGATCCCAGTAATTGGCTCAATCTAAGTTGCCCTCCCCCCGCCTCACATACACATGTAGCAATGAGGGAGGGGGTGCTTACAAGCAGGAGATAAATGTACAGGGATCAAGGCTGTGGATTCTGGAGCCAGACTACTGGGTTTGAACTCTGCTTTGCTATTTGCTAGCTGTGTGACTTCAAGCAAGTTACTTAACCTCTCTGTGCCTGTTTCTTGCTCTGCCAACCAAATGGCAATCACAAACGTACTTGCCTTACCGGACGTTGTGAAATTGAAACGAGGTAAAATACCTACAACTAGGCCTGACACAGAGTCAGCACTTAATACGCTGTGGGCCACTGGTCTCAGTTATGGCTAATAAAGAAACGATGTTCTTAAAGAAAACACCTTTTTCAAACATCTGACTTGAAACGGTTAGAATTTTTTTTTTTTTTTAAAGATTTTATTTATTTATTTGACAGAGACAGAGACAGCGAGAGCAGGAACACAAGCAGGGGGAGTGGGAGAGGGAGAAGCAGGCTTCCCGCCGAGCAGGGAGCCCGACGTGGGGCTCGATCCCAGGACCCTGGGATCATGACCTGAGCCGAAGGCAGCCGCCCAACGACTGAGCCGCCCAGGCGCCCGAAACGGTTAGAATTTTGACCCTGTGTATAATTAGTGAATAATGTCCCTCTTCCTGATGGACTGTGGGGCCCACGAGAGCAGGAACCATATCTATCCTATAGTTCCATGGCCTGGTACAGGCCAAGTTCATGCTGATATCTATCCCCCCGCGCCCCCCACCACCCCCAGCACATGCACTGCGGACTGGCCAGGGCCCAGGCAGGGCCCTAAGTTCTGCATGCAGAGGCCCATTTGGTCCTCATGACCCCCCTAAGCAGGAATTCTTGATAAATATTTATTGGATAAGGAAATTCCTACCACTCAGGACCAGGTAGAGAATAGATGGGAAAATGCTTTGTAAACTGTAAAGTACCCAACTTGTGAGGATATAAACACTTAGGGCCTCTTCCCCTGAAAGCCTAGGATCTCATTCTACTTATGGCTTAGCTGGTGTGCCTGTGGAGAGCATACCCTGTGTTCCAGAACTTTCCCTCCAGTTGCCCCTCAGACAAAATGTAGCTATCTTGAATTCCATTTAACCCCGTGGCTTGTCTTAATGGTCACTAGCTGGGATTCCACCACCTGCCCCCAGGGATTTTATTTTAACAAAGGCCAGCACAAGCTTGATATCTAACCCCAAAGAAAGACGCTGTGGCCCTGTCAAGTTGATACATAAAATGAACCATCACACCTACTACATCAAGGCATACTCCTAGGTAGTGGAACTACAGCAGTTAAAAAAGACAAAAATCCTACCTAGTGGAGCTTACATGGTAGTGGGGGAGGGGATGTGAGTAGAAAGACAATACACAAAATAAATCATAAAAATAGCGTGTTAAATGATGATAACTGTTATGGAGAAAAATAAAGCAATAAAGCAGAGAAAAGGCATAAAGAGTGTTGGTTAAATTAATTTTTAAATTTAAATGTATTTGATAAAGATCTAAAGAGGTAAAGGAGAGATCCATGGAAATATCTGGGTGAAAAGTATTCCAACAGAGGGAACAGCAAGTGCAAAGGCCCTGAGGTAGGTGTGCATTGTGCATATTCAAAATACTGTCATCGTTACATTGGCCAAACATTCTGATTTGTGCACAAAGCAGTTTGAGTTGGATTTCTGTCACTTGCAATAAAAAGATTCCTACTGATATAGCTTCCCTGATCACCTCCGAGGAGCAAATGCTCGCTCTCCCGGCTACTACTAACTGTTGACTGTACCTCTTACCACATTTATTGTCAGTGCTCTTGGCCTCACACAGCTGCCTTTATTTTAATTCGTGCATTATTCAGAAAGAGTGTCAAACAGTATGCATGCTTTCACATCCTGGTCTCAAGATTATCTCCCTTTCATGGACGTGGTCAGGAATGTCCAGAGAGGAGAAGCCCTTTTTCCCAGGGCCACGGTCTCAGGAAAGGGCAGGGCTGGTGGAAATTCAAACCTTAGACAAGGATTCGCCCCCAGGAACCAGAGGGTAGAGAGTAGGGTGCATGGGATGTCGGCCCTGGCAGAGCCACCTCCTGGGAGCTCAAACCTCCCAGTTGGGGTGGGGAGCCGGGACAAAGTGCCATGGGCCAGCATCTTCTCTAGGGGCTGCAGTGGCTCTGTGGAGGGGCTTCTGGGCTTCTAAGGTCTCAGCTCGGGGGGTGCCAAGCTGCCCAGTTCAGAGCAAGGGGTGCTGATGGCAAGGCTTAGCCCAGGGCAAAGGGCTTTGTAGGACTGGGAGGAGGGAATTAGGAGACATGAGAATCAGGAGCCTAGGCAAAGACCCCCAGGCTGACTGGTGAGTTTTGGCTTCTCAACTCAGCTGTGAGCTTCTCAGGGTGGGAGCCACGTTTGAGGCTCTTATTGACCTCTCTTAGCCCCTGGGGGACTTCCTGGCCCCATCTGTTCTCTCAGAGATGTGGCTGCCCTAAGGAACGACCACGGCTTGGGGGCTTAGAACAACAGAAGCGTACCCTCTCTCGGTTCCAGAGGCCACGAGTCGGCAGCTGGTTCCTTCTGGAGACTCTGAGGAACGGAGGAGATTCTGTTGCCTGCCTCTCTCCCACCTGCCCGAGGTTGCCAGCCCTCCTTGCTTTGTGGCTGTACCACTCGGATCTTTGCCCGTGTCTTCATGCAGCAGTCCCCTTGTGTGTCTCTGTGTCTTCCCCTGTTCTTTTAAGGACACTCTCACTGAGTTTAGGGCCCACCTTAAATCCAGTACGATCTCGTCCGGAGATCCTTCGCTTAATCCCATTGGCAAAGATCCTATTTCCAAATAAGGTCACAGTCACAGGTACGGGGCTTAGGACTCAGACATATCTTTTTGGGATCACGAGTCAACCCACCACAGATGGAGAAATGCAGGCGCAGAGGAAAAGGGGTTTGCTCCGGGATCCCATGGTACATTAGGGCAGCCAAGGGCCTGCCTGTTCTCCTGACGCTGGCTAGAGCTCTGGCCCAGCCCACAGTCTGTCCCCGGTTCCCAAGATTTTCTGGGAAAGTCTTCAGTGAAAAACCATCTGGAGACTGTCTGGGCTTTGGGGGAGCCTGCCCTTTCCTGTGCAGAATGGCCGAGAATATGATCGCAGGAGGGAGTTTCCTTTCCTGGCTGGCTCCGTGCCTGGGGCCTGGGCTGGCGGATAGGCCCCGCCCTGGGGAAGAGGCCACGTCCCTGCTCGCAGGGTCCCTGCTCCCAACCCCTTCTCTGTGGAGGCCAGAGGTGGCTCTGGTCACAATGGGGAGGGCAAGAAGAATGAGTTTCCCCTGAGGCTTTCCTTCCAGGAGATGACTCTTGCTCTCCTTGGGAAGAGCCAGGGAACATTGTATAGGATTTAAACTGATGAATCCGACTCTAAATCCTCAGCTCTCAGAGGCTGCAGAGACTAATGATTGGGATTCCGGCCTCAGGGGCGCCTGGGTGGCTCAGTCCGTTAAGCGTCTGCCTTCGGCTCAGGTCGTGATCTCAGGGTCCTGGGATCGAGCCCCGCATCGGGCTCCCTGCTTCTCCCTCTGTGCCTTCCCCCCTGCTCTCTCTCTCTCTGCCTCCCAAATAAATAAATACAATCTTAAAAAGAAAAATTATTCTGGCCTCAGGTCCCAGCTCTGCCATTTGCTGAATTGTGGCCTTGGGCACATCCTTGACTTCTCTAAGTCTCTGTGTTCTGATTGGTTAAATAGGGACAACAGCAAACTGACCCTATGCAGTCATTCAAAGGATTAACCTAAGCACAGAAAGCCATTATCACAGAGCCCATACTCAGGGGAGGAGAGATGGCCATCGTCATTGTGCACGAAGTGTGGGGGCCACTGACCGCGAGCTCAGGCTACAGGTCAAGTCAAATGTCTGCTGTGATCAAATTAATATGACTTTTAGCCCACAGCTCTTCCTATTGGAAGATTCTCTCCTCTTCCCAGATACCAACACAAGTCCCGGGGTTTTGCTTTTCTGTGCAAATCATAATTCAGGTCCACCTCTAGCGAATGGCCACGGGCCATTTGAGTCAATCCTGGTTTTAAGAACTTCTAAGAGAAAAAGGTGGACAGAGTTGTGACCAGTCTGATGTCATATACATTCAGGGCTGGTTGGGACCTGTGAGGCAAAAGAGGTCTTTTCTGGCCTTAATAAAAGAACCTAAGATTGGTCCCTAATACCTGTGGCCGAGACAGAATCCTGGGGTCTGACCTTCTTGTAATGTGGGACCCCCGTCCCAGGGCGGCCTGAGCACAGGTCAGCAGGCTGGATCTGGGGGCCGAGCTGCCGGGGTGGGGGCTGTGGAGGTCTGATCTCCTCACACGATCAGGCTGATCATGGCCATGGGGACTGCTCCTTCTCTCCCGGAAGACCTCTGGCCCCCCCTGCAAACCCACCCACCCCGTGGCCAGCAACCCTTGTGCTCTGCATAGCCCAGGATGAGATGTGAGTTTGGTTTGTTCTGTGTCAGGCCAAACACTTGCTTTCTTTCCCATGGAATTTTAGCATCTAGAACGAGGATCTAGAACCTGAGACACTGGGTGGTGTGGGACATCCCGGCAGCCAGGGTTGGCCTTCTCCAGGCAGAGCCCTGGGCCTTGCTCTGCCGGCACTTCCTGAGAACCACATCGGAGATCCAGACCCACAGACAAGAAGAATGAGCAGCGTCATCCTTACTGATGGGGTCACAGGGACCTGGGTGGGGGTGGGGGTCGGGAGGGTGGTCTTGATGCACAGCAGGGGCAACAGCTAAATTAAGCCCCATCACCAGCCCTTTCCTTCTGTCCCCTCTGGCCCTTCCCAGCTCACATCTCTGCCACCAGATCCCAGGAGCTCGCCCTCCTGCTTCAAAATGTGCTTCTCCCAGGGACTGAGTCTAGTCCTGTGCCAGGCCTACCCTATCATCTCTGGAGTTCTGGCAAATAAGCTTTTCTGCATCTCATCGGATTGGAGCCACACGTACTGTGAGCTGTGGAATTTAGGTTATGTGGGGCCAACAAAGGGTCACGGTGCCAGGAGGGAATGGCCGAGGAGAAAACATGACAAAGTTCAGGCCCTGCCCCGTGCCACCTAGTGGTGGGTATAAAAATGGACCCACTCAACAGTCAGCCTCATGAGAGAGCCAGGGAGAGACCAACCTACATTTTGTGTGGATGGCCTTCTTGGGTGCAAGTGGGGGTCTGGAAAGATCCATGGGGTTGGGGAGAGAATAAGGCTTAGGTCCAAAGCCATAGTAAAGGAGGCAAAATAATGGAGGTTTTTCAATCCCTGGGATCTCTGAATCACGGAATGTTAGGTTCTAAGGATCATAGAGTCACAGCCAAGAAAAGGACCCTAGTTCATCCATTGGGATTTCCTCATTTTACAGATGTGGGCAGGGATCTGGCGGTTTCAGGGCAAGCTTCATTCCTGAAGGATGGGCTCGTCCCTGTGAAAGACACTCCCTGTGAGGTCACAGGGGACCCCTCACCCCTCAGCCCCCAAGCCCCCTGGCCAGCCCGCTAGAGCTAACTTGCCCATCCATGCAGGGGAAGGGGCATGCCCACAGCCACAGCAGGAAGTGAGCAGAGCTGGGTCCACTGGCCCCCAGTCTGGCTCAGGCGGCCTCTGGATTTGTATCCTTGGCCATCACAGTGCTTCCTAGAGCCACCCACAGCAGTTCCTTGGATATGTAAATAAAGCCTCTGGGTCAGATGTCACCACCTCTGACCAAGCAAGGAGGCAAATTTTGATGCCAGAGGGACCGCCCTTTTGCAAGCAAATTGCAAAGACTGCCCACTGGCTGTATTTTCCAGAAGCCCAAGTCTGGAGAGGTTAGCAGACATCTGAGATGGTTGGTTCTGTTGGAGCAGAACGGGGGGCTCAGCCAGGGATCTGCAGACCCACAGGATGCCCAGATCCCACCCCTCACCCCCACCCTTTTGGAGGATCAGCTGCTTGGCAAACTGATGCTTTGCAAAATGCCATCCAGGCGGTCCCTGGGCCAAATCAAGAGGAGCCCCACTTTGGCACCTGACCCCTTCATAGAGAACAGTCATTGGTTGACTCATGCAGAAGAGCACCCCCTTTGTTTGGGCCTTATTTCTTCCTCCCTCCAATCTCACGGTTCCAGGGAGAACTTCCAGAAACAGTACACTGCTTTTGCTATGGGAGAAGGATTGTGCCCCAGGCTGGGGAATCAGAGAACCTCATTGCCCCGGCCACAAGGAACCAGTGGGACGTGGGACACAAGGAGTCTTCTTACTGGATCTGGAGGGGGAGACGTCCTTACATCCATAGTCCTGGAACCGGAAGGATGTGAGTTGGAATAGGCCTGAGGTTCTATTCTCTCTGCTATGGAAAAAGCCTACCTATACTGGGACTGAATGAGGCTGGCGCCCCAGAAGAAACACAGAGCTGGGGAAAAGGAAAGAGAGAGAGAGACCTATGACCATGATGAGGTCCCTAATCTCAGGACCTGAAGGTTCAGGAGTGGCCTGAAACCTATAGATTTCTCTTTGATTCCATGAGCTAGATCAACAGCTCACAAACATTCTACCTACGACCCATTGCACTCTGCAATCCAGAACACACACACAAGTACGGGATGAAAGGTATATAATTTTCATGAAGCAATATTTATACCATTATTATGTGTGATACATTCTTTTTTTTTAAAGATTATATTTATTTATTTGAGAGAGAGAGAGTGAGCATGAGCGGGGAGGAGGGGCAGAGAGAGAGAGAGAGAGAGAAGCAGACTCCCTGCTGAGCTCAGAGCCCGAAGCAGGGCTCAATCCCAGGACCCTGAGATCATGACCTGAGCCCCTAACCTATAGGATCTGATGCCATCTCAGGGGAGACAGTGTCGGGACTGAATTAAATTGCAGTCAGTCACCTCTCTGGTGTCAGAGACTTGCTCGCTGGTGTGGGGGAAACGTGCACGTCGGAAGCAGGTGCAGAGTTGTACGCTCCCGGCACAGGGCTCCGACGCAATGTTCTGCACTGGGCAGTTCCCATCCCTCCAAACCCCCAATCACAGAAATCTGGATTTTTCTTGCGGGGCAGGAGAAGGAAGGGGAACACGTCCTCAAGAGTGTCTCAAGGATCCCATGAAAGGTGAGTCTTGTCTGTGTGTATAAAGCGGTAACAGTGACATGCATACCTGGTGATGGTCTTCCCATTGTCAAGATGAACTCATTGGACCCTTGCAGGAACCCGGGAAAGGGTGCTGGAGGGTTCGGAGGACAAGCAGCAAGGACCGGGTTCAGTGCCTTTCTGCCATGTGACCACTGCCCCACTGCTCCCCTCCGTCGAGGCCCTGGGGATTCCGGGGCTGATTGCAGGCGAAGCCGTGGGGGCAGGGATGGAACTTTCACTACATTTGGCAAATTGTGCTCCCCGGGCACGGGAGGAGGGAAGAGATTCCCAGAACCCAGGAGTTTCAGGCTCAGCGCGTACCTTAAGGCCCCTTCTCCCCAACATACGACGGTCGCCACCTGAGCAAGGGCTGCCCAAGGATCACAAGAATGCCTTTTGGGCTGTGAGCACTGGAGCCGTGGTTTAGGATTTTTCTAACAGTGGCCCTAAAGCATCCTGCTCTGAGGGGCCCAGCTGGAGGCAGGTGTGCCCATGTTCCTACTGCCGGCTGCCTCGGGGTTGGGGGAGCCGGTCAGCAGCTTGGGTATCTTCCATGTGCAATCCCAGGGGCCTCCCTGGCCGCTCTGGGAAGGAAGAGAGAGTGCCTGTCTGCAGCTAATGAGCGAGCTCGGAGCAAAGAACAGCAAGTTCTATGGGAGAGTTCTACACAAAATCAACCATCGTAGTCACTTCCAAGGGCACAGTTCAGTGGCGGGGAGTACGTTTACGTGGTCCTGCAGCCTCACCCCCTGCCCCCTCCCTACACACACACAGCATCCACCCCAGGGAGCTTTTCATCTTGCAAAACTGAAAGAAACTGTGTCCCCATTAAACACTAACTTCTTGTTTCCTCCATCCCCCAGCCCGACAACCACCACCCTACTCTTGGTCTCTGTAAATCTGACTCCTCTAGGCACCTCATCTAAGCTGAATCATAGGGTAGTTGTCCTTTTGTGGCTGGTTTCTTTCACTGAGCATAGCGTTTCCAAGGCTGATCCATGTTATAGCAGGTGTCAGAGTTTCCTTCCCTTTTAAGGTTGGATAGTAGCTCGTCCTATATGTTGAATATATAGTATGTAGAATAAGCCTATCCCAGCGTGCGTGCATATCTCGTTTATCCATGGAAACTGGTTGCCTTCTACCTTCTGGCTGTTGTGAATAATGCTACTGTGAACATGGGTGTTCAAGTATCTCTGAGACCCTGCTTCCAATTCTTTTAGGTATATGACCAGAAGTGGAATTGCTGGATCATATGGTAATTTTATCTTTAGTTTTTGAGGAGCCTTCATGCTGTTTTCCGCATGGGCTGCGCCATTTCACACTCCCACCAGCGATGCACAAGGGTTCCAATTTCTCCACATCCTTGCTAATGCTTATTTTCTGGAAAAAAAAATTTTTTTTTAAAGATTTTATTTCTTTTTTAAAAATTTTTTTTTATTTTTAAGATTTTATTTATTTGACAGAGAGCGACACAGTGAGAGAGAGAGCACAAGCAGGGGGAGTGGGAGAGGGAGAAGCAGGCTTCCCGCCAAGCAGGGAGCCTGATGCGGGACTTGATCCCAGGACCCTGGGATCATGACCTGAGCCACCCAGGCGCCCCTAAAGATTTTATTTCTTTATTTCAGTGAGCAGGCGAGAGAGAGAGAACATGAGCAGTGGGGGTGGGGGGGAAGAGGGGCAGAGCGAGAGGGAGAAGCAGACTCCCCACTGCACAGGGAGCCCGACTTGGGGCTCAATCCCAGGGATCGAGCCAGAGATCACGACCCAAGCTGAAGGCAGATGCTTAACTGACTGAGCCACCCAGGCTCCCCTGAAATTTTTTTACTAATAGCCATCTTAAAAGGTGTGAAGGGGGGCAGGGTCATGTGGTGATGGGGAGCCCAGCTGTCCCCCTGCTCATTGGCAGGAACCAAGATGCCAGTCACTGCAGCAGGGATAGGGTGGGTTGCCATCTCACAGGATCCCGTACGAACAACAGCCCATGTGCCGTTTCTTCCAATAACCAAAGTACAGAGCCCAGAAACCACTGGGTGGAAAGCAAGTGGCACGTCTTGTGGCTTATGCCATGGGCCCCAAAATGTCACTTCCCCTTCCATGACTCGAGGCTCTACGTGTCGAGAAGTTTTGATATTCCTCCAAAGGGAGAATAGGGCCACCAGTTCTCTTAATACTTGTTAAATTCAAGTTGAAAGTGTGAGCTGGCCTTTCCAAACACACACGTAGCTTTACTGAGCTATAATTCACATACCATATGTTCCACCCATCAAATGGACACATTAGTGGTTTTTAGTACATTCCTAGAGTTGAGTCAGATTTACAGAGGCCAAGAGTAGGGTGGTGGTTGTCGGGCTGGGGGATGGAGGAAACAAGAAGTTAGTGTTTAATGGGGACACAGTTTCTTTCAGTTTTGCAAGATGAAAAGCTCCCTGGGGTGGATGCTGTGTGTGTGTAGGGAGGGGGCAGGGGGTGAGGCTGCAGGACCACGTAAACGTACTCCCCGCCACTGAACTGTGCCCTTGGAAGTGACTACGATGGTTGATTTTGTGTAGAACTCTCCCATAGAACTTGCTGTTCTTTGCTCCGAGCTCGCTCATTAGCTGCAGACAGGCACTCAGAACTGTCTCCAGAACATCTTCATCACCTCCAAAAGAAACCCCACAGTCATTAACAATCTCTCCCCATTCCTCCCTCCCCGGGGCCCCTGGAAGCCACCATTCATTCTCCTTTCTGTCTCTATACTCCTGCCTGCTCTGGAAACTCCATATAAATGGAATCACACTCTGTGTGGTCCTCTGTGCCTGGCTTCTCTCACTCAGCATGATTGCAAGGTTCATCTGTGTTGTAATATGTGCCAGTATTTGTCTCTTTTTCATTGCCAAATAATATTCCGTTGTATGGATGGACCACGTTTTATTTAGCCATTTACCAGTAGGTGGACACTGGGTTGTTTGCACTTTTTGGCTATTATGAATAATGCTGTTGTGAACATCCATGCCCAAGTTTGGGATACGTGTTTTCATTTCTCTTGGGTATATATCTGGGATTGAAATTGCTGGATTATAGGGTACTTCTATGTTTACCTTTTTTTTTTTTTTTTTTTGGACCCAGAAAAGGATGCATTTACTTAACAAAATCCTAACTTTTTGGACCGAAATCCATTTTTCTGACTTTTTAAAAATTGAAATAAAATACACAGGACATAGAATTAGCTATTTTTAAAAAAGATTTATTTATTTATTTTAGGGGGGCTAAAGAGAAAGAGAGAAGTGAGGGAGGGGCAGAGGAAGAGGGAGAGAGAGAAACCCAAGAAGACTCCCCCGTTGAGTGCAGAGCTCAATGTGGGGCTCGATCTCGCAACCCATGAGATCATGACCTGAGCTGAAAGCATGAGTCAGACATTCAAATGACTGAGCCACCCAGGCACCCCAGAATTAGGTATTTTATTTTATTTAAAGATTTTATTTGAGAGCGAGAATGAGAGACAGCATGAGAGGGAGGAGGGTCAGAGGGAGAAGCAGACTCCCTGCTGAGCAGGGAGCCCGATGCGGGACTCGATCCTGGGACCCAGGATCATGACCTGAGCCAAAGGCAGTCGCTTAACCAACTGAGCCACCCACGCGCCCAGAATTAGGTATTTTAAAGTGAACAATTCAGTATTGAGTACATTCGTAATGTCATGCAACCATCACTTCTCCCTGGTTCAACACCCCCAAAAAGAAACCCCAAACCCATTAAGTGGTTACTCCCCAAGCCCTTGTCCTCTGGTCTCTCTGGCAACCACCAACCTGCTTTACGTCTCTATAAACTTATCTGTTTTAGATATTTCATGTAAAAGGAATCATCCAATGTGTGGCCTTTTGTGCCTGGCTTCTTTCATTTAGCGGCAGAAGGCCTTTGAGGTTCAATCACATTGTGGCATGTGTTGGCACTTTATTCCTTTTTATGGTGAATAAAATTCCATCGTATGTATATGCCATGATTTATGTATCTATTCATCCACTGATGGTATATTTACTGTTCTGAGGGACTACTAGACTGTTTTGGGGGACTGTTGTTGACACAGGTGGTTGGCTGTGCTCATCAAAAGAAGTAGTAGCATATTGCCAACATGACCTGGGGGAGGGAGGTTCCCATGCCCTAGGTCCATGCCGGCTTGCCCTAACCAGGGGGAAGCTGCTGGAAGCCTAACCCCACCTGATTCCGGAACATGTGAAGCTTAGGGTCTACCCTTCGGAAAGGACTCCAACCTGATGAGGAGCTGGCCGAAGGCAAGGGGATAAAGGAATGGGTAATTTAGGAAGGAAAGTCACAAATACCCGCCATGACGTTGAACTAATTCTCATGAAGCCCTTGGAACAGCACTGGCACATGGCAAGTACTCAGTAAATTCTAGCTCTAATGATTACTACCAATATTATTACTAATATTTTTGAAGCTGGCCAAAATATTGTGAATGCCAGTTTCATAAAAAGATTATAACCAAAAGATTGCAACTCTCTGCTTGCTGTGTCAGCATGATTTTTCAGAATTTTCCTTCCCTTTCCTCCTCATTCCCTTTCTTATCTACTAAGGGTGGTTAGATTTACCACTGAGATCATAGATTTGAGAATATCAATAAGGGTTGTGGTAGAACGAGAGAAGGCTAGACACCCTGGGTCCACTGGGTAGATCCGTTGCCTGCAGATACAACCCCTGAGTGTGACTTCTGGTGCAACTCTTGGGGAGGACTGGGGACATCCAGAGCTCTATCTGGGTTGTCGCAGCTCATAAAGAAGGCCTTCTTCAGTCCTATACCTGGAAGGACGGTGTGTGTGGGGGGAAGCACAGTGCAAAGGATGGGATGCAGAGGACACCTATTGCTTTTGCCTGCCGAACATCCTTTCTTGGCTGATTCTAGGAACAGCGCCCCCTTCCTTTGGGTAACTGCCTCTGCTCTACCCCAGGGGGTTCTGGTGGGCACACTAACAAGCCTCACCTCCACGCCTCCCAGCCTGTTAGAGCCTGAATGTCTGTGCCCCCCACCCCAGATTCACACGTTGGAATCCTACACCCCATGTGATGGTATTTGGAGGTGGGGCCTGTGGAAAGTGATTAGGTCGTGAGGGTGGAGATTTCAGGAGCAGCATGGGTGTCCTTCTAAAAGAGACCCCACAGCTCCCCGGCCCCTTCCACGGGTGAGCACACAAGGAGAAGTCAGCAGTCTGCAACCCTGCAGTGGGTCTTCACCAGAACTCGCCCATATTGGGCGTGAGGTGATCTCAGACTTCTGACCTCCAAAACCTCCACAGTTTTTTGTTGTAGCAGCCCCAAGAGGACTAAGCCACACTCCCAAACACACCCAGTGACCTCCGCTAGGCCAACCAGATTCTCTCGAAGGATCACAAAACTTGAACAGACAAGAAGGGGCAGGTGGTTGAGTCACGTGATGGAACGAGCCTCCCGAGTCGTCCCCCGGCTCCTGATGGGCTACTGGCGGCCTGCTCCCTGCCCTCTCCCAGGCCCGGTGGTTTTGCTGCACGTTTGGAGCTGGAGCTGCTTCGAGGGTGTTCCAGAAGATTCTTAAGTTACATTAGCCTGAATCAATCTCTAGGGCTTGTGTTCAAACCACAGCTCCAGGCAACCCAGAGGTGTCTGGCTGTCAGCTCCCTAATTCTCCAGCACCAGGGACTGTGGCCAGGTCCCCAGCGGGGAGGGCAACCTGGAGGGCCTGCCTTCGAGCACCAGACTAACTGGCTGGCATTCCTACCATCCTCATTTAGGTCACAAAAGGGAGGCCCTGGCTGGTTTGTTGGATAACAGAGAAACTCTCTAAGCCCTTGATGAGAGCAAAGGGGATGCTTTTGAAACAGTTCCAGTGTATAGTTCCCTTTTTCTTTTTTAATATTTTATTTATTTAGTTGAGAGAGAGCGAGAGAGCGAGAGAGAGCATGAATGGGGGGGAGGAGAGGGAGAAGCAGGTTTCCAGCGAACAGAGAGCCTGATGCGGGGCTCAATCCCAGGACCTTGGGATCATGACCTGAGCCGAAGGCAGATGCTTAACTGACGAGCCAGCCAGGTGCCCCTATATTTCCCTTTATCTGTGCGACATCTCCCTCCCCGACCCCCTTTGCCGTCAATTTCTCAAGGAATGAGAACAAAGGACAAGAAGTCCTCAGGATAGGGTGTTGGGGGGGGCACGGACCTGACCTTAGAGAAGTCCCTACAGAGAGGGGTGTAGGGAGAAACCTTCCAGGATTGGGAGGGCAACAGGCAGAGGGAGGGACAAGAGCAATAAAGCAATCAGACTCGGGCAGAAGTGGTAGGAAAAGTCCTCCTGGGGGAAGGAAGGAGGCAGGCAGCCGGAGCAGAGAGGTCTGGGGCAGGGGCAGCAGCTAGAGAAGCCCCAGTGGTGTGTGTCTGGGTCAAGGAAGGGGCTGGACCACCTCCTCCCCTGCCCCCAGGTCTCCCCAGCCTGTCCTCCCCCCACCCTGCCCCCTGCAGTGCCCCAGGGCCTGAGCAAGGCCTGCAAGGTGGGACGTGGGCCCAGGGCATGGGAGCCTATTCCACGGGTGTGTGGGCCGGAGGCTGGTGTGGCTGCAACCAGAGCCCGGGGGCCGCCACCAAGCCAGCAGCCAGCTGGATGGGCTTCCCCAGCCGGAGGCAGCTGCCGCCTGATGGGATGGTGGGACACAGGAGGCCTCTGGGCAGGCCAGGGAGACCCCAGAGGCACAGCACAGGCATCCCCACCCAGGGGCCC
Organism: Neomonachus schauinslandi; assembly: GCF_002201575.2. Classification (NCBI taxonomy): domain Eukaryota; kingdom Metazoa; phylum Chordata; class Mammalia; order Carnivora; family Phocidae; genus Neomonachus; species Neomonachus schauinslandi. Next base: position 12,372,223 of record NC_058407.1, on the reverse strand, counting down.
TCTCAGGGGGCTGCAGACTTTCAAGGGGAGAGGGAAAGCCCGGATGCCCAAGTCGGGTCCGAATTTGCCTGAACATTCACCTGCCGAGTGACCAACTTGACCCAACACTGTGTATTTGAAATTGCAAGAGACCGAGGGAGCGTAAGGTAAGTTTGTTCTTGTCAGCAGGCTTGGGGCCCCCGAGGAAAGGGAGGTGAGGTTTACGAAATGAAGCAGCTCCGTCCTCTTGCTTGGCTGGGTGACGCACCACATGTTTTCTGTCTCACCCCAGAAGCGGCGTTTGCTGCATGTGACATTCTTTTGCTTGCCCCGCGTCTTTTAGGGGCTCTTGCTTCACCAGCGCCACTGTGGTAAACACCACCCTAGTCCAGTGGCCGGCCTGGTCTCTGAGGCTCCCAGGCCCTCAGGGGAGGCCTCGGCACCTGGGACTGTTGCCAGGGAAAACCACAGGGAGGCCGGAGGGCGGCTGCCCCAGTTGGAGGACAGCCTCTGTCCAGAGTGCGCGAGACCAGGACACCAGGGCCCCTCAGGTCCCTCCAAGTCCCAGCTCAGCAGCCCACCGGCCTCTCATCCCTCCTCCCTGCTTGGAGGGCCCTGGGGGACGCCCACAGAGCCGGTGTGGCCTTCGGGAGGGCTGGGGAGTCAACCCAGGGCTTTCTGCCTTATCGACGTGCACAAACCACACGGCCCACACTCCCACACACACACACACACACACACGGAGACACAGATCTCAGCCCATGACTGCGCAGGTTATTCCTACAGACATGGAGGCTAGAACTGGGTGACTATGGGCAAGCCACTGACCCATGCCACTCCCCCCCGCCCCCCAGGATCTCAGTTTCGCCATCTGCAACTCAGGAGACTCACAACCACAATCCTGTACTCAAACCTTCGGGGCCAGATGTGTTTCAGAGTTTCCCATGGTCTGGATTTGGGGAAAGGTTCTGCAAAGGTTTTGCAACCCCCTCGCCGCCCTGTTTGGTCACACGCTACTATTTCTCAGGGAAACCACAAAGATGCGAATGAAGCGGGATACGCAAGAACCATGTCCTTGCACCCGGGCGGGTCAGGGTCAGGTCCCTCCACCACACGAATTACCGAAACGGGTCTCGGATTCCAGCGACTTCTGCAAGTCATGGTTACAGATCTGAGGCATCGGCCCTCGCCCGTCCCCAGCTCAGAGGGAGGGAGAGCCAGGTGACAGCACCCACGGCAGCCACCGGTGACGCATCTGTGGGGCGCTCAGTCCACGCTGGGCGCTGAGGGACTCGCTCCTCACCACGGCTCTGAGCTGCAAGAACTATTTTGAGACCCATTTCACAGCTGGGGAATCGAGGCCAAGCACTGGTGAGGAACAGCTCCCCGTGGTCCCCTAGACTGAGCCCTCGCCTTACTGGCCACTGTCCTGGCGCCCAGCACACAGCGAGGTCAGGGCGAGGGGGGCTTGGGCCTCCACCCACAGTTCTGCTGCTTTGCTTCACTGCACAGCTAGAAGAGAAAGAGGCAAAGAAGGAAAGCAAAAGTGAAAACCATTTCTCAGTAAGCCCTGCTCTTCCCCGAAATGTTGCTTCAGTTCGTACCATTTCCGTGCCTGCAGAGCCCAGACCCAGGTTCTCAGCTGATTCAGAAGAGGTCTGCAGAGCTTTGGGCTTTCCCCGGGGCGGCAGAACCTGCTGGAGACTCTGCTGCAGCCCCCCGCTGGACCAGAGGCCCCAGAGAGGTAAGGACAGAGCACAGGGTGGGGTCCTCCTGTCCCTGGGCACCCGAGCCCTCAGCGAGACAGCAGGCGGAGGAGCGAGGCTGTAGGCACTTGGCTCAGGACAGAGAGCTGGGACCAGGGCCACCGGGGTCCACATCCCCGTCCTGTCAGGGCTCTGGCCTCGGGAAAGGCCTGAAGCTCAACTTCTTTGATGGTAAATCAGGGTAGGATTCTCTCTTCCTGGGCTGTTTGAAGTTTAAGTGGAAACAGGATTACGAAGGTGATGGGACAGACCAAGTTACATCTCACCTCTGCTGGCTGGGGACGCCCGTCCCCCGACCGGTGCTAGACTGGGAGGACTTTTTTTCTAAGTTCTTTCAGAAGTAGAGAGGGAGAGAAAGATGCCCGGGAGAGAGAAGGCATAGCTCAGGTATCATTTCTGACATACACTCTGGGGCCAAGCACCAAATATAGGAGAAGAGATGAGAGAGGATGTGTCCCTTTCCTCAGGCAGCCGGAATAAAAGTGCCACTAACTGGGTGGCCTAAAATAATGGAAATGGATTCCCTCCCAATCCTGGAGGCCAGAGTCTGAAATCAAGGTGCCAGAGAGGTCGTCCTCCAGCTAAAGGCTCTCGAGAAGAATCAATCCTTGCTCACCTCTCACAGCCTCTGGTGAATCAAGCAAGCCTGACCTTATGACAGCTTAACCCCCCCATCTCTGCTTCTGTCATCACGCACCTGTCTCCCGTGTGTCTGTGTCCTTTCCTTGTAAGGAGTCATTGGAATTAGGCTCCCCCCCCCCACCCTGCGTCCCCCAAACTAGGATGAATTCATCTCAAGATCCTTAACTAATTACATCTTCAGGAACATGATTTCTAAATAAGGTCACATTGTGAGGTTCCAGGGAGACGCGAATTGGAGGGACACCACTATTCAACCTGCTAGCGGGGACAGTCTTTAAAAAAAATTAAGGCATCACAGGCAGGTATATGGCAAAAGTGATTGATAGAAAGTATAAAAGGATGAAGCATGAAAAGCAAGCTTCCCTCTCATCCCTGACCCCCAATCCAATCAGTGTTACTAGTTTCTGGTCTCTACAAACATATGTGTCTTTCTTCAATGCAAATGGGAGCACACTATACAGAATCCTATACCCTGCCTTCTCATGTACCAATGTGCACTGGAGAGCCTTCCCTCTGTTTATATGGATTTGCCTCATTTGGTTAAATGACTGCATACTATTTCGTTGTTAGATAAACCACATACTTAACTAGTCCATTTGGGGTGGTTTTCAGACTTTTCTTTCTTTCTTTCTTTCTTTCTTTCTCTTTCTTTTCTTTCTTTCTTTCTTTCTTTCTTTCTCTTTCTTTTCTTTCTTTCTTTCTTTCTCTTTCTTTTCTTTCTTTCTTTCTTTCTTTCTTTCT
>NC_058407.1:12202794-12369085 GCF_002201575.2 Neomonachus schauinslandi | reverse complement strand
TTTCTTTCTTTCTTTCTTTCTTTCTTTCTTTCTTTCTTTCTTTCTTTCCTTCCTTCCTTCCTTCCTTTCCTTTCCTTTCCTTTCCTTCTTTTCCTTTCCTTTCTTTCCTTCCTTCCTTTTTTTTTAAACTATGAATTATGCTTGCTTTTTGCTTCCTTTTTGTATCTGCATGTTTGCCTGGTTCTTTTTTTAAAAAATAACCTTCATATTTTAGAATAGTTTTAGATCTACAGCAAAAGTGAGGGGAAAGTACAGAGATTTCCCATACGCCCCCTGGCTCCCCCCACCCCCCCAGCCACGCACAGCACTCCCCCACCCTATCAACATCCCAGACCAGAATGGGACACTTGTTATAGCTGGTGAGCTTACATTGACACATCATTATCAACCAGAGTCCATAGTTTACACTGGGGTTCTCTCTTGGTGTTGTGTATTTTATGGGTTTGGGCAAATGTAAAATGACATGTATCTATCCACCATTGCAAGAGCTGACAGAATAGTCTCCCTGCCCTAAAAACCCTCCCTGCTCTGTCTATTCCTCATTCCCTCCCGCCAGCCCCTGGCAACCACGGCTCTTTTTACTGTCTCCAGAATTATGCCTTTCCCAGAATGTCCTGTAGTTGGAATCACACGGAATGTAGCTTTTTCAGACTGGCTACTTTCACTTAGTAAAATGCATTTAAGGTCCCCCCAGGTCTTTTCATGGCTTGATAGCTCATTTCTTATAGTGCTGAATCATAATAATACTCCTTTATCTGGCTGGACCACCGTTTGTTTCCTCACTACTGAAAGACATCTTGGTGGTCTCCAAGTTTTGGCAATTATGAATAAAGTTTCTATAAATAGAATATATATTGTGACACCGCACTATAAAATGCACTGGCAGTAGTTTGCAAATATTTAGTATATTGTCAGTATTTCATTATTACTTTGATTTCACATAACCTAAAATCCCGCCGCAAACCTTGAACTTCACATGGTTTCCTGGCACCCGCAGTAACCTTGTTTTCCAGGTGTCCAAGCAGAACCAGTGACTCACGAGGGCACCTCTAATTCTCCCATGGACCAAATGAGCTCAACTCTGGGGCGGCAGGAGCCTCTGGACAATGAGGCAGGGACAGAATGCCCAAGGTAAGGTGGAGAGCTTTGTCCCTGGGGAGGGCGGCTTCTGCTGAAATGCTCCAGGCATCCTCCTGCGATGCAACGGGGAAACAAATATGCCACGGCCTACACTGAATATTTTGGAGAGAAGGCCAGATCAGTCAGGTGCCCGACATCGGGCAATAGGCCTGGAAGGGCAGAAACTGCCCCGCTCATAGAGGGGAGGCCCGTGAGGCCTCAGCCATTACTGAAAGAGCCCATGCATTGAAGAATTCAGGCCCAATGAGCCGCAGATCAGCAGACGTCACCCCACCAGCTTCCAGCACAATGAGGACAGTCAACAGATGTTCGCTGAGCGAGCCAGGGGAGCTTATGCGAGGTGGTGCCTTCTAGAGCTGGACCACCACGCTGTACCTGTCCCCCGTGAGGATGGCGGCAGCAGGAAATGCCCGCATCGGAGACATTCGGGTTCAATCAAAAGCACAAGAAGCCTAACTCCCATTCTCTCTCAACCATGTTAAAGACAAAACTCAGTAGTGGACGCAAAGTGGGGTAGTCAATCTCTGTACCTCCTTGTCCTTTCGTCTCCTTGTCCCCGCTCCCTTGAGGAAACACAAGGGCAGGGAGGGCTGGGTTGTGGCATCGCAAAGGTTAGGGGTCCTCAGCCATGTCCTCCCTCCTAGCCTTCATCCCTCCCCTTATCCCTGCAAGCCCCTGGCAACCTTCTGCTCTGTGAACTGATTTACAGCTGCTGATTAACTGATCATTGGGCCTAAATTCATTTGTTATTAATGCTAAGGGGTTTCCTTGGAAGTATATTTGGTTTTTTACCTCTTCCATTGAGAAATTGTGTGCGTGTGTTGAGAGAGAGAAAGATATTAAAAGATGTATATATATATATATATACACTTCAGTGAGGAATTCCTGACATCAGCTGACAGAGGAGAGAAAAACTGCCCAGAATGGCGGTGGGCTTGGAGCTCCATCTTCATCTCACGCATCCCTTCGCGCAAGTCCCCTTTCCTCTCTGGGCTTCTGTTCCCTCCGCTGAAAAGTAAAGGTGGTAGCTTGTACCCTGGCTAGGGCTCCTTCCAGTTCTGAGTCTCTCCTCTGGGCCAGGGAATCCGTCATCACTGGGCCTCCTAAGCTCACCCTGAAGGAGATGCACCAACAGCCCTTGGTTTGAGGAAGTGCCCGAAGGAGTCGGTTTGCTCCTCCCTGATACTGTTCTCCCATAAAGGCCAAACTCCTCTGGGGTGACGAAGATCCCTTAATACTTTGTACTGTGAGACACTGGGGAGGAGATGCCCTTTGTCCCTGACATCTTCCATGAAGGACCCAACCCATCTGCTTGAGTCGTCAAGTAAAACTGGCGAAGTACCAAGGAGAACCTTCAGAATATTAGTGATAATTTACTTCAGCCCTCTCGGTGTTCAAATCCAGATGGAGGCAAAGGCCACCACAGCAGCCAAACTCAAGGCCGTGGGAGTGTAGGCTGCATTGTACAATATGGCGCCTCCTTCCTCTGACTCACCTCTACAAATACAGGACCCTCAACCTGGTCTCATCTTTCTCCTGCTTTTCCCACACCTGCCCCTCCATTAGTCCCAGGTTCTTTAACTTGACTCAGATCTTAGCATTTCCTCACTGTCCCTCCTGGGTGACAGTCTCTTTGAACAAGGCTGAACATGTCCCCCGGGACTAATCTACCTTCTCCATCTCTTAGGCAAGGCTGTGTTTCTCCCATTTGTCCCTCCAGAAGTCTCTACTATGTGTGTTTCTTCTCTTCATGGAAGCAGCAGCTCCCAACAATGCTCTGGGACTCTCCATGGCCGGGTGAGAGGTAACAGAGGTGTCAGGGAGATGCAGGAAGAATTCAGAGGCAGGAGTGGCAAGAACACCCAGAAACCACAATGAGCCTGACTAAGAATGTGACTTTCTCATCAGGGAGACTTAAGCAAAACCTGTCTTTTGCTCACCCACAGGGACCAGGGTGACAGTCTTCTGTGTGAGGATGTGCAGCAACAAGATGAGGATCTGTCACCTGAAGAAATAATATTTTTGAAAGAGTTTCCCATCATCAAGGAAGAGCTAGAAGTGGACATCAAGAAGCTCCATGCCCTTGCAGATGACATCAACACAACCCACAGAACATTCACCAAGACCAACATGTTGGCCACCTCCATCACTGTGGTCTCAGACACCATGGGCATCCTGGGTCTGGTCCTCGCTCCATCAACAGTAGGAGGAAGTCTGGTGCTCTCTGCTGTTGGTAAAGTTTTGGGGACAGCAGCCGGGTTCACCAGCATCTTCACCGATGTTATGGAACACTTTCAAAATCAAAAAGCCCAAACTCAAGCCAGCACCCTAGTGTCTACCCATAACCATGAGGTCGAGGAGCCTCAGGGAAAGACGGTCTTCTCTATCATGAGTGTCGGAAAGAAGGCCTATGATTGTGGAAGTAACATCAGGGATGTTAAGAGGAACATCCATGCCTTTCAGATAGCCAGAGCCCACCCGCGTCTGGCCACTGCTGCCAAGCGTCTCCTGACCACTGGCCAAGTCTCGGCCCGAAGGAGCATGCAGTTGCAAAGGGCCTTTAAGGGCACAGCAGTGCTGATAAAGAAAAATGCTCGCATGCTGTGTAGTGCTATGGCCGGCTTCTCCCTTTGCCAGGACGTGGTCACCCTCCTGACCGACTGGAAGCAACTGAAGGAAGGAGAAGGAAGCAAGATGGCAGAAGAGCTGAGGGCCCACGCTCGGGAGCTAGAAAGGAAGCTGACAGAACTCACCCAGCTCTATGAGAGCCTGCAGCAGCAGGTGAGGCTGACATCTCCTTCGTGGGGAGGGCTGGAGGGAGGGGAGAAGCTTTAACCGGGGCTGATGGGCACCAAGGTTTAAAGAAAGGGAGTTAAGGGAGCCGGCGTGTGTGTGTGTGAAGTTTGCTTGGATGTTCCTGAGGATTTGGGGCACCTGGTGGCCCGGGGGGTCCAAATGATGTCAGATGCCTCTTGATGATAATGGCGCCTCTCCTGGACAGACCTGGTCATGCCTTCGATTTCTCTCTCATTGCTCCTTGAGGTCCATGGGCTGGGAAGAGGGTCTTCCCAGGTGTACAACAGAGAGCACTGAGCCACAGGGAGCAGTACAGACTGAAATGTGTCCCTGAACCTTCATAGGTTGAAGCCCCAGAGTGACTATTTGGAGGTGGGGCCTTTGGGAGGCGACTGGGGCTGAATCAGGTCATAGGAAGGGGTGATCCTATGAGACTGGTGTCCTTCTAAGAGGAGGAGGGAATACAAGAGGGCTCTCTCTTTCTGCCTGCGCCCGCACAGAGGGAAAGTCCATGGGAGGACATGGCGAGAAGGTGGCCATCTCCAAAGCCAGGGGGGAGGGCTCACCAGAAACCCAACTGGCCGGAGCCTCCAGAACTAGGAGAAAACACATTCCCCTTATATAAGGCACCCAGTCTGTGCTATTCCGCTAGGGCAGCCCCAGCTGATGAAGACAGGGAGCTTCGGTGACTCGCCAAGTGCTCACAGCTAGGGGATGGCAGAGTCAGGATACAAAGCCAGGAAGCCTGCCGGCAGAGGCAGCACCCAGAGCAGCCTGCCAGGCTGCCCCCCGAGCCCTCCCTTGCAAGCCCTCTTGTGACTGGTGTTTTTTTTCTTTACAGAAACTCTTCCAAGAGAAAAGGCCCAGGAGCTCATCTTCGGGCGGAGCCACGGGGTCTCTGGCTTGACCTCCAGGCAGGCGTGGGGAAGCAGGACCCCAGGTGACAGGAGAGGACTCTGAGCAGAATTAAAAGGGGACAGGGTGGGGGCGGGCTGGGTTGGCAGAGGCGATGCCTAGGACTTAGCAATCGGGAGGTCCAACTGGGGCCTGAGGGCGCGGTCAGCTAGTGAGTGTGGTGAGGTCCATCTGTCCTGCCTCTCCTTCACCACCCTGCTTCTTCATTGTCCCCCATCCCTTCTCTAGGGCGCCGCCTCTTTCCCGCTGCTTCTCCGGTGCCCCATTCATTCACGCGCACACAGTAGGTCCTCATGAAGCATGTGTCGATTGGTGCGGGCTCTATATTAAATGCAGAGGATAGGACAGGAGGGTCCCTGAGGTGAGGGGCATCTTGTGCTCACCTTTCCGTGGCCAGCTGCCTGCTCTGCTCCCTTCCTCCGGCACCCAGGGTAATGCTGGGTAAGACCTGGGTTTGCACACAACAGGACGTCACTGGAAACTGCTCGACCAGATTCCATCAGGAAAGAGAGAGGCCCAGGAGCCCTTCTCTCCTCCCCAAGTTCAGAGCAATTTAGGATTCCTCAGAAACTGTGAGGACCTCTCCAGGCTTCCTGCGTCACCTATCTTCAACCTACTTCTTTCTTATGTTTTAGCTGCTGTTTTGAAAGCAGCGCATGGACATTAAATACAACTTTTTAAAAATTCAGGCGGGGCACCTGGGTGGCTCAGTTGGTTAAGCATCTGCCTTTGGCTCAGGTCATGATGGAGCCCCACATCCGGCTTCTTGCTCAGCTGAGAGCCTGCTTCTCCTTCTCCCTCTCCCTCTGCCTTCTGCTCCCCCGCTTGTGCTCTGTCAAATAAATAAATAAAATCTTAAAAAATAGTAAAATAAAATAAAATTCAGTCAAGTAAAACATAGGAGTTAGAAATAATGCATCAACTGGGCACCTGGGTGGCTCAGTCGTTAAGCATCTGCCTTCGGCTCAGGTCATGGTCCCAGGGTCCTGGGATCAAGTCCCAAATCAGGCTCCCTGCTCGGCGGGAAGCCTGCTTCTCCCTCTCCCACTCCCTCTGCTTGTGTTCCCTCTCTCACTGTGTGTCTCTCTGTCAAATAAATAAATAAAATCTTTTAAAAAAAGAGAGAGATAATGCATCAACCAAGGGTGACGACTGTTGGCAGTCTGGTGTAGAATGTTCAAGTGCCTGCCTTCCGTACTTGTCCTGAGACTGCCCGCTGGGGACCCTCCCTCAAGGCTGCGTTACATCCTAGATTTTTTTCTGCAACCCAGAGTTTTCTCTCTCTCATTCTCAATTCCCTCCTTTGCCTACAGATCTAGAACTTTCTAGGTTGCTGTTTTCACTTCACAATATTTTCCTACCATTCTCTATTTCACTTAGTTTTTATAGACTTTTTTTATGTTACGAGATATTCTCTTGATTATATATACAATCTTTTAAATTAGACATATGTTAGTCATCACTTTCTGTTTTAGGTAGCCAAAAGCCACGCAAACTGGCTTACACAAAAAAGGGAGTTTATTGACTCGTGTGCTTAGACAGCTTAGGGGTACAGTGGGCTTCAGGTGTGTCTGGATCCAGAGGACAAAAAAGGATGTCATCAGGTATTTGCCTTTCCATTTCTCAGGCAGGCCTGCACCAGGTTCAGACAAGAACCCTCCCCCAAGCCTCCCCCCGCAACCCACTGGGTGCTCCCAAGGGGAAAGGGGCGGGGCAGAGGTCCAGGGGCCGCTCTGATTGGTCAGGACTGGGTCACGTGCCTTTGCCTGTGCTGGATGGGGCCTGAGCGATGGGTGCTGTAGGGTACGGGAAGGGAGAAAGGAGCCAGAAGAGGAAAAGCAAGGGCTACACTAGATGCCTTCCGCTTTCAGGGACATTTAGATTATTTCAAAAAAATTTTTTTATGCATAGTGGTAAAATGAATATCTGTGTGCCAAAAGCTTATTGCATTATTATTACGATTTCTTTTCTTAAAATAGAGTCCCTGAATGGGGATCCCTGAATAAAGAAGGACCCTATGACGGGAAAGGAGGGGTCCCCCCCTACCCCCCCCCCCAATTACAGTAGTGAAATATATCATGGGAAACGGGAAAGATTTAAAGCGTGGAGGGGAAAGAGAGCCACTGTCCCCATTTCAGACCACAGCCTGCCAGTCCCATTTCCCACATCTTACCCTCGCGGGGGTTAAATAGTTGCCATGCCACTGTGCTTCCTGCTTTTGCTGTTCTCATTTCTTCTCAGAAGTTCTTCGGGAGCAGAATGATGACAGAAAAAACTCTCTGAAGGCCTGAGATACGCGGGAAGCCATTTGAGATTTCCTTCCAAGTCAATGTGACTGTTAGAAACTTTGTTCAAATCCAAAGCCTGACTTATGGCCCACCACGCATGCGTCAGGCATCGTACACCTGCTTTGTGAGTGAGCTGCCTGAAGGAAAACCATCTTGTCCTCGAGAAGTCAATCAATGCTCCTACCCGCCCTGCATTCCTTTCTGGTAAACCCGTGATTCCTGCCTGCATGCAAATCTATAATCGTTAGAGCTTTTACGAGTTGTAAGAAAGGCTATCACCCTGTAAACACGGTTCATTCTTCCTGGAGCCCGTTCTCCCCTGTGAAGAGCGTGTTTCCCGGGCAGCTGTCCTTCCCGCCAATAAAACTCTCTTTCTTACTTTTAGAGATTCTAAAAGGTGTGTTCACTGTGCGTCCACAGTTAAGTAAATAAACGGCTTTCTCCACGTTTAATACTGTTGGCTTCGTGTATGAGCATCCTTAAAGCGCCAAAGAAACGCTCTCGATAGTCATCCCCGGCACAGAGCAGATCGTCCCTTGGCGTGGCCTTTTGTTTCTTCCGCCGAATGTCTGGAAGAAAACGGAAAAGAATGAATTAGAGTGGCGCTCGGAGAGCCTCCTGCGACACTCAGTGGCCTGGTTCCATGTCTGCGTTTTGGTGCTTGAGCCCCGAGGTAAGTGTAACCGGAATGAAACCCGGGGCTCCACGCGGGCGTGGATGTGCGGTGCCCGCTCTCAGCAGAAATGACAGAAATGCCAGTCCTTACGGAGGCGACTGCGTGGGTATCGAGGGGCTGCAGAGGCCACCCTGCCTGCCTCACCCACGTCTCTCAGCCTCAGCCTCTCCCCCCTGAGGGCAGGGGCTCCCGGACGGGCTCTTGGTTGCCCCTGTCTCTGCACCCCCTCCCTGCCTCGGAGCCCCAGTGGCCTTCTCTCTCCTCCCGGGGGGGGCAGTGCCTCCAAGCTTGAGCTCTCTGTGCATCCCTGTCTGCTTCCCCGGGTGTGAGCTCTTCCACCACCTGGAATCCTGCAGAACCGGCGCCTTCACCTCCTTGTATCTTTCCACTATTAAGGCTTTGCACTCCGCACCAGGAGAAGCCCTTCATCCATCTGTCCTCTCTCTTCCAGTTTGAGTACGATTCTTTGTGGGGGTCCCAGGAGTTTTGAGAAGCCGATGGGATCTGAGATGTAATGTCTTTGTCAGTAAGATGAGAAAGATGAACACGCTCACATGCTCCAGTGAGAATGGACCAAACAGCTGACAGGTGCCCCTTGATACCACAATGGACACAAGTTCCAGGCTTTTCCAAAGCATTGGGCCTTCCAAAGTGGCCAGTGAAGTTGTCCTGCTCGTGCTGAGATCTGTGACCATAGCAAACAGGAGGCCAATGGTCCTGCTCATGCCCTGCCCCTCTACTAGAAGGAAATTGGGACTCTCCGTCAGTAAGCTAAACCCCAAGTTCGCTGGGGATGGGGAAGATCCATCCATCAGCACCTGACTAGTTGGGGGTGGCCTCAAGGGGCATCCCTGTGTCACTCCAGCTCACCCTGGCCCACCCTCAACCATGAGCTTCAGGTGGCCCTTGAATTTGTGATGAAATGCAAAATATGGTCATCTATAAATCACAGTCCCATGGGTCTAAAATCTAACTTTCAACTGAAAGAAAACCAAATGGCCATGTGTTCTAGTCGATGCACATGTTATATTCAAAGACATAGCCGTCTGGGGGAAAGTGTATCAGAAAGCAATTTGAACCCTTTCTTGGTCTCTTGAGAAAATGAAAAGATGTGTGTTTGCGGGAAAGGGGGAGAAAGGGAGAGATATCCTTAATTCGTAGTTATAATTCACCTAGACAAAACTACAGTGGAAAACTAGCTTCCTTTCTCTGATAGGCGAGACCATGTAGACCAGTACTGTTCAATGTGGCAGCCACTGGCCATGTGGTTATTGAGCACTTGAAATGTGGCAAGTCCAAATTAGGATGTGCTGTAAGTATAAAATACACACTGGATTTCAAAGGCGTAGTGTAAAAAATATATAAAATATTCAATTAATAAGAGTGTCTGAGGGGCTCAGTTGGTTAAGTGTCCAGCTCTTGATCTCAGCTCAGGTCTTGATCTCCGGGTCATGAGTTCAAGACCCACACTGGGCTCCATGCTGGGTATGAGCCTACTTGAAAAAAAAATCCAGTTAAAAATTTTAATTGATCACATGTTGAATTGATAACATTTTGGACAGATTGCATTAAATTAAATGTATTATTAAAATCAATTTCACCTGTTTTTTTAAAATGCGCCTCCAGAAATATTTTTAAAAGATTTTATCTATTCATTTGAGAGAGAGAGAGAGCGTACTATGGGGGGGGAGGGGCAGAGTGAGAGGGAGAAGCAGACTCCCTGCTGAGCAGGGAGCCCAACGTGGGGCTCGATCCCAAGACCCAGAGACAATGAAGAAGTAGACCAGAGTCAGGCAGGTGGAGATGAAAGTATCAGCTTGATTAAAGTTGTTGGAAGAAGCGGCTTTAGGTTGGATGCCCAAGCTGGTTTGCTTCTACTTCACTCCTCAGTAAGATGGCCTCACCCCTTGCCATGCGCAGTACTGGGCAAACTCGGGCCAGCCCTGTAAGCTTAGGAGCACAGATACTGAGTGCTCTGGAAGGCCAGCAGACCTCAAATTCATGGCGTTTCCTTCTCGCCAACTTGTCCGCCATATAACTTGCTCATCCTTCCTTGGAATTGGTAAGCAAAAGGATGGAGAGAGGCCAGGAGATTTCCTTGGATGGAATTCCTCCACGTGGAAACAGGACTAGGGAACAAGTGATCCTTCCACTAGTTCTAACCTTCTTTTAAATATGCATTGGATTTATCCATCAAATTCATAGTCAGCAGGTGGCAAGCAACCATCCATTAAAACAGCCCTGCTTTCAGCTTCACCCAGCTGCTCCCTCTGTACCAACCACTTCTGTCTGAAATATCCTGGGTCCGCTGTTGGGCAGTATGAAGTTTGCTGCAAGAGGTTTATTTGAAATGGGTCAGATCAAAACATTAATTAATTAACTCCAAGGTCTTGCTATAACCAGAATTTCTCTCATTTCCCATCCCAAGTGATAGCAAACCATGTCAAATATAGTTCTTCAAAGATTGTGCAGTGAGATCAAGATTTAGCATAAAGATAGTCCAACAGTAAAAAGTCAAGAACAAGAACCCCCACATAGCTTATTAGCCCCTTCCATTGCAAATTTCCAGGAAAAAAAATTTTAAATTTGATCTCCTTGCAAATTAAAACTTAAAAGAGTCCGAAATCACATCGTGTTGCCCTCATGAGATGACAGTTCAAAGAGATCAAAATCTTTTAAGGTCCAAAAGAATCAAAGAAGTTTAAAATCAGTTTTTCTTCTAGAGTCCAGTGCAGTTTTTAAAGTCAAAAAATTATCCTCCCCAACATCTTATTTTGGTTCTTTTCGGCTAAAGGAGTTCTTTGATTTAAGTGTTTAAACATAGGAATAATTCCAAACATACAGGAGAGTTCAAAAATAGTACAAAGAATATACCTTCACCCAGATGCACAACTATTAGCATCTTGTCCCTGTACCAATGATCAATACCGCCATTCAGCTCCAAACCCACTGGCCGTGCTCGGCTTCCGACAGTTTCCTTAGTCAGCGGGCTGCACGTTAAGCTTTGTCGGTAGAGGGCGCACTGCAGGCATCTCCTCCCGGCTCTGGCGTGAGCTCCTTTCCTGGTTCCTGTGGCGCTCAGCCGCCAGAAGGAAGGGATCCATCCCAGTGAATTCAACATCAGCCCAGAGGCAGCTTTCTGGGGAGTTCCAAGGGTGCCCCCCCAAGCTTCTCAGCTGAGACTTTTCCGAAGGTGGCTTCTGCCCAGTTGGATTCCCAGGGAGGTCAACAGCCTCCCCACCACCTTGTGCGTTTTTGTGGGCACCCCAGTGGGCAGGCCTGCTTCCAGCCTTGGCTAGCAGCACCTCAGCCAACTCCTCTGTCTCCATTCCTTTTAAAAATTATTATTTATAAACTCTACCACCCTTCTTTGGGTGAAGCCACAGTTTGACTATCTGAATTCTAAAACCGTGGGGATGCTCCTGTGATGAAGACATTCATCATGGTGAATGTACCTTGGAACCCATAGACAAGTCTGAGGAATTCAGGGTTGGCCCCTCCCTGCTACCCTCTCTTGGTCCTGAAGGTGGATGGAAATAATATTTTAAAAAAGAGGGACAGTGTTTGGGGCAGCTGCATGAACCCAGCCTACCCATGCGAGATACTAACAGATTTTTTTTTTTTAAAAACTGGGTAAATGGCGATTCTCTTTCTCTTTTTCGAAAATTGCAATAAAATAAACATAACATAAAATGTACCATTGAAACCATTTCTACATGTGAGTTCAGCGGCACGAAGTGCATTCACGTGGTTGTGCAACCATCACCAACGTCCATCTCCAGAATTTTGTTGTCATCCGAAACCGAAACTGTCCCCAGTAAGCACTAACTCAGCAGCCACCCCCCCTCCCCCGGGGACCCCTGGTTACCCATATCCTGCATGTGCCTGCTCTGGGTACCTTATTTAAGTGCAATCACACAATATTTGTCCATTTGTGACTGGCTCATTTCACTTAGTATAATGTCCTCGAGGTCCATCCATGTCATAGCATGTGTCAGAGTGTCCCTCCTTCTTACGGCTCAGTAACACTCCATCACATGTATGCAGTATGCTTTGCTTACCCATTCATCCGCTGTGGCCACCAGGGTTGTTGCCATACTGTTTCCCACACCAGCTGTACCAGTTTGCAATCCCACCAACAGCACCCATGGGTTCTAATTTCTCCACAGCCTCGCCAACTCTTGCTGTTTCCTGGTGTCTCCTAGCAGCCATCCTAATGGGTGTGAGGTGGTATCTCAGTGTGGTTTGGATTTGCATTTCTCTGATGATGAATTGATTGAGCATCTTTTCCTGGGCTCATTGGCCGTTTGTATGTCTTCTTCGGGAAAACGCCTATTCAAAATCATTGTGCAGTGAATTCTTAACATCATGAATTTTTGATGCTCGACATCGATTTGAAGCTGCTGTGTGCAGCCTGGCTGACTAACTACCCTAAATAGTAGAGAAAAAATGGTCCCCCACTCCCATCTATCAATATCTAAAAGAGCTGTAAGCCGAGTTTCTCTTTCCTGTAATTGATCTACTTCCTGAGCTGTACCGCTTAAAGGCCAAAGGCTGGCGTCAACCAAGACCTATTCTTGTGAAAGAGAGAGAGAAAGAGAAAGAGAGAGAGAGAGATCAGCCCTTCATGAGGACAAGGCCACCTGCCTCTGTGAGCTGCCAAGTTCATAACCACACATGACCTACATAACCGAAGACAAAGGCCTAAATGTAGGCGTTAGCAACACAATCTCCGTGTATCTTCTTGCCCCTTATACTCTTAGTATACTTCTCAAAGTTTTCGGCCCACAGCAGCAACCCAGAGATAGGCACAACAATGAGGCAGATGGAGATCAGAATATGACGTTCGTGGCCGATAAAGCTGTTGGAGAGTGAGGGGAGCCTTCTCTGCAAGCCACGGGGGCTTGAGGATTTCACCCCACAAGTGAGCAGCTCTCCCTCCAAGGCGCCGGCATGCTGGGGGGCTGCCAGCCTTGGTCGTGGCCTTGCCTCTCTGACACGCGTAGCTTGCGGGAGCAGAAGCAGCACATACTGTCCTGCAAGCAGGCAGGTCCCAGGGAGAGTTTTGAGCAACTGGCTGAGCCCTGGGTGAACCCACTGCCGCAAAAATGAATCGATAGACTCCTCCTCCTCTGGGAGAAGATGGAAGAGAGGCCGGGGTGTTCCTCTCCCGGAGTTCCCTCCTTCCTCCGCACAGGAAAAGGAAAAGGAAGGGTTTCCTCCTACAGAGTGCGATGAAAGAACCTGATAAGCACCCATAACTTTGTTCCTAACAGAGAATGGAGTTTTCCAAATGGCTTTGGAAACATGTGTAAAAATATGTCAAGTCCTTGCCTACAAAGAAAATCACAGTAAATTAGAAAAAAAGAAAAAGAAATTATCTAGGCTGCACTCTATGACCATAGGGCAATAGAGCTGTAACTGAACAAGGAAGGATAGTGAGTTTTTGCTCATTTTCTGTTTTGTTTTTTTTTTTAAAGATTTTATTTATTTATTTATTTGAGACAGAGAGAATGAGAGAGAGAGAGCACATGAGAGGGGGGAGGGTCAGAGGCAGAAGCAGGCTCCCTGCCGAGCAGGGAGCCCGACGCGGGACTCGATCCAGGGACTCCAGGATCATGACCTGAGCCGAAGGCAATCGCTTAACCAACTGAGCCACCCAGGCGCCCCATTTTCTGTTTTTTAAAAGTTTAATTCCAGCGAGTTAGCACATACGGTGTTATGTCAGTGTCACGTGTGCAAGATAGTGACGCAGCACATCCAGCGATGATCGTCACCTGGTGCTCATCCCAAGTGCGTGCCTCCATCCCATCACCTGCTTCACCGCCCCCCACCCCCCGCTCACCTCCCCATTTTTTTTCCTGAAATGAGACGGGGTGGGGCTCATTTTCTGTTTTTAATTGGGTTTTAAAATGTTAAGTGTACAGCTTAATGCATTTTTAGCTATGTATATCCCATGTGACTACCAACTGATCAAGACATGGAATATTTCTGGCACCCCAGAAGCCTCCCTTATTCTCCCTCCCAGTCAATACTCAGTGTATCAGTTTTCTGTGGCTGCCATACTAAATTCATAACCAATGACCACAAACTCAGCAGCTTAAACAACACCCCATATTACCCAACAGTTGTGAAGGTGAGAAATCCAGGGAACTTGACTGGATTCTCTGCTTCGGGTCTCACAAGGCCAAAGCCAAGTCTCCTGGGGAGTGTCCGCTTCCAGGCTCATGCACAGTGTTGGCGGAATTCATTTCCTTCTCATGCTTTCCACGGAGGCTCAGGTCCTTCTCACACCCTGAATCTGTCCAACCTCCTTGTGCCTCCAGCCAGAAAAACGCATCTAAGAGCTTATGTGATTAAATCAGTCCTATCTGGATCCTCTCTCTCTCTCTCGGGGTCAACTGATCAGTAACTTTCATTACATCTGCAAAGGCCCTCTTGCCATGTGACATAACATAGTCATAGATTCTGGTGGGACATCTGAGGGGGGATGTCATTGTTCTGTCTTACCATATCCCCTGTTCTGGTGTCCAACCCCATTGATGACTTTTGCCTGCTCTTAAAATGCATCTAAATTAGGGGCGCCTGGGTGGCTCAGTTGGTTAAGCGTCTGCCTTCAGCTCAGGTCATGATCCTGAGGTCCTGGGATCGAGCCCCACATTGGGCTCCTTCTCCCTCTGCTTCCCCACCCCCTGCTTGTGCTCTCTCTCTCAAATAAAAAAATAAAATCTTAAAAAAAAATTCAACCAAATGAATCGTACAGTATATATAGTCTTTTGCAATCAAAGGTTTATCTGTGAGATGGCATGTAGCCAGAGTTCATTATTTTTCTCACCACAGTGATTATTATTCCATTATATGAATATATCACCATGCCTTTATCCATTCTAATGGTGATGGACACGTTTGGGGCTGTTGTAGATAAGGCTGTTATGTGCATCCTTGTTAATACGTACTTTGACAGACCCATATACTCATCTCACTTAGATATCTACTCAGTAGTAGGATTGCTGGTTGAGGGTACATGCATAGTTATCTTTATTAATATGTCTGAACAATTTTCTGAAGTGATGGTATCAATGTTCATTCCCATCAGTAATGTATGAGAGTTCCAGGTGCTTCACACCCTTGTCATCTCTTGAGATGGTCGCTTTTTACATTGTTAACCATTTTGCCAAGCATGTAGTGATATCTGTGTGACTGTTGACTTTAATGTACATTTCTTTGACTACCAATGATGTTGAGTACATATCCATGTGTTTATTGACCACTTGGATATCCTTTTTGGTGAAGTGCCTGTCCAAGCCTTTTACCCATTTTTTAAAAGATTTTATTTATTTATTTGTCAGAAAGAGAGAGAACAAGCAGGGGCAGTGACAGGCAGAGGGAAAGCAGGCTTGCTGCAGAGCAGGGAGCCCGATGCGGGGCTCGATCCCAGGACCCTGGGATCATGACCTGAGCCGAAGGCAGATGCTTAACTGACTGAGCCACCCAGGCTTCCCCATTTTACCCATTTTTATCATGTTACTTTTCTTATTGATTTGTAGGAGTTCCTTATATTTTATAAAAATCTTTTGTTAGATATATTTATCACAAATATCTTCTCTCAGGTTGTGTCTTGACTTTTACTTGCTTACTGGTGTGTGTGTATATATTTTTTAATTTAGTTTTTCAGTTGTAAAATATACATAATATGAAATTTATCATCTTAACCATTTTTAAGTGTACATTAAATACATTAAGTGAATTCATGATGTCGTGCAACCATCGCCATCATCTATCTCCAGAACTTTTCCACCTTGCAAAACTGAAACTTTGTGCTGATTGAACACCAACACTCCATTCCCTGAACTCTCCAGCCCCTGGCACCCACCATTCTACCTTCCACCTTTGTGAATTTGACTACTCTGGGTACCTCATATGAGTGGAATCCTGTGGTATTTGTCCTTTGTAATTGGCTAATTTCACTGAGCATAATGTCTTCAAGGTTCATCTACATTGTAGCATGTGCCAGAATTTCATTCCTTCTGAAGACGGAATAATACTGTCTGTATGTACCACATTTTGTTTATCCATCCATCTGCAGATAGACAAGAGGATTGCTTCCACTTTTTGGCTATTGTGAATAATGCTGCTATGAAATCGGATGTACTCTTACCAGTATATTTTAATGTTCAGAAGTTCTCAGTGTTAGTCAAGTCCAAGCTTCAACTTTTTTCTTTTATCTGTGGTTTTTATATCGTATATAATATTTGCCTATACCAAGGTCATGAACATAGCCTCTTAGGATTTTTTTCCTACAAGTTTTAGTGTTTTACTTTATCAGTGAAGTCCGTAATTCTTTTTTTTTTTTAAAGATTTTATTTATTTATTTGAGAGAGAGAATGAGATAGAGAGCATGAGAGGGGGGAGGGTCAGAGAGAGAGGCAGACTCCCTGCTGAGCAGGGAGCCCGATGTGGGACTCGATCCCGGGACTCCAGGATCATGACCTGAGCCCAAGGCAGTCGCTTAACCAACTGAGCCACCCAGGCGCCCCCGTAATTCTTTAGTTGTGATGTGAAGAAAGGATTGACATTCACATTTTTTCCCATATGGATATCCAGTTGATCATCACCATTGGTTGAAAAGATCATCCTCCTGCACTGCATTTCAGTGCACCTCTCCTGCAAAGGAGTGATGGTACCAGCCCAAGATTAGGCAAATAGACTGATGGACATTACACAGTTTGTTCCTGGATTTTCCATTTTGTTCCTTTGGTCTAGCCTTGTGCAATACCACAGTTTTAATTACTGTAGCTTTACAATAAATTGTGATATCTGGTTGTGCAAGTCTTCCAACTCATCCTTTTTCAAGATGACCTTTATTATTCTAGGGCCTTTGCATGTCCATGTAAATTTGAGAATTAGCTTGTCAACTTCAACCAAACACCTACTGAGATTTTTTGTTAGTATTGCATTGCATCTATAGATCGATTTCTTTTTTATTTTATTTTTTTTAAAGATTTTATTTATTTATTTGACAGAAAGAGAGATAGTGAGAGCAGGAACACAAGCAGGAGGAGTGGGAGAGGGAGAAGCAGGTTTCGCACTGAGCAGGGAACCCGATGCGGGGCTCGATCCCAGGATCCTGGAATCATGACCTGAGCCAAAGGCAGATGCTTAATGACTGAGCCACTGAGGCGCCCCTCAATTTATTTTTTAAAAAGATTTATTTGTTTATTTGAGAGAGAGAGAGAGCACATGCAAGTGGGGGGAGGGGCAGAGGGAGAGAATCTTCAAACAGACTCCCCACTGAGCATGGAGCTCAACATGGGGCTCAATCTCACAACCAATGAGATCACGATCAGAGTTGAAACCACGAGATGGACACTTAACCGACAGCCACACAGGCACCCCAAATCTATAGATCAATTTAGAAATAACTGATTTCTTAATATTGACTGTTTCAATCCTGGTATCTCCCCATTTATTTAGGTCTTTCATTTACTTCAGCAAAGCTTTGTAATTTCAGTGTAGAGGTCTTGACATTTTTGCTGGCTATCTACTTAGGTATTTGGTGCATTCTAATGTCACTGTAAATTGTTTATTTCATCCATTATTGTACGTTTCTTAGTATAAAGAAATGCAACTGATTTCTGCATACAGACCTTATATCCAGTAACTTTACTAAATTCATTACTAATTCTAATGGTTTACCTGTCAATTCTTTTGGATTTTCTACATATATATCAATATCAAGTTGTGATATGATGATGGGCTATCAAATCATATCATATCATCTGCTAAAAGTGAAAATTTTTTGTCGCAGCTGGAAACTCACTCCTGGCCTATTCATTGTTCTGATCTGGAAGTGACCCATGTATTTTTAGCTCACGTTTCATTGGCCTGAACTAGCCACATGGCCCATCCTGCTGTGGGGGCCAAATCATAGGGAGCAGATGAAGTATTTATTGAGCATTGCTATTATTAAGATGATGACTTCAGTGTACTGAGAGAAAAGAACAGTCAACCTAGGGTTTGATACTCTGTGAAGATATCATTTCAAAATGAAGACTTAGGGAAATATTCTGAAACAAAAACTGACTCTTCCCAGGGCGCCTGGATAGCTCAGTCGGTTGAGTGTTGGACTCTTGGTTTTGGCTCAGGTCATGATCTCAGGGTCGTGGGATCGAGCCCCCACATTGGGCTCCATGCTCATTGGGAGTCTGCTGGAGATTCTCTCTCGCTCTGCCCCCTACCGCCAAATAAATAAATAAATCTTTAAAAAAAAAAAAGGACTCTTCCCACAGCCCATGTGATTCATCACCACTGATGGGGGTTTCCCCATGGAGCAGGCAGGAAACTAGAGAGGGGCCATTGTCCATCCCTCCCACCCAGGGAGCCAGACTGAAGCATCATGGGGGAATGAAGCATAGCGGACTTGGGAATTTCCTGTTTTCTTAATTTCTAAAGATGAGAAAGGCAAGTGAATGAGACCAGAGCAGGGCATTTGTTTGTTTGTTTGTTGAGGTATTTTGTGTTTTCTCTTCTTGTCTTGAGCAGGACAGAGTTCTCTGGTATCTCTGAGAGAGCAGTGGTGAGCACCCTATGGAGGGAGGGAAGGAGGGGAGAGAGAGAGAGAGAAGGAGAGAGGGAGGGGGAGAAGGAGGAGGAGGAGGAGGGGGAGGAGGAAAAGAAACCAAAACTGACCCTAGTGGACATTTGCAAAACATTTGGCCACCCAGCACGTGAACCACAAACTCACCTTCTCAGCCTCCCTAGAAGCCAGAATGGAGACAGGTGCTCTACTCTGGATTGGAATTGGAAGCTGGTTTGGAGCTGGACACAGTAACTGTTGTGTTTTGATCACCTTTTGAAAAGAGGGACCTTTTGTTTGTATGAGGCATAAGAGCAACATATAAAAGAAAAACATTTAACATTTTTTTCTGGAATTTGTTTAACAGCACGCATGCGTGCGCGTATGCCTGCGTGTGTTGATGCGGGGCAGCAAAAGGCTTTGACTGTAGCGGACATTTGTTATTCTTTTTGTCTCTTAGACACATTTCCTCTATTTGGGGCCATTCTCTGCATGATTGCCCTTGGGCTGGAGAGCTTGGCTTCCACTTCAGAAATCAGATACTCGTTCCCAACCTCTCCTGATGCAGAGTCCAGCAAGCAGATGTACCCGCACCAGACTTCTCATTGTAAGATCCATCCAGAACATGTTCTAGGGACAACAGCAGCAGCTCCGTCGGCATCCAGAGCCACCAGTGGGCAAGGTCCCAGCAAGGCTGCCAACCCTGGTCCCGTGGCGGCCACAGCCTGAGGGGTTTCTCGCCAGCCCACGGCTCAGGGGATCCTGGGACTCTTGTCCCCGGTACCAGCTGTCTCCACACCCATTTCTTTCTCTCTAGTCCTGAGGTGGCTCAAACTCTTCTATACGTTGCTTTCTTGATTAAACCAGGTGGCGTTCGTTTAAGTTGTTGGTAGCTGGGAATGAAATGGCCTGCAAATGTATTCTTCAGAAACTCGTTTGTCGTTGAACTTGGCTAGTTTTAAAATCTGATATGGTCAGATGGTTTCCTTCTAGGTACCTGGCTTGCGTGCCATGCTCAGAATGGCCTTTATGGATCCAACATTGTGAAAAACAGCCTTCTGATGTTTTACACTTTTCTGTCTTATGTTCAAGTGTGATTTTGCTGTTGGCTTCTAATACATTTATGTGATAGTTTTTCCTTGTATTTCTAGCTTAATGTGAGTTTTTGCTTGGATTTTATTATGTGACTTCAAATATTTGTTCTGTGGAGGCTTGTGGCAAGGGGGCGGTGAGGTGGGGAGCAGGGCAAGGGGACTCCAGGGGGAGGGTGTGGGAGGGGCTGGTGGCAACATGGGGGTGGGGGTGAAGGGGTGTCTGAATCAGAGACCTCCAGCACCAAGATCCCATGATGTCAATAGGTCACAGCTGTCTGCGAGGATTCACAGGGCATACAAAGCAGGCGGGCCCTAAATGGTGAAAAATCAGCTTGTCTGGGCTATTTTAAAAATCACTGGGTGTGTAAAAATTTGAGTTTGGTGCCAGTGGGCTTGGGAGTTAATGGGTCTCAGCCCGCGGTGGAGAAATAAGCCGGGGCCAATAAACAGAGGCCATCTCTGGCCCATTTATGTAATGGGAGCTTAGAGACCGCCTGCGCCTGAAGATTTTAGTAGAAGGAGCAAAGCTGCTCCTTCCTTCGCCACGCACCGTGGTGTAGACAGAGTCTGTTTGAGGAGGAAACTGGCGGGTCCCAGAGTAGTGACAGAGAGCTGGCAGAGATGACGAAGGAAGATGTGCCACTCGGAGCTCCACATCCTGGGGACGTGTGGAGGCCGGATGCCCCACGCAGCGCACATTCCTTCTGTGGAAGCCGCGGGGCAGAGGCAGCGCCGGGGGGGGGGGGGGGGGGAACGCCCAAAATGGGCAATGATAAGACCACCAGAGCCAAAGGAATGCCAGTAATCTGTAAAATGATCTCAGGCTTTCCGGGGCTATTTCTCCCCTCAACAAATCGCCGAGGTGCCCTTCTCCCATTTTTAAGATGAGTGCACAGGTACAGAGAGGTTGATTCACTTACCCAAGGCCGCACAGCAAGTAAATGATTAAGCCTTGATTTTGAACCCAGGCAATCTACCTCAGGGCCTGTACTCCTGACTCTATGCAGTCCACAGAATCAGGGCTGGGGGCAAAGAGGTCCTGGGGAGGGAAGTCAAGGAAATGTGGTCAGGGAATTAGCCAAGGAATCTTGCTGGTCTCATCTGACAGGCACCAAGAAGAAAAAGCTATCCTGATCCAAAAGGATGCCTTCTGCACTGTTGCGGGTGTTGGAGAGACTGAATGCGGGAGGGAGGAGCAGGGGTGCGGGGGCAGAGAGAGCAACCCGTTTCCATTCCTCTGCACAGTCTCTGCACCTCCCTGCCCCCCTCCCCTCGCTTCTCCTTTCCCCCTATTTCCTCTGCCCCATCCACAAGAATAAATAACCTTCCCTCAGAGAAGAGCTCACTCTCCTAAGTGAGAGAGCAAGAGGGAAAGCTCGGGCTGGGGCCAGCCTGATGACCTATTTCTCCAGGACCGATGGACCTACAACTCCCCTGTCGCTAAATAGCAGGCCCCAGGGACACACCTGCAGCCCAGAGGAGGGGAGACACTCGGTGAAGACCCCCTTACCAAGCAGAAGCCAGTGCTGGAGGCTGGCCCATCTCCCTGGGGCTTCTCCCAGGCTCTCTCCCTCCTTCTCCTGGTCCCTTCCCTCTTTCCAGTTTTCCTGTTGTCCTGCCTGAGGATGAATGATGCGTGTCATTGGGGCTGGGTCACAGGGTTCTGCAGAGCCTCCCCCGGGGACACGAGGCCTGAGAACAACATCAGGCCCCTGGCACGGGTGGGCAGGGGTCTGCCTGCTGTTTGAAGCGTGGTCTTCACAGAGGCACAGGGAACGTGCTGACCCCCCACAGCCTGGAAAAGAGGCGTCTATCACTGGGCCTTTAAGGTGCACGCACCTAGTCAGTAAGGAGCTCCAGCTCCTTCCATATATTTACAGCTACTTCCATATATTACTCGAACTCATGACCCCGACCAAGATCGAGTCGCACACTCTCCTGACTGAGCCAGCCAGGCGCCCCCTGAATTTTAACTTTAAATATTTGTTCTGTTCATGCTTCCATATATTACTTCCATATATTTACTACTGAACATCCTCTTTTGTGAGCCACCTGTTCAAGTCTCTCATCGGTTTTTCTATTATGTGTCTTTTTCTTTTTTAATTTGTTGGCGTTCTTGATATTTTCTTGATATGGGCCTCTTGTTGAGCAGGGGACCATGCAGTAATGAAAACAGAGGTGGAGACTGGACATAGGGCCAGGTCAAGCAGGCCAGGAGTCACAGGGAAAAGATTGAACTTGAACTTGAGGACCATGGGACGGGAGAAGGGCTCCTCGCCTCCGGGCTACTCCGAGTGTGTTCTAGCATGGTCAACATGCCAGCATTCCTGGGGAGTTTGGTTAGAAATGCAGAGCTCTGGGCCCTGTCCAAGACGAGGGAAACCAAGTCAGCAACCTGACCAACCTGACCAGAACGCTGGGGACTCATGCATGCACTGCAGTCTGAGAAGTGCTGTTCTATGAGGGAGCCTCAGGATCACACTCCTGCATCAGAAAGATCACCTCGATTAGAAAGGGGGAGGGGCGGACCTGTCCATGGTCACGGTTCTGTTCCAATGTAAATACACTCGTTCCTTTGAGCTGTTCACATAACAGGGTTGTTTTTTTGTTTTGTTTTGTTTTGTTTTTCTGAGGAGAGGGCCAAAATAGTTATGCATCTCCCCCAGCCTGGTGATAAGTGGCTACTTACTTACTGAGCTCTTCGTTAGCTGTGCGGGTGGTACAGCCGACAGGGGTCAGCTGCTCCCCGGAGCTGTGGAAACCCGGCTCAGAGCCGCCTCATCTCATCTGCCTAAAATTCCGAAGTCAGAGAGAAGGCCCTTGCAGTTATGGGGACCCGGCATAGAGGCTCAGAGTGGGCTAACTGTGGAGTTGGTGAACCTGAACTCATCCGCTACTCGCACAGGAAGAGAAGCCCGAGTAAGTGGGAGAAACATAAACACACTTACCTTACAAACGTTGTTTGAAGCAATATGGGAGAAAATGCACAGAAAGTTGTGAAACACTCTACCCGTCAAGATATTAGTTTGCCTCGTGATCATCACAGGTGATGGCATCCAAAGGGATTGTGTTCTCTTTCTGATGTTTATCTAAAGCATCTTGTGTATGTAGGCTTTGTTTTGGTTTTTTGTATGTAGGTTTTGAATAAAAAGCTAAAAAGGTTGAAGGTTTATCAGTTTCTGGGTAAATCCTAAAAAGTAAATCTAAGATACTACGAATGAAAATGTTTCTTTCCGTGCTCCTAAGAACTGATAGCATGCCAAATATATACATATATATATGTATGTATATATATATATATGTATGTATGTGTGTGTGTGTGTGTATATATATATATATATATATATATATATATATGTTATGGAAAGTCTGAAGCCCATGTGCTTGGTGGCCCCAGGGTCCCTTTGTTCTCTCTGGAGTCTGGTAACTTTGCTAGACTCTGGGCTGGTATTACCATTCAGTGGCCATTTTTCCTGGGACATGGTGTGCTCCTTTATGTCCAGAAAGATTTCTTGAATTTTAAGTTTATTTTGTTTACAGATTTTATTTTTAAGTCTCCACACCCAACATGTGGCTTGAACTCAGGATCCCAACCAAGATCAGGAGTTGCACACTCTCCTGACTGAGCCAGCCAGGCACCCCCTGAATTTTAACTTTAAATATTTGTTCTGTTCATGCTTTTCAGTCTTCTTTGGGAATTTCAGTTAGAAGACGTTGGAGTTTTGCGTTTATTCCATGCATTCTTGCCAGACCTTTGTTTTCATTTCACTTTGCTCACTGCCCTCATCTTTGTCTTCATTGTCGATTACTTTTTAAAAAAAGATTTTATTTATTTATTTTGAGAGAGAGAGCAGGAGTGGTGGGGAGGGGCAAAGGGAGGGGGAGAAGCAGACTCCCCACTGAGTAGGGAGCCCGATGTGGGGCTTGATCCCAGGACCCTGGGATCATGACCTGAGTGGAAGGAAGACCCTTAACCGACTGAGCCACCCAGGTGCCCCAATCGATTACTATTTTTTTTTCTTTTCCCCCTTGTGTGAATTCTGATAAACATTTATTTTTTTTTAAAGATTTTATTTATTTGTTAGAGAGAGACTGAGAGAGAGAGCACATGAGAGGGGGGAGGGTTGGGAGGGTCAGAGGGAGAAGCAGACTCCCTGCCGAGCAGGGAGCCTGATGCGGGACTCGATCCAGGGACTCCAGGATCATGACCTGAGCCGAAGGCAGTCGCTTAACCAACTGAGCCACCCAGGCGCCCGATAAACATTTATTTTTGCGATGGCTTTATTTTTCTCATCTCTTTTTTCCTATGCTTGACCAGTTTCCTCTTCATTTCCTCCTGTTGTCTTGCTGTGTCTTCACTGAGCCTGAGATCCCTGTTTTGCTCTTGTATTGTACAGGAAACTGCTACACTTGCTTTAAAAAAATTAATTGCAAAATAATTGTTCACAATTTTATTTCTTTTTAAAAAAAGATTTAATTAATTAATTTATCTGAGAGAGAGAAAAAGAGAGAGAGAGCAGGCACGCATGAGCGAGGGGAAAGACAGAGGGAGAAGGAGAGGGAGAGAGAATCCCAACAGACACCTGGCTGAGCACAGAGCCTGATGTGGGGCTCAATCCCATAATCCTGAGATCATGACCTGAGCTGAAATCAAGAGTCAGACACTCGACTGACTAAGCCACCCAGGCGCCCCCTTATTTTTCTCCTCCCTTTTAATTGTTCACAATTTTCATGAGCTTTTGGGCAACACCTTTCTGGAGAGTATTCTTTATATGCCATTTGTTTCTGTTTTTGTTTTTACTGTTTCCAATTTGACCTTGAACACATATATTTTTTTATTGTGGTAAAATATGTGTCACATAAAATTGACCATTTTCATCCTTTTTTAGATGTACAATTCAGCAGTATTAAGTACATTCACATTGTTTGGCTGCCATCTCCAGAACTTTCTCATCTTCCCAAACAGAAACTATGCTCATTACGCACTGACTCCCCGGGAGTTCGTCCACCCCTCTGCTCCCGGTGACCACTCTTCTACCTCCCATCTTTATGAACTTGACTCCTTTAGCAACCGCATGCAAACGAATCGTATAATATTTGCTTTTGTGTCTGGCTTTTTTCACTGAACCTAATGTCCTCAAGATTCATCCATGTTGTAGCACGTGTTAGAACTTCACTCCTTCTGAAGGCTGAATAATATTTCATTGTATATATTTTGTATATCTATTCCATATCCCACATGTTTTGTTTATCCATTCATCCATTGATGGACATTTGGGTTATTTCTACCCTTTTGGCTATTGTGACTGATGCTGCTATGAACATGGGAAGACAAATATCTGCTGGAGTCCCTGCTTTCAGTTCTTTTGCATATATACCCAGAAGTGGAATTGCCCGTAATTCCATAGGGTAATTCTATTTTTAAATTTTGGGGGGATCTGACATGCTGTTGGCTGTGCCATTTTACATTCTCACTAGCAAAGCGCAAGTGTTCTGATTTCTCCACAATCTTGCCAACACTTGTTATTTTCTGTTTTTGTTTAATAATCTCTCTCTTTTTTTTTTTTAAGATTTTATTTATTCATTTGACAGAGATAGATACAGCGAGAGAGGGAACACAAGCAGGGGGAGTGGGAGAGGGAGAAGCAGGCATCCCGCGGAGCTGGGAGCCTGATGAGGGGCTCGATCCCAGGACTCTGGGATCATGACCTGAGCCGAAGGCAGATGTTCAATGACTGAGCCACCCAGGCGCCCTAATGATCTCTTTCTTAACAGGTATGAGATGGTATCTCATTGTGATTTTGATTTGCGTTTCCCTGATGATAAGTGATGTTGAGCATCTTTTCATGGGCTTATTGGCCGCTTGTTTGTCTTCTTTGGAGAGACGTCTACTCAAGTCCTTTGCCCGTTCTTCAATTGGGTTGTTTTTTTGTTGTTGAGTTAATATTTTTTTATGTAGACCTTGTTTTGGTTGCTTGTTTTCATGGAACAGCTATTTATGGGAGACTCAAACAAGGAAGAAGCCAGGACTGTGTTCTATGCCAGCAGAACTTCTTTCTGATGTGGGTGTTCTACATGAGTTTCTGTTTCTGTTTCCCTCAGGCAGTGGAATCAGGCAGTTTTCAAACTGTTCACAATGCAGATTATCTTCTCTGTTTCAAGGACAAATTGCTTCCTACAGATGTGGCTCATCTCACTGTGTTTCTTCATTTAGTCCCTTGATTCTTGGAACCAATCCAGATGTAATGCTAACCTGTACACTTTATTCTCACTATTTTAAAGAGGGATTTTACTTCTGCACTTTGGGAATGCCCTTCACCTTGAAGAGGGACTTTTTTTTTTTTTTTTTTTTTTTTTTTTTGGCATTTTTTCCCCTTTTCCTTCCAAAGGTTTTTTTTTTTTTTTTTTTTTTTGTGATTATTGGCATTGTCTCTCCTTTTCCTGCCAAAGTCTTACTTATTTTTCTGGCTTCTGGCATCCTTTAGAAAAATAGGAAAAATGTTACCTATTTTTCAGTTTCTAATAGATGATGTTTGCATCTTTCCTTGTTGCTTTTGAATAATTGCCAAGAGAAGCTGACAACTTGATCCATTCATCCAGCATCCATTTCTCCAGAAGTCCAGCATCATCACAGAATAATGGAGACAAAAAAGAGACTTCTGGGTCCCTCCCTCTACTTCCAGCTCTCAGGCAACTTCCTCTGAGTCTTTAGGAGGTCCCTTTTATTCCCCAAATCCCTCTTTTAATGTTGGCACTTCCCAGGGTTTCATTCTTGGCTCTCTGCCCGCACCCCGCCCCAGACTCACCGTCTTCCATGGATTCCATATGTTTACAAATTCTTAGGTCTGACTCCCTAGGTGTCAGCTCTGTGTGAAGCCACCACCTCTCTGAATGACTGTGGGGTCTGTTTTCTTTATGATGTGAAGCTGTGTCCCTTCTGGTTCAGGACCCATTCTCACATGTAGAGAGAGAAGCGTCAAGGCGCTGTCAGAGCACCTTGACTACAGCATCACCTGGAATCTACCTAGGTAACATTCCCCTTCCCTCAGTAGATTCTTCTGACCACAGTGCAGTCTCGATCTACAATGGGAGATGCTGGAGACTGGCAAGTGACTTGGGGCCCTAAATATGGGTGATCCTAGTTCCTAAAGTGAAGGCGAGGGTCTAAGGCCTCATTCCTACCCTCATTTCCCACAAGACCCAGCTCACACCCCTCTCACAATTTGAGACATCTCATCCAGGGCCCCTTAGCTACAGGGACTATATTTTATGAACCCCAAATCAGTATATATATTCAGATTGAGATATAACATCTGCATGAGCCCCACCAATCCTTGCAACCCTCAACTGGTAGGTTTGTGTGGTGAGTTTGGAGGTCAGCTTTCACTTGTGTGTTCAGGAACCCAGACATGCCTGCACTTGGCCTCAGTCCAGCCACACCCCCTCACTCAGTGGTCCTTGAAGGAGATATTAGCGCAAGAGGCCATGGCATCTCCTGGCTTGGGCTTGAATCTCCAGAGCAGGGTTCCCTGGCAAAGTGGATTTCATTATGTGGTTTAATCCAAGAGAGCTTTTCTCTCCCTAAACTCAAACCTAGATCTCAGGAGTACTCTGGCCTCTGGCTGATGCACTGGGAGTGCCCAACCAAGGGGAGATGAGGGAGCAAGATGGACAGGCCAGTTCATCACTCCTCGGGGGTAGAGACAGGAAGCCGAGAGAGAGAGGGCTCATGCATTTGTGTGCGGTCCTTTAACGGAAGGTAGCCACAGCCATGGCCCCTCAGCGACAGGGAATCTAAGCCAATCAGAGGAGTATGAGGCCCTCTTTGGGAGAAGGGTGACTACTCCCTCCCAGGTAGTATGACATTCTGAGCTCTCCTGCCAGAAAGTACAGTTTTATCTACAGATATGTTATGGAATATGGTATATGATGATTCATGAAACTTACCTCTAATCCTATGTATAAATCACAAAGTCTCAGAGGTGCTTACTAAAACTGGAGGGATACGGGCCCATCTCAAGGAGATCCAGCACTGCCAAGCCTTGGTCCTGTTCACTCTCTCTTACTTTCCCCCACAAAATGAGGTAGAGTCATCTCCCCAAGATCTATTTTAGGCCAGGACTGGGAAGACAGTCAGCCACAGTTTTATTTTATTTTAATTTTTAAAAAAGATTTTATTTATTTAATTGAGAGAGAGAGAGAGAGCACAAGCAGTGGGGAGAGCAGAGGGAGAGGGAGAAGCAGGCTCCCCACTGAGCAGGGAGCCCAATGTGGGGCTCGATCCCAGGACCCCGGGATTATGACCTGAGCCCAAGGCAGACACTTAACTGACTGAGCCACCTAGGCATCTCTCAACCACAATTTTAAATAGAAAAAACTCAGTTTCGTGAATGATGAGCACTTATTCTAAATGTGCCCTCATTATGGGTCGTTCACCAGCTATAGTGTAGACAGGAAAGCAAAGACATTCTACCTTCAAGGAGCTGTTAGGGGCAGCCACTCAAAAGCACTCACCACGTCAGCTGAGACCTCTTCATTGTGTCTGTGTGGGATATAAAGAGAGCAAAGAAACAAAAAGCAGAACACCTAAAACAATATGATTCAGATCAAAGTGGAACAATTATGGCAATAAATAATAACGATTCATATTTATAGCATTAATAAGTAAAGAGTATCAAACTGGGTACAGATCGGATTTGAATCATTTCTTGCATACAGGAGATATCCTGCAATAAAAATGACACAAAAGGTCAAAATAACAGGTTAGGAAAACTTGCCACGTGTGGCTTTTTAAAAAGATGACAATATTAATATTTAATGACATTAATTCATCCAACTTTTGCTTATCTCACTACGTGCTCAGCAGTGTTCCCTGTACTAAATGCCTTACCATACAAGCTGGAGAGTCTGTTATGACCGGGGAGTGAGGAATAAGTATGCTTCGTTATTAAGGTGTTTTTATTTTACTGGGGTTTTTTTAAGATTTTATTTATTTATTTGAAAGAGAGAGAGCGAGTGAGCACAAGCAGCGGGGAAGGGCAGAGAGAGAGAGGGAGAAACAGGCTCCCCACTGAGCAGGGAGCCCGACGCGGGGCTCGATCCCAAAACTCTGGGATCATGACCTAAGCTGAAGGCAGACACTTAACCAACTGAGCCACCCAGGTGCCCCATTTTACTGGTTTTTATTGTGAAAGGAGCACATGGTTTCTGTAACAAAGTTCAGTAAGACAGATGAGCGAAAGTACAGGTATGGGTCTTCCCTCCCCCAACCTCAGCCTCTCTCCCCCAGGCTAAGCCTGGGGTGTCCCTCCACCCAGAATTTTCCCCTAGTCCTAGACCACATATATAATCTTTTTAAAAATGGAGATCATGTTTTTCCCCTTTTTTTTTTTTTTTTACTTAACAAATCCTGGGTCTCTTTCCAGGTCGGTTCATATAGATTGGGTTCATTCTGTTTTGTGTCCGTAAGCCTTTCTTTTATATTGGTGTGTTTTAATGTAAATGGTCCCCCTACATGGATATTTCAGATTGTTTTTATTTCTCTTGACCACTTCAAGGAACTGGTGAAGGTCTTACACACGCTTCTCTATGTACAAGCCGTTGTGTGTTACGTGGGATGATTTTCCTGACGGGGGATGTGAGCTTCAGCATATGCACATTTATGTGTTGAGATACTCCAAATCATTGTTCCGAAAGTGCTATCTATCACTTTCTGTTCCAGCCAAGTGCCTCAGAAGACACATTCCCCTCTCTCTCAGCAGCCCAGGATGCTTTTATTCTTTTTTATTTTAAGATTAACTTATTTAAAAATATAAGATTAATTTATATTAGAGAGAGAGAGTGGGGCGGGGGAGGGACAGAGAGAGGGAGAGAGAGAAACTCAAGCAGACTCTGTGCTGAGCTTGGAGCCCTACTCAGGGCTTGATCTCATGATCCTGCAATCACAACCTGAGCCAAAACCAAGAGTCAAATGCTTAACCAACTGCACCACCCAGGTGCCCCAGGGATGCTTTCATTCTTTTAACTTTTGTCAAAGTGGTCAATGAGATGGTATCTTGATGTGGTCTAAATATGAATTTTGGGGGGGCTGCTAATGTGGTTAAGCATCTTTTCATATATTTATTGGCCATTGTTTTTCTTCCTCTGTGGAACACCTTTTCAAAGAACATGAGAAATATCTGTTTACAGGACATGAGAACCAAAGTTGAAATATCAAGGATTTTGTTATTACCCCTTACATCTTCAAAAAAAGAAGAGGTATGGGTGAGGGCTAGGGCCAGGGTTCAGGCGCAGGGAGGAGAAACATTTATTAATCACACTAAAAACCTTTAAAAATCAAAAGCATTCCATGAAGATGTGACAAACATAAGAAAACCTGCAAGTTCTTTTAGCCTTCCAGAAAACAAGCAATTCTCACATCATATAAATTGCCCCAGAAACAAAAAACTCAGTATGTATTGAGCATAGTCTATGAAGCGAATGAACATAACACTAATAACAAGGCTTAATTACACAGAAAGAAAACTATACCTCCATATTTATGACCCTAAGTGAACATATTGAATACAGTAGGGAATATAAATATATGTTTATATTATATATATTTATTTTATATATATATAATATATATAATATATTTTATATTATTATATAAAAAATCTATAGCATACTGATGCAACAACCAAGTTGGGGTTTTCACAGAATATAAGGACAATTTGATATATGGAAATTTATGCACACAATACACTATATTCATGGGATAAATAAGAAAGGAAAATTATGATCATCTCCTTATAGCCTGAAAATAATCCTAATAAAAATACTTAAATCTAGGAGTAAAACATAAACTTTATCATGATGAAGAGTAGTTTTGGTAAACCAGCTGCCAACAGTGAAATACTAGAGCCAGTTTCATAAAATTAAATAATTTAAGAATTCAAGCTAATCCAACAAGGCATGGAACCAAAATAAGAAAAATAAGTATTGAAAAAATAAGAAAGCCACCCAACATTATGTATTCTTGAAGCATTCATTCAATAACTATTATAATTAGCAAAAATGCAGTGAAGCACAGAGGAGTGTTAAAAATGAGTAACTTTTCTATAGAGTAACAAAGCAAGTCAGAAAACACAACACTGAAAGATACTATTCCTAATAGCATCAAAACAATTTGAGGCTCCTAGGGAAAAACATTAGTATGAAATGTAAAGAAGCAACAAATCTTTCATTTTTTCAAAGAAAAATGAAAGCCAGAGGCGCTGGGGAGCCGTACGGTGCTGCTAGGCAGGAATGTAGCAGGTCCTTGGATTTAATCAAGAATCTATCCTGAGCCCTCCTCAATGACCCATATTTACATATACTACAACAGCAGAAAACTTCCTTTGTAAAGTTTAACTAGAAACACAAAAAGCTCCTGGGCCCTGCATGGGAGCTCCTGCACCCAGCACTGTAGGAAGCCAGAAAGCAGAGGGGGACACCAGAGCCCATCCCTGGCCCAGTCACTGGCCAGAGCCGCTGCAGCCAACAGGACAGGGTTGGTGCCATTATACACAGAAGGACGCATATGGGTGACAAAAACATGAAGCCCCCAGTGTGCCACAATAACATTTCTATAAACATGAAGGTACGCATAAAATAGCAGGGAGTAGCAATATGGAAAAAGCTCATCCCCTAATATGAGTTTACCAATAACACATATACTGATGGTATGTTATAAAAACCCCGTGAAAAAGAAAATGCATTGAAAATAACTGGAAGTAAATGAACAAAATTGATAGTTATGTTGTGGTAGTAGTGGTGGCGATCTTTGTCAAATTACACTGGAAATATATTTAAAGTGATTTTTGAGCAAGAAGAAAAGATGCAACCTTAGAGTCTTTAAACAGGGGTAAAGACTTTCCTCCCTGCCTGTGTAGGGAGGAAAAACATTTTCCCTCTACCCTTCTGAGTTCTTAGACCAAGACCCTGTAATAAAAGACAGATTAACAAGAGAAAAACGAACAGAAGTTTATTAACATGTATACCTTGTGTACATGTGAGGGTGACCCAGGGGACAAATGAGTAATTCCCCAAGGTGGCTTAGAATTCAGTCTTAAATACCAATTTAATAGGAAAAGGGTAAGGAGGGGAGGTAGACCTCTTGGGGTGGGGGAGGAGTAAATGCTTTCTGGGAAAGACAAATTGGCCCTTAGAAGAACAGGCAGGAGGTTTATAGTTTGGGACAGAGTGTGTCTGGGTGTGGTGTCGACTTCCAGCCTTCTGTCCTGGGAGAAGAGGCTGCTGACACTCCCAGAGGGGAGTCTATGACAAATGAACTCCTTTTGGAGGATCTGTCTTTAGGCAGATGAGGGAAGTTCAGAGAAAGCCTCTCCCTGTATCTGCTGTATTTCAAGTGCCTTCAGCTCAAAATAATCCATATCCCAAAGCAGCGTCTTTTGGAGTCAGATTTTCTGCTACCCTTCACCTACCTGGTTAAAACACCTAACCAGCCAATGAACTCATGGCTATGGAGGCTTAAGCAGAGATGGGACAGTCCTGCCAGGATTGTAGAGGGTTGGACAGAATGATCACTCACTTTCAAATTTACAGTGGTATCAGTAACATGGCCTTGATCATCTTTGTGCCTGTTGTTGGGTTATTGGCAGACTTGGTGATTTAACATGTAATATCACCATTTCAAAAGTCCTTCACCAATCTGCTTTGCCACCAGAAACCTAAGAGATCACAGTTTCACCACGTCCTGGTTAGCACTGGATCTCATCAGAGTTTAATTGTTTGGTTAAAATCATTAGGCCAAAATGATGTGAAATTTTCAAGACATTAAGATTTTTGATATTCTAACCTTGCTTTTCTTATCTACAATGTTATAACTGGATAGTCTGTTTTGCTGGAGCATCATTAAACATTTTCTGGACAAGATGACTAGAGAAGAAATGCACTACATACTCTTTCATCCAGAGGCTTGGGAGATGATGGTGGAGAGAAGTTGTCTGGACAGGTAATCCTAGAACAGTGATGTTTTGGGGGGGAAATGACCAGGATGTGCATTCTGTGAGGGCAGGGGTTTGGGCTGATGTGCTCAGTGCCCTAATCCCAGCCTCTAGAACAGCGTCTGGCACAGACCTGACTCCCAGGATATTTGAGTTTGGGAGGGAAATCTGATGGCCTCAGATTGTGTCACTAGGCGGTCGCCAGCTTCATGGTAGGAAATGTACACATGTGTTCTGACCAAGCTGGCTGAAGAGTTGATCATGCTATCTCATGTACCTCCCTTTCCAACTGGAAATGTGCAAAAAGAGGGGGAAAAAAGGATTTGCACCTCCTCAAAAAACATTTTCTTAGGAAAGCAAATTAAAAACCTTTGGTAAGCACATTAGTAGGTGCCGAGACCCTCTGCCTATTGGCTGATGCATTCCTAGAAGCAGAATTTGCTTCCTTTTCCCCATCCTTGCTTATGTCACCAGAACGTCTAGGCCTTGAGACCCAAACTCCTGGGACTCCTCTTTCACAGCCTTTGCCTGGGCATTCAGGCTCTCCGGGAGAGCTTGGCTGCAGCATTATACTCGTTGATAATGGAATCCGCAACTAGCCTACCAGAAGCTGCCCTAACTCTTGCCCAAGGGTCCATAAATTCTATAAAATGAGCTCCAGGGCTTACCCCAAGCTCTTAAGTTATAAAATCTTCCTGAGACATGCAAACCAGAGCTGCCTGCCCTTTTAGGACGAGAACGTCCATTCCATGTACTTCTGTCGTGGGCCCAGCCTCCCTCCCCAATCCGTCCCTCTTCCACTTTTCAGACTCCTCCTCACGGCGCCCATTAATCCCAGTGCAGATCAGAACAAAGCCCTTCACATTTGCTGCTGGCTGATGAGCCCAACTTGGACTCAGGTTCATTAGGTCACGTCCACTGTGCCTGTGCACGGGCTTATCCCCCCTCCTTTGGTGAAGGCAGAGAGATGATTTTCCCTTTCTGAAGGGACTAGCAGCCTTGACCAGCAGGTGAGGCCAACTAGAGGCTTCTGGAAAGCTGGAGTCTTAGCCAAATTCCATCACAAACTGGATTGTCATCTAGGGAGAGTCACCTTGCCCTCAGGGCCAGCATTGTCCTCAGTGATGGGGGGGTGCGGTGCTTGGACTCAGTGATGGAGCGAATGTGGCAGATGGCCACTTTCCTTCTGTGCTGGGCCTGCAGAGAGCAACAGGGCCAATGCAGCACTCCTTCTCAGAGCCTACCTGTGTATTGAAATACTTCTGTGACAGTGGTCTGGACACCCTAACAGCTGTGGCAGGGATGTGGACGCCTCTTTGACATCTATGTCCAGACGATCTGGGGGAGCCTTCCACCTTGACACCCTGAAGCTCTAAGACTTCAGTTGGAGGGGGGCTCAACTCCTAGGTGTACAGAGACGTCCCAAAGAAAACTCTGAGTATGCCTTTGTTAAAGAGTGACATGGTGCTGGGGCAGGATGGTGGGAGGTTCCTGTTGCTTCCCTGGGCAGGGGTCAGTTGGCTGGTCTACCTGAGGCTGCTGATGGCCTTACCCAGGGCTCTAAAGTGATTGTCAACAATTCCTTTTTGGAGGCCTTGGGGTTGCTTGGTCTCAGTGTGGTTTTCCCATGAGCCCTGCCTTCTTTTCCAAAGACCTCCTCTCCAGGATTAAACCCATGCCCAGTCTGTTGTGGGTGCTCAAGTAGGACGAAGCTAGAAACAAACCTAAGGGTCAGACAAGTCAGATTTTTGAGACGTGCTATAGGCAGCCGGTTCCGGCATCCTGCACAGTCCAATGGTGTCCACTTGGGAAGCCTCCAATCCTGTAAGACAAATTTCCTCACAACGGTGATTCTCAAACATAGAGCTACAAGAACTGTGGCGTTCCAAATCGATTCCACAGGAAAACGGAATAATGGTTGTCTTTTCTCCAAAATATAGGGGAGGGGCGCCTGGGTGGCTCAGTCGTTAAGCGTCTGCCTTCGGCTCAGGTCATGATCCCGGGGTCCTGGGATCAAGCCCCACGTCAGGCTCCCCGCTCTGTGGGAAGCCTGCTTCTCCCTCTCCCACTCCCCCTGCTTGTGTTTCCTCTCTCGCTGTGTCTCTCTGTCAAATAAATAAATAAAATTTAAAAAATATATATATATATAGGGGAAATTTGAGTTAATGGAGAGAATTTTCTGAGTTGTACATTTTTTTCCTTCCTTATCACTTCTTTTTAAGACGATGTGCTTCTCCTACTTGCCTGTTCACAAGCAAACAGATAGAAGTTTCTGTGTCTAAGCACCATCAATCACCCTCTTGTTAGAAATCTACTTTCGGTTGCCAAAATAACACAACACCGTCAAACCAAATGGCAAACAATGAGCCCTCCTCTATGGAAGAGGTCATATTTGGGGTCTCCTTGGAGGTTCTCCCTCCTTTTTCTTGGGAAGTGTAGGTTATTTTTTTCATTTTCTGAATTAATTCTAAAACATGCATATGATACAAAACTTCAAAGGAGTAGAAGAGCAAAGAGTAAAAAGTAAAATCTCCCTCAAATCATTTCCCAGCTCTCCGGCTCTTTACCCCAGAAGCAACTACAATTTCCAGGTAGATCCCCTTTTAACAGGAAAAAAGAAAATCAAGCCATCTCCTCTAGGGGTTGTTAGGACTCTCATTTCCCCGGATAGCATTGCTCACAAGCTGTTCTAGATGTATGAATTATACACGTATGTGTGTGTGTGTTTATATATATATATGTATATATATATTCCTCTAGAGAGGAACCCTTTGTCACGATGCTCCCCTATTGTACCGTCGTGCCCAGGGCCCCGCTCCCTGAATGTGTGAGAGAACACAGATGACCTAGAAGTTTTTAGCTCTCCTGGGGAGCCCGTCCCAGAGTTGGAAAAATAATCACGTGACCTGGGCTGTCCGCAGCAATGAGGCCAACACGCTGTACGATATCCTGATGGAAGAGCTGATCCGACAAAAGGAAGCGTCCATGCCAGGAAACCTGTCGGAGGAGGAAAAGATGTTTCTCTTATGTTTTCCCTTGCAGAAGTATAAGCTGGAAAAGAGTATCAGAGAACTTCACGCTATTGCAGACCAAGTTGACGCGACCCATAAGATGCTCACCAAGACCAGCCTGATGGCCAGCTCCTCAGGCACCATCTCTGGAGTCATGAGCCTCTTGGGTTTGGCCCTGGCCCCCGTGACAGTAGGGGGCAGTCTGATGCTCTCAGAGGCTGGGCTGGGCCTGGGGGCTCAGCTGCTGCCACCAACATGTTGACGAGTATCTTAGAAAGTAGGAACAACTCGGCAGCCAGAGACAGAGCCAGCAGACTGGTGCCTATGGAAACAACCATGGTGTATGAAGCTTTTGAAGAAATAAGGTGGCCTGCAATCCATGCTGCTTTGTCGCGTGTCGATAGAAGTGTCAGCGTCATCAAGAACGTTGAGGAGCTTCGGGCCCGCCAGATGGCCCAGCCAACTCTGGCTTCATGGCTAAGGTCAATAATTTCACGGCCACAAACCGTGTCCCCTCCTGGAGGGCGGGACAGCTACAGACAGCTGTTGAAGGCTCTGCTCTGTCCATAACCAAAGGTGTCCGGCCGCTGGGTGCTGCTGGGGCTGGCTTCCTACTTGTGCAAGACATGAAAAGCCTGCTGCAGAGCTGGAAGCACCTGGAAGGAGGGAGCAAGGGCAGAGACCACCGAGGAACTGCGGACGGTCACCCTGCAGCTGGAGCAGGAGCTGAGCCAGCTCACCCAGCGCTACAGGCTGACCCTCCGGGGGCAGGGCTGGCGGGAGAGCCTGTCCCCAAATCAGGAGGTAGGAAAGGGTACAAGAGGTGCGTAAGGCAGATGTGGGCCCGGTCTTCCTGAAGCATCCCACGAGGGGAATGCTAAAGAGGTAGACGCATAAATAGATACAGGATCATAACTGTCCTTTCTGCAGAGAGGATGTTCCCCACACCCCTCTGTCAAATGAGGTTCCTCCTCTTCTTTGCAGAATCCCATCTTTTTCTCTCAAAGCGCTGTCCACACACTTCTGAAATTACAAATTTTGCGTAGGTACTCACTGTCTGTCTTCTTGCACGGGGTACCCCCTGGGAGGGCAGGGGTGTGCCCCCAGCATCCGGCAGTGCCCGGCTCACTGCAGGTGGGCCACCGACTTGTCTTGAATGACATGAGGGTGGCATTCCAGGATACAGGTGACGTTTCAAATGAGTTGGAGAAGGATTTTTATTTGAAAAATGTATTTCTAGACTTTTTTAAGAGTTTATTTATTTATTTGACAGAGTGAGCGAGCACAAGCAAGGGGAGCAGCAGAGGGAGAGGGAGAAGCAGACTCCCCGCTGAGCAGGGAGCCCGACGCGGGGCTCCATCCCAGGGTCCCGGGATCATGACCTGAGTCGAAGGCAGGCGCCCAACCAACTGAGCCACCCAGGCGCCACTAGACTCTCTTATTTAGGGACATTAAATATCTAGCTATAAAAACTGAAAACCACTACCGGGAAGATAAAGGAGAATTTCAGAACTCCTCTTTAATTTTACAGGGAGTATAGAATGTGACCAGGTAGCATGGCCGCTCCCTGGGGTCCCAGAGAGGGACACACCAGACTTTGCTGAGGGTGTGAAGGCTCATAATCATAAATTCATTCATTCATTCATTTGTTCGTTTGACAGATTTTAATTAACTGAGGCCCGTGACAGGGGCCCAGGACTTAAGGGAGTGTTTCCAAACTTGTCTGCAAGTTGGAATCACCTGGGAAAATTCCACAACTACTGATGAGTGGGTGGGTCCCGCGTGTCGCCAGGGACTGGGATTTCCTTGATCGGGGGTATGACCTGGACTGCGAGTTTTACAGGCTCTCCAATAATCCCATTGTTCAGCTGAGGTTGAGAACCACTGCTTTAAGGCATGAGGTGTTCTAACTCTACTGTATCAACATGCTTTTCACTCTTTGGGTACTTTTTCTCGCTTCTTAATAAGCGGGGGCAGATTTGGGGGTAAACTATGAAACACTAGGATTCGTATCCTAAAGGTCTTGCCCTCCTCCCCCCGCCCCTGCCTGTCATGGAGTACAAGCTTAGGCCAGGTCATCTTGAGAAAGGACACAGTCTCTGCTCCAATGGCCCTGGGGACCCAGCAAGGGGACAGACCCTAGATAAGCCACTAACGAGGAAGAGAGGTCAATGGTAGGGCACAAGGATAGCAGGGTGCTAGGGGAGCCCCTAACAGGTGCACTTACTCCTGGGTGGTAGGCAGGCTGGGGGGAGAGAGGCCGGGGCCTTCCTGGGCTGTGTCTGCCAGGCACCTTGCCAAGCCCCGTGTGCACACTGGCCGTGTGCGTTTGCAGCCGGAGGGGCCGTTCATTAAGTTGGTCGATGCACAAATACTCATTGAGCACCCCTGTGCCCGACAGCGCACCAGACCCGGCTTGCGCACGAGACACACGAGGACCGAGGG
Source organism: Neomonachus schauinslandi (assembly GCF_002201575.2). Lineage (NCBI taxonomy): Eukaryota > Metazoa > Chordata > Mammalia > Carnivora > Phocidae > Neomonachus > Neomonachus schauinslandi. The sequence continues at coordinate 12,331,155 of NC_058407.1, read as the reverse complement.
TAGGAAGTGAGAGCGCTACCTCTCCCAGCCCTGGCATGTCTAGACGTCCAGGTGAACCTTCTAGAAGATCCTGATTATGCCACAGAAGTGAGTAAACTACTCCTTTTCCCTTTCTGCCCGACCTGGTCCAGCTGCCTCCAGGGAACTTTGGTTTAGCAGAGGCAAAATACAAGTCTTCAACTAGGAAAACTCAGGGTAGGGATATTTCTGCTTGCAACGATCTAACGATGACAGAAGGAAGGCCTGCAGTGGCTCGTGCTAATTCCTAGGGACTCCAGAAATGCCGGGGTTGGAAGGGAACTTTGTGGAGAGACGGGATTTTCTGTGCGTACATATGGAGTTGGAGGCCAAGGAGACCTAAATATTCGTGCTAATTTAAGCTGAGGTTGGGCCACATTTAGAACACCTCTTTTCCAAATTGTATACAACCACACAGTACATTTAGAATTAAAACTTTTGGGGGGCGCCTGGGTGGCTCAGTTGGTTAAGCGACTTCCTTCAGCTCAGGTCATGATCCCAGGGTCCTGGGATTGAGCCCCGCATAGGGCTCCCCGCTCGGTGGGAAGCCTGCTTCTCCCTCTCCACTCCCCTGCTTGTGTTCCTGCTCTCGCTAACTCTCTCTCTCTGTCAAATAAATAAAATCTTTAAAAAAAAAAGAATTAAAACTTTTTAAAAAAAATATTTATTTTAGAGAGAGAGAGTGCATGCAAGCAAGCAGGGGAGGGGGCAGAGGGGAAGGGAGAGGAAAAGAATCTCAAGCAGACTCTGCACTGAGCACGGAGCCCGACATGGGTCTGAATCTCACGACCCTGAGATCATGACCTGAGCTGAAACCAAGAGTCGGGACGCCTAACTGAGCCACCCAGGTGCCCCTAGAATGAAAACTTTTAAAAAACCCCTTTATTTTATAATTAACTGTGCTTGGGGTGCCTGGCTGGCTCAGTCAGTGCAGCATGCAACTCTTGATCTCGGGGTTGTAGGTTCAAGCCCCACTTTGAGTGTAGAGATGACTGAAAATGAAATCCTAAAAATAAAATAAAATAAAATAAAATAAAACTGTGCTCTGCAACTCTCCCACCCCCTTCCCACCCTGCCCCTACCCCTTCTCTCATTAGCCAGGATTTGGGGTGTCTTTGGCCTGCAATCTATTGCTCACACCCAGATTCGACCTTCATCCCCAGTGCCCTCCGAGGGCGAGTTAGAGATTTGCGAAAGGCTGTTACTGAAAGTTGTCCTTTCATGCAGCAGAATTGATAGTTGTGAAAAACTAGACACCATTAACATGGCCCAGTGCTAGGAGACTGGTCCAAGACAACTATTCATCCACTTGAGAGAACATTAGGTACCTATCCAAATGGTGTTCATGAGAGCCAGTCATTGGATTAGCATGGAAAACATTTCTACCAAGTTAGGTGAGAAAAGCAGGATGAGAATTGTATGCACACTTTCTCGCCTCGGATCCAAGCGGAGGGAGACTCAGCGAGGTCCCACGACAGCCGCCTCTATCTGGAGGGGATATGCTTATGTTTTCCTTCTTTCCACCTGTCTAGAATTGTTAAGTTTTCTAGGATGTGGACTACTTGTTTTATGAAATAGAAAGTAGATAATAAGTATTGACATCAAAGTAACAGATTTTTTTTTTTTTTTAAAGGAGACCGACCCATAGTCTGCTGGTCTTAGTTTAGTTTCTTAAATCGCTTGAATGAACACAGCCTCCTCCTCCCCACTGAATGAAGCCATCGTGGGAGGAGAAGGAATGTGTTTTCTGGGAAGACTGTTCTCATGATGTTAGCAGTGGCTGAAAACCCAGGAAGTCTAAGTCTTTTGGGTTCTTGGACCCAATTCCAATGTGTGTGTGTGTATGTGTGTGTAACCACCATGGTAAGGTAGCAAATGCTGGACCATTCTACCCTAAGAAAACTCTAGGCTAACCTGACTGATTTGTAAACTTGTTTTGCAGAAGTTGACCAACCACCGGTAAGCCTGGGAGCAAGCCAGGCAGAATTCTTGCAACTGTGCAGAAGGGACCAGGAGTGAATGAAAGTAATCTCTGTGAGGACACACCCCGAGATGTCCCCCCATTCATCATACTTACATTTTTGAACACGTGTCCCATGAAGAGATGCGCTTGCTCAGAAAGGAAGGCACCTGCCTTTCCCTCTACCCAATTAGCCTATCTCATTCAACTTATATGCTGACCCCTTGTCCTTAGACATGCCCAACCCCAGCCCTTTGGGCGGCAGAGCTGAGGTTTGTTTGGCTGCCTCTGGAATAAACTCTTCCCTTGATGCATGATCCATGTCTCAGTGACTGGCTCTGCTGTGCACCGGATAGAGCTTGGGTTTGTTTACACGTGTGGGTGCACCAGGGGAGGCTTCCGCACCCCCACAAGCAAGTCTGTGACACCAGCAGCTGTCCAAGAATTCAGTTCGATTCTGACACTATCTACTCGGGAGAGAGCATCACATTCCCCAGGTGAAGGTTTGGTCCCACCAGACCACGCTCCACTTCAGAGGACAGTCGCGACCCCAGGTTGTTACCTGTGCGTCCAACTGCCCGGCTGTCCATCAGAGGTTCCCACAACCCCCTCCTTGGATTTGATGAATTTGCTACAGCAGCTCACAGAACTCAAGGAAACCCATTTACTCACAAGATTACCGATTTATTACACAGGAAATTAAAGAATATGAATTGACAGCCGGATGAAGAGATGCATAGGGCAAGGACATGAACAAAGGAGCTTCTGTCCTTGCTGAAGTCTGGGGCCCAGCACGGTAGCCTGTGGAAGTGTTCTGGCTCCCTGACCTGGAAGCTCTCCAAACCTTCTCCTTTTTGGGGTTTTATGGAGGCTTCATTACAGAGGCACAATTGATTAACTCCTTGGCCATTGGTTGATTCAAGCTTCAGCCTCTCTCCCCTCCCAGGAAATCAGGGGGTGAGACCGAAAGTTCCACCCCTCTGTGTATGGTTGGTTCCCCTGGAAACCAGCCCCCATCCTTAGGTGTTTCCCAAAGTCACCTCATGAACATAACCCCAGCTGTGGTGGACTCACCACCACATGCTGTGAATAATAAGACACTCATTTCACTTCAGAGGCTCTGAAGTGTTTTCAGGAACTGAGGACAAGAGACCAAATACACAAGGTGTACCCATTGCTCTTATCACTCAGGAAATTCCAAGGGTTTTGGGAGCTGTGAGCCAGGAACTGTGGATGAAGACCAAATATATAGGAAAAATATATTTTGGTCACCTGAATGAATGACCAAATACATATATTTCTTATAAATCACAGTATTTGCTCCTATGTAGCCTCCAACCCGTTCATCCATCCATCTCACCTATCCATCTGTCCATCACCCATCCATCTACCCATCCATGCACCACCTTTCTACCCATCCACCCACCCACACCCCTATCCATTCATCCACCCTATCCATCCATCCATTCATCTATCTCATCTATCCATCTGTCCATCCATCCATCCATCCACCATGTACCCATCCACCCATCCAGACACTTATTGAATACCTACCATGTGAAAGGCATTTTTCTAGGCAGTTGGGATAGAGCATTGAACAAAACACATCCCTACCTTCATGGAATCTATTGTCTCATGGTGGTGGGGAGGGGGGAAGCAAACAAGAAACACAATAAAGAAGTAAATTATACAGTATAATAGTGGATGTGAGGGAGAAAAATAAATCTGGGAAGGAGGATACAGAGAATAGGGTGGGGCAAGAAAGCAATTTTAAATAAGACCATCAGGGAAAACCTCTGAGGAGTTTTTATCTAAGTAAAGACATGAAGGTGGTGAGGGAGCCAGCCAAGACGATATCTGGGAGAAGAGCATTCCAGACAGAGGGACAGCAAAGGTGACACAGGTGGCAGGTTTGGGGAGCTGCAAGGACGCTGTGTGCCAGAAGCAGAGTAATGGCTTGGGGAACACAAAGGGAGGATAGGAGATGAGGTCAGAAAGGCAACTGGAAGCCACAAGGTACAGTGTCTTATAGACTATGGTAAGATTCTGGCTTTTACTGAGTGAGATGGGAAAACATTGGAAGGTTTCAAGCAGGGGGGGTGACATAATCTATCTTAGATTTTTAACAGCATCACTCTGGCTGTTGTGTGGGGAGGAGACCATAGGGGCAAGACTATCACAGGGATACCAGTTAGCAAGTGACTGAACCCATCCTTGGGAGAGCGGATAGTGGCTTGAAGCAATGTGGTAGCCGTAGAGGTGGTGAGAAGTGTCGGATCCCGGACCTATTCTGAAGGTAGAGCCCGCAGGATTTGCTCACGGACTGGATGTGTGGTGTGAGAGAAAAAGAAGAGCCAGGATGAGAGGCCAAGGTTTTAGCCTGAACAACTGGTCATTGCCTAAAATAGACAGGTTTTGTGGGGGCGGGAGTGTAGGGCAAGATCAAGTTGCTCAGTTTGGACATGTGAAGTTCAAGATACCCAACAGACAAGCAAGTGGAGATGGTGGGTAGATGGTGAGACACGTAAATCTAGATTCAGGGTATTGGGTCTCCAACAACAAATTGGTCAGAGATACAAATTTGTAAATAGATGATATCTAAAATCATAAGAGTGGATAGGGTATCAAAGACTAGAGTGTATGTACAAAAGAGTAAATGTACAAGGTCAGTGCCCTGGGGGCTCCTGGCCTGACGAGGATGGGGAGAAGTAGAGAAGTACTCCCACTGAGTAGGAACCATCAAAGGAGACAGAGAAGGAGCAGCCACCAAAGTCGGAGGGGAGCCAGGAGTGGGGTGTCCAGGGAGCCAAGTGGAGAAAGCCTCAAGGACAATGAGCCCCGATCTGATTTAGCAACATGGAAGCCATCGGTGGCCTTGACAAGAGCAGTTATGGGGGAGTGGTAGAAGACCAAAGCTTGACTGGAAGGGTTTAAGAGAAGGAAGAAGGAAACTGGAGACAAAGTATAGACAAAGATTTTGAGTGCAACCAACAAGATACCATCTCATTGACTACTTTGGCAAAAGTTAAAAGAAGAAAGCATCCCTGGGGCACCTGGGTGGTGCCGTCGATTAAGCATCTGACTCTTGGTTTTGGCTCAGGTCATGATCTCAGGGTTGTGAGGTCTGTGCTCAGCATGGAGTCTGCTTAGGATTCTCTCTCCCTCTCCCTCTGCCCCTCCTCCCCTCTAAAAAGAAATAAGTAAATACATCTTAAAAAAAAGAAGAAGAAGAAATACTAACAAGGTTCTGTGAAGGTGGAGATGACCCAATAATGAAGAGATGGCGGTGCCAATGCCCAGTGTCTGCCCCTTGCTCTTTCAGCTCCTGGTGCCCATGTTGGACTGCAAGCTGGACTGGAACCCTATTTCTAGACTTTTCATATTGGCTTGGACCTCTGAGTCAACTCCATCCTGTTTCCCCCACACCTCTTGCAACATGGTTGTTAGAAATACAGGGCAACTCAGCAGTACGATTGGATATATGACATTCTATAGGTAAGTTCTCATTTTTCACACATATATAAAGAGAGCACAGTCCTGGGGAATCTTCGGTGCTGTTTCCATCAGCAATGAGGTCCATTCCAACCTTCCCAACCTGAGGAATCCTTGTGCACATCTAGAAACTCCTTGATTCCTGTCCCTCTCCCCCTCAAGAAAGAAAAGAGGAAAGAAATACTGATGGTTCACCCTGCACTAGGAACTCTGCTAAATGCTTTACCAAAGTTATTAAATCATAGCCCATAGTTACTGACTACTTAGCACTTTCTAGACGCTGTGCTAAGTACTCTATAAATATTGTCCTATTTCATCCTTGTGAGCAACTACTACAGTGGTACATCTAACATCTTCCAATGTATAGCTGAGGGATCTAATGCAGAGAGACATTAAATTTTTTGAGGTCAACCAGTTAGCAGGTGGCAGCTCAGGGCTGAACTCAGAATCCTCTTGACTCTTGACTCCTCGATCATAACCACTGCCCAACGCTGCCTTGGTTAGGCGTCCCAGTTAGGAAATGGGTGAATTTCTCAAGGTCACACCATTAAGGAGCAGTAGGGCTGGAATTTGTACATGTATGTGTTTGTAGGCCAGAAGCAGACATTTTAAATTTGTCCATGTGAGCCAATTCTGACATGGCTCACTTTTAAACATTATGGGGAGATTTGGTATTTTTTACCCTTGCACACACACACCAAAATTAGCACCTCCATTCAGCCTGTGCTTGGTGGGAGATTTTTCACAAGCACTGATCTAAACTCTTCCAGAGATTTCTGGAGCCTTGTGATCTGTCCAAGGCAAGAGTCAGCAAATTACAGCCCACGGGCCCAATCTGGCCCACCACCTGTTTTTGTAAATAAAGTTTTATTGGAACACAGCCACGCCCATTTGTTTGTGCACAGCCTTTGGTGGCCTTCCGGCTACAATGGCCGGATGTGAGAAGCTGCAACAGACCAGGTGGTCTGCAAAGCCTAAAATACCGATTGTCTGGCACTTTACAGAAAGTTTGCTGAGCCCTGGTCTAAATGTTTCAAGAGAAGCAATTTTTGAGTATCTGGAATTCTGGCTTTTGAAAGGGGACATCACCACCCATGAACCGGGAAGTCAATTTCAGAACCCGGAAGGAACCACGGTGTGATGGTGAAGCCCCAGTGATCCTGAGAGTGCTTTTCACACCTGTCCCCCGTTTGGCTGCAAGCTCGAGGGCCAGCCTGGAGGGCGGCTTTACTCTTGGCCTGCGGGGAGGCCTGGGGACAGCTGGGCCTGGAGCTGGGCAGCGTCCCCTCCTGCCTGCCCCAGCTCACCGCCCTATGTGTTCATCGGCCTCCTTCTCCGGGAGACCCCACGCGGCACAGGGCCGAGGTGGTGGGGGTAAAGGCCACGCCAGAGGGCCAAAGGCAAGAGGGAGGGCCGGCCAGGAGCAAAGCAGTGAGCAGAGTGCCTGGTGCAGAGGGAACCGTCAGGGAATGTTTCCTCCTCCCTTTCTGGGGGGTGGGGGGGGTGGGGTGGTGTGCGCGGAGGAGGAGACAGGGATGATCTTCAGCTCTCTTGCAGCTTGGGTTCCTCATTGATTGGAAGCCTGGCAAGATGATGGTCTGAGGCCAGAACGGTAGGGCGCCCTCAAGGCCTGCTGCGGAGTTTGGGATTTTGCTCACCGAAAACAGATGGCTTCCGTGGAGATGGAGCAGGAGAGAACCTGAGGACCCACGTGTTCGGGAAGAGTGATTGGCCGAGGTGCACGGAGCCACGGCCCCTCGCATACAGCCGCTCACTGACTGAGACGGACCGGCCGCCTCCTTCCCTGCGTTTCTGCAAAAATTCATAGACGTTATTTTTTGGAGGAGTCTGGAGCAAAGCTGAGTGAAAGTACAGGGCTCCCACCTGCCTGCTCTGCCAACCCACACAAGCGCGCCGTGTTTGTGCCCATGGACCGGGCAGCGCTGAGACGTCAATGGCGGCCTTTCCACGTGAGCTCCCTGAGGAGACCTCTGGAAGTCTCCTGCCTTTGAGTTGCTGGCAGGACCCCACATCACCTAGTGCGCAGGATCCAGCCAGGGCGCAGGCCAGCATTGCCTTCCGCCTCACAGAATCCAGAGGCCCAGGCCTCTCCCGGGGCTGGCTGGGCCAGAAGCCTGGGGCTGTAAATGGGGGTTCTGGTTTGCGGGTCTGGTTGGGAACCCCCAGGGCCCGGCCTAGAACCGGATCAGGGAGTTTCCAAAACTGATGTGTCATTTTCCTGACAAGCCCCTGGGTGGTGCCAGGTTTTGATAGCACTTAGTCAAAGTGTTGGCACGATTGCCCTCCTGAGGCTTCTTTATGGGGCTCCGTGGGTGCAAAGGCCTATTACTGACCGAGGAGAAGGAACTTTGCTCCAGCGGCAAGACGGAACACTTGGGGGGGCGTGAATGACCAGACTGTCCTCCGCCCTGGGACAGAGCATTTGCCAAGGCCTGGTTTTCACCTGGAGAGAAGTTCTGCTGTCAACACATGGAATCAGTGCTTCAGCCTCGGGAGGGACTCCACGGGCTACCCGGTCTATTGGAACATTCTGTATATACATGGGGGCGCTGTGGGGCGACAGGCAGAGACTTGACCAAGAGCACACAGCTGGCTATGGCCAAACAGGAGCCTGGGTGGTTCTCTTGCACTTGAATCTGCTCTTCAAACCAAAAACCATGACCTTGGAGGCTGAGGGTACAACGAAGAAACGGGAGCCTGGAGGCTGGGAGCCAGCTTTCCGACCCTCGTCTTCAAGTCACCTTGTGTTTTACATAAAATCTTTGGGGAGTCCGTGTGTGATCCCCAGAAGCAGACCCTGTGCCCGTGCCTGTCGCATCCCTGGCTGTGTTCCAGACTCTGCCTTTTTGTGGCACCCTCCGTACAGTTCATAGGACGGGAGCAGGTGCCCAGCGAGGCAGGGGATTAATCTGCTGCCCTGTCCCCCAGAAGCGTGGTCTGGTGGGAGAAAAGACACGTGCACAGTTCCCTCACAGAAAATTCGGCTTCTCCAGGTCTCACTTCCAAATGGCACTGGTACGTGGCTGCAGGGCACCCACGTCTGTGGGATTAAGGGATGCCGCACACCTGGGCTGAGCCTGGAGCAAAGAAAAGCTTCACAGTTAAAGTCTGTCGAGCGGAAAGAATGATGGGAGTGTGAGGGGGGGGGGGTCAAACCAACAAAATAAAACGTGTAAAGAGCACGCTACGTGCTAACGGCGAGCTGTCCCGGGGATGCTGTCGGTCTGGTCCCCGGTGAGCGCGTACTCGGCCGGACGCAGAGCTCAGAAGGCAGGTGCTCTGCCTGAGGAGCCCAGGGATGGACGGGTTCCAGGGAGCCAAGAGGGAAGGAGGTCAAGAGGTGACGTTTGAGCTGAGCTTTTAAATTCGAGGACAAGTTCATTTGGTGGGGGGAGAGGGGCCAAGGCAATGGGAGAGGGAGGCCTTGAGTGCCGTGTTAAGGAATTTGGATTTCAGATTCTGGAACATGGGAATTTCTCAAGGATTTTGCGGCAAGGGATGATAGGGTCACATTTATTTTAGAAGGAGAATCCAGGCCAAAGTGTGGAGGACTGGCTGGCTAGAAGAAGAAGGTGCTGGAGGCAGGGGTCAGGCCACTGTGCGTTCATGATGCGCACCAGGGAGGCCCGTGCCCGAGACGGAGGTGGGGGGCCACCCCTCCCTCTGGCGAGATTCCTCACTCATTTCTCTTTTGGGTTTTCACGCGATGATTGCCAACGTTTGTTCAGTTTCCCACCCGAGGGAACAGAGGCTTTGGGGGGACAGGGCAACCTCAAGCCTGGTGAATGGGAGGGGCTGGGGGACTGCGGCGGGACTGAGTCCAGACTTCAGGGCGGGAGAGTCGGGGTGCGGGGCTGACTCCCCCGCTGGGAGCGGAAACTGACAGCGAGTTTTCAGGAGTGGAGGAGCCTGGGCCCCGGAGATTTACGGGCTAGGTGGACGGTGGAGGAAGAGGACCCTACAGAAGGCGAGCGGACAGCCCGGGGCAGGATGCAGCGGGCTCTGGGACTTCTGGCGAGAGAAGCGCCAGAAACACTAGAGCCCAGAGGTCAAAGGGCGAGGACTCAGAGCTGGACTGGCTGCCAGTGGATCCTGGGTCCGCCACTTCCTACTTGGGGGACTTAGGACTAAAGTGATGACAGCCCCCTGCGATGCAGCTTCCTCAGCTTAAGTGGGGAGTAACCATAGATCCGGCGTGGGGTTTGAAACTAGGGTGGCCTGATTCGGGTTTCCTGCGTCCTGGCAGAAACACCAGACTGGGTCAGAGACGAAGGGCTTTCGTGCTGGGGACATGGGGCAGCGTGAGCATCAGTGTCCCCAAGTCCCATGGGCGTGGAGGGAGAGGTGACAGGAGCTCGGATGGAGGCCGTAAGTCTGCGCTGCAGCTGACGGATGCCGAGGGTCCCCCTTTCCTAGCTTGCTCTTCTTCCTGGAGGTCCCCTCATTCCTCATGGTTACTCACTGCAAACGCGCCCCGATTGATGGGCTGGGAGAAGAGCAGTCAGGACGCTGCTCCTGTGACATGCTCAGCAAGAAGGGGGGACACGGGAGGACCCCGGGAGGAGCGCCGCCGGGAAGACAGAAGATAATGTGGACGGCTCTCGATTGTGCTCTGCAAGCGTGGCTGTCCCCCGGGGTGACAACATACAGGAAGGCAGGGTGGAAACGGAGTCTCACTTCACGTGAAACATTGAGAAAAGGAACTTAGCAGGCATCTGCAGAGCGCTCACACGTGCAGGGCACTGGCCGCAGCGCGGGGACCGCAGCCGTTTGGGAGACCCAGGTGCCCAGGTCGGGCTGGGGTGCGGGCGGCCGTCTGGCTGGAAGCGTGCCCTGTGCGGTGTTAGAAGCTGCGTGCGGCCTGGCCAAAGATGGAAACCAGGAGAGCAGCTCAGCACAGGAGGTGGACACGCTGGCTGGCCCGGGGGGCCACAGGGGAGACCTCGCTCCCCTAGGCCTTGCCAATGGAAGGGTGGAGAACACCTGGCAGTGCTGAATGCGACCCAATCAGGTAAGGGCCCAGGAGGGGCATCCATCCACCTGCTGTCACCAGAAGGGGCTGCTTCAGGGTCCTAGAGGGAGGAGCCAGCGGACTGCAGCACGGGGGAGAGCAAGTCCTTGGAGTCAGCGGGCAGAAACTTATTCCAGAAGTTTGTCGTGTAGGAGAAGACCGGGGATCTTGTGGAATTTTTTTTTTTTTAAATGTGTTAAAGGTGTAAGCACGTTTAAATGCCAGTTAGGGACTAACTCGTAGGAAGCGAAAGGTTGACCTTGCAGGAGGACACAACAAAGCAAGGTCCCCAGAAGGATGGGGTGCGAGCACAGGGTGAAGACTGTCTCTTGAGTAGAACAGGAGAGAGGGAGAAAGAAGGGGCATGAACTCAGGTGATGTCTAGAACCAGTAGCAAAGCATTCTTCCAGGGAGCCCCTGGGCAACGATGGCCTCCAGCTCCATGAAATGGAAAGCTAGGTGACCTAAGAGCCAAGCGAAGGGCACTGGAGACTTCTGGAACTTGTCGGGGGGGAGGGGGTGGTCACTGGCAGGGAAACCAGTGCAGGGGGTAGGTTAGAAGGCATGCACAGAAGGGCCAGCAGGACCCCACAATTAGGAGCACAAGCCTGGGCGGCCAGGAGCCGGGGGACACAGTGACAGGGGCAGTGAGGCAGGAAGGTCAAGTGGCTGGATGGGGAGGGGGGCGGCTCGGAGTCCAGGAGAGCACGAAGGCTGAAAGGAGGTCAGCAGCAGAGGCACAAAAACCAGCTTCTGCCAAGCCTGGAGGAATCCAGGGAGACGCTCTCCCATGGCGCCAGCCTTTGGCCTCGTTTACCCCACGGCTCAGCGTGACCTTGAGTGCCCTCCATTTAGCAAGTGTTGCGCTTTGCCTCCTCCTTCCTCCATCTTTAGAAGTCAAATCCAAGGTGCAGGTTTTGAGCCTCAGGAGGAGGCAAGAGGGATCCCCCATCAACACACACAGGCCAAAGAACGGTGTTTCTCTCTTTTATTTAAAAACAGTGCTTCATTACCGTTTGCAAAGGCAGAGGCGGCGCTCCTCCTTCGCTTGGAGTTTATAAAAGCCAGCAACATGATCAATAATTTATACACATGGATAGTAATACAAAAAAATAAGGAATAAAAGCTAAAGATCTAACTACTCCGACCTTCACAATTCCAGCTACTTGATAATAATAGGAGTAACCCAATGAATACTGTATGGTCTGAAAGCTACTATACAATAGGATTCTTAACAAGAAGGGGAGGGAGTTAAGAGGCTGTCACAAAGCCCGGGGGTGCTTCTCTGGAGTTCGCAGGGAAACAGGACCCTGGGCAAGCAGCTCGGGTGTCCTAGGAAGTGACTCTGGGGGTGGGGCTGGGGAGAGAAGGCGAGGTGGTCAATTATACAAGCATCCCATGTGATGCCCCCATGCCCCAAAGGTACCTGTTTTGCCATGGCAATGGGAGGGGGCCGGAGAAGCTGCATGTCGCATGTTGGGATGGTCCAGTCCCTGCCATGGGGAGTGGGGAGGAGAGGAGAGGTTCTGTGGCATTTTTAGCCTTGCAAAGATTTGGGCTGAAAAGCTCAGAGACGCAGGTAGGTCAGCCTGTCAGGGACAAGTCAACCCCACCGGCCCTGGCAGCACTTTGCAGCCCTAGCTTACGTGTGTCAGGCCCCAGGTTTGCTCCAGCTATTCACAAGCAGAATTATAACACAAGAAAAAAAAAACAATTCATATCCCTTAGGGAAAAAAGAGGATCAATTCATCACTCTTCGATAGATAATACAGCCCGAGTCAGCTGCCAGAACACAGCACACACACACGAAAATACTGTGAACAGAAAAATACCAGAAAACGGCTAAGCTGGGAGTCTCAATGGGGTGTAGACTTGCTTAAAGCACTTATCAGTCCCCAGTAAAACCAAACCAAAAGTCACTTTTTAAAAAGTCAAAACCGCACGGACCCCCTGGGAATCTGATGTTGTTAATGGGGCGGGGGGGGGGGGTAGGGGGGAGGAGGAGAGGAAAGAGAATTGATGTTCCCTTTTTGCTTGCCAGTGTGGCCAAGGGAGCCCTCCGGCACCACCGGGCCCCCCGCTGGCAGGCTCCTAAAAGGCAAGGTCTGAGTTTGGCTGATGAGCAGTTCTCTCGGTTACCAATCCCTGCCAACCAGCACTACCATGGCTGAATTGATCTACCGTTTTCCTGAGTAAACTGTAACTGGCTACAGTTCCGGTAACGTGGGTAAGAACAGCTACTACAGCCAACTTGGATAACTTGAGGAATCCCCTCTGCCCTCGGCTCCTCATTCCTAGTGCATCTGATTCGGGAATTGGAGAACTTGCCGTAGGCCGGTCTGTGAGCCTTATTTTAAAGCCAGGTGCCAGGGACTCCATTGTGCTTACTAAACCAGGGGGTGCGCATTGGCTTAGGACTGCCGGAGCCTACTTGGAAAGGGCCCTGCTTCGTGCTCTAGCTCTTGGATGGCTATTGCCTGGTTGATCAGTAAAGCAAGTATGGAGGAAGTACACAGGGAAAGGGAAAGGGAGGGAAGAGGCTTCTGGACGTAACATTACCAAAAACAGAAAAAAAAATTTAGTGTTTTATGTAACAGAAGCAAGTCTCACTGGTGTCTATACTACAAATGGTCACACATTTTCAAGAGCATGACAAAATAAAAACACACAAATTTACGTCTGATGTTCATCTTGCCCACTATTCTTTTTTCCTATCTTAAAACAGTGCAAACAGGTAACTTAGGCTTTTTAAAACACCGCTATCCCTTCCCCACCCCCAAAGTCCCTTTCTTCCTATCATGGGGAGGGGGGTAATCTGCAATTCTGCAAACATTACTGTGCTAGAGGTTGCAAGCAGCAGAGGAGGCTGGACTTGGTGAGAGGGAAGGGCGCGAGTAGTTTCCCTCCCCTTCCTGGCTTGCGTGCCTTCCAGAGGGGCCCCGGCTTGGCCCCATTCTCCTGTCCGAGGGAAGGGGAGTTCTGGCAGATCATCAGGGCGGCTTCAATCCCGAGTTTATACCTCCCTCCCACCTGGAAGCTAAGTGACTGGTGATGGGGGTGGTGCTCACCTGTCTGCTACATCGCTAGGAACGGGAACCTAAAGTAAGAGCAATTTAGCCCCTGAGGAGTTAGACTTTTGAGGAAAAGCTGCTACCACTGGTTTTTATTGAATAATCTCCACTAGCTCCCCTTAAACGAAGAGGTGAGTCCCAGTCCCCTTCTTTTTCAAGGAAAAATAATATTGGCTCAATCCCACCTGTGGCTGTCAGAGGATGGTGGTGATGGGAAGTTTGGGAAAACCTGAGAGCCTTAAAAACGATGAGTCACAATGGTTGAGCCAGGGGTTGTGGGAGCTGAACCATGGAACACAAGGGATTCCAGAAAAGACCTAAGGGCAGCTCTCCTGGCCGAAAAAGGGTTAGGAGATAAAGGTTTTCACTAGCGGTCTCCTTAAAGGAGCCCGGCTTCTAGGAGTAAGACGCTAAGTACAGAAGTCCACGTCATGAGCTACAGTAAAGCTGTTGAAAGCATTCACGTGCTGGGATTCAGCATCAGTGTTTTTTGGAATCATCAACCAGCATCCTCTAACGAACCCACAGATGCCAAACTCTCTTCCGACTCTGTTTCTTAGTCCAGTGGGAACCAGAGCCAGGAGCAGACAAGCACTGGTGCTCTGAGGATGAAGCAGGCTGTACGGAGTCTCAGAGTTCAAAAGGGGATGGGGAGGCCGCTACGATCTCACCTAGATGCTCACGAGAGCTCCAATTCTCGGTGCTGACACCGAAGAGCAGAGGCCCTTGAGCGAAAGCGGAAGTCTGCTTAGCCTTCCTTAGAAAAGGGAGCTGGAGGAAGCCGGATTATAACCATCCCTGGAAATGCAGCAGAACGTACAGAGCTTGCCTATGGAGTCCTCAGCCAGAACCAGCTGAACTGAACTGCAGTAAAGGTAGCCCAAGCTTGAGCTTCTGCCTCTTTTAAAAGGGCAGTGGGAGCTGCCTTCTCTACCTTGCCCACCATCCTTGTCTCTCTTGGAAAAAAGAAGAGAAAATTACTAAACTCATTCCCCGATTCTCCTCCCTTGCTACAGACACAACCATTTAAAATTTGGCCTTATCTCCACTGAGCAGTGGCTTGCCATTTCTGTGAATGGCCCCTATTTGAACATGACATGAAATTTCTGTTTCTTTAGTGAGTAAAAGCTCTCCCTCAAAACAAAAGCAAAAGAAAAAAGAAAAAAAATCCTCCCTGCCCCCATTCTCTAGAACTGTGAAAGCCCCACATCCTATACCCCTTCCTCTAACTAAAATATTTATATACATACAACAAAAATTGTCTTAACAGCAACAAACCAAACTTTGGCTTGGGGAGGGGAACCCTTACAAATGGCCAATGGCCTCGGGCAGTATGGCGTCCCCTATTCCATGCATTCCTCCCCAGAATCAGTAAGACTGCATCGAGGCCTCTAGCTTCGTTGATGTCTCCCCTCGTTTCAGGCACAGCCTCTCCTCCCAGTCATCAGGAGAGAGAGGGTTTCACAGGGGGAGAAGATAGGTATTTTACACAACAGGCCAGTCCCTCCCGGATAGATCACTCTGCTTACAAAGAATGCTTGATGCTGTCATATGTCAGTCATTTTAATTCAGGGACATGAATCAGTTATCAGTCAAGAACACGTGTGGAGGCAGGAGTAAAAAAAAAAAAAGAAAAAACAACAACAAAACAAATGGAAAACAAACCTATAACAAACCAGAAGCTCCATGTCTCTGAATTACTCCCTTTAGCAGCTATCCCTTGGGTGAGAGGTCACCCTAGTACCAATGTGAATAGACCAGGGAGCCAAACAGACCGTGCTTTTCTGTTTTCTAATACCTTCATTTTGGAAATGCTGCAGGACCCTTGCCTTTATCATTAACAGCTAATAGCTAGAAGAGAAACACCTTCTCCCCTACCTTGTCAATATGTATTAAATCAAAGCCAGGGAGCCATAGCAGTGACTCACCGCTGTGGTCACCACACAACTTCCTGGCAACACGTGAGAGGAGATCCTTGCCAGGACACACCCTCCTTCCACCAGGGGAGGGGAGGAGCCTCAGGGGCTCTGGGTTTTATCTCCTGTAGTGTTCATGTATGCCAAGCGGTCGAGTGCTCGGCTGGGTGTCTTTGGAGGAAAATGAGAAGCCGGGCGGAGTGGCCACGAGAGCTCAAGACCATGGACAGAGAAGTGGCTCACAGAATGCTCTGGAAGATGGGAATTCCTATGGCTTTGGAGCTAGTTAGTACAAAGTGCCTTTGCCTGCCCTCACATGCCCCGATCACCACAAACTTCCAGGGACAGTTGCCCCGGGACTCGGAGCTTTATCTTTTGCCAACACTCTCCATATGTTTCATACCTTGTACTGACCTCCTGATGCAAGAGAAAAGCACAGGAATATCAGAGCCCTGCCAGACATCATCTGATATCCCTTTTCTCTTCCTTACCCTCTTTACTGGCTCCCAACACTTGGTACTTCTAAACCCTCAAGCCGGAAGATCTGGTTGCTGGCTATTTATTCTCCTGTCCCTGGGTCCTAAATTCCTGACTCTTGAGGACTTGGGAGCAGGGAGTTCATAGAAGGACAGATGAGCTAAGCCGTGGTTCAGAGAAAAGGGAAGCAGCCCAGCAGGAATGCTAGGATCTCAGGAAAGAAAAGAATGATCTTTTTCACACTCCAGAGTTCATTCTGAGATCGGTTTCCTAATGAGGTGTTTATTATCCACAGTCTGAGAGCATGTTTGGAAATATTAATATTATAATTCCAAAAACGATGCCAACTGTCTCAGGCTGTGCAGGTAAGATGATTGTAAAAAGAATGGAGAAGACAGGAGGGAAGAGGAGAGGAAAGTGTCTTTTTAATCCTCCTGCTTTGCAAGCACAAATTCCTGTCATCTCTCAGCATGTGGATTCCAGCCACAGCCAAGCAGAATTGCCTGCCGAAGACCAGAAACTCAGAAGACTAGAAGAATATCCTGTGGCAGACAGATCTCCTCCACTTCTGCTCGTCCCCCAGCCACTCAGCACCGGATACACTTTGGTAGCTCTGTCTGCTGATTTCTGATCACATGCATTCATCAGCTCCTAAGGTCTCCCCTTCCTCATTAACTGCCTCTTCCGTGATTGACAGAATAAGCTAAGCACGGACATACAGACATGGAAATGCATTATTTTTTTTTTTTTTTTTACAAAAGTTAAAAAAAAAAAGAAAAAAAAGAAAAAAATGCACAATCTTTGGAACAAAAGAATTAAAGGCAGAAATGTAAAGGAAAAAATACATATTCAAAGAACATAGTGAGGTATAAAAAAGTATTCTCTCTTTTTTTGTGTTTTTTGTTTGTTTGTTTGTTTTTCCTCTTCATCTTGCTATAGAGTTCCTCTACTAGTAAATATTGCAATAGCCAGGCCTCATGAACTGGGGGGCTGTCCCATTTGCAGGGTCTCACGTCACTTCAGTAGGGGGCAAATCGGCTGTAGCCACCTCGGTATAAACTCGCCTGCAGTAATTAAAGACATAAAAATAATTAAAAGGTTGATGAGAGAAGCACTGAGAATGAAGGAAAATGTCCTGAAAAGGGATTTGGAAAAACAGCTTCTTTAGAAGCTGTAAAACAACTGGTAAGATGTTACCTAGTGCAGTGAAGTCAGGAAACCGACTTCTGCCTCTAAGATGCTCAAACCAGAGCCCAGAACACTTACTGAGGACCTGATATTCTCCTGTCCCTGCTTTGCTTCATTATTTACATCAATCAGCACAGAAGGGAAACTCAATACAGTTTAAAACCAGATCTGTAAATAATCTGACGTTTAAAAGCATGAGTTTCTGTTTACCTTGATCACATCATCACAATTGTGACCTGAAGCAGCTAGCTGATTTTACCTTTGTACACGTCACCTGTCCGTGGAGAACAGGCTCCTCTCACCACTAGCTGTCACGTACCATGTCTGACATGGTGCTGGATTTAAACCGGAGTCAACCTTTCAACTCCTCAAGTCTAGCTCCTCTATAATCTAGAATATATGCCAACTAGGCTGCTTGTGGACATACACGAATTTATTTCTATCTATCTCTCTGGAGTTTTAACCGGGCTTTGTTCTTTCTTTGCTTCTTCAGGATTGGACTTGTATCTTTTGGGCACATAAAATCTCAGGAATTTCCATCACTGTCTTTATTTTGTCTGTCTCTACCTCAATTGCACACCTACATTCCCTTAGGACCCTGCTACTTCCTCCCACAAATCTTCATATCGGGAGAGACTAAGTGTGAGAAATGACGGGCTCTCTCATATTCCTCTGAGTCAAATTTCATTTATCACTCTGCCTCCCCGTCCAACACCTCTGTCCACATTCCCAGGCTGCTGCCCGGCTGAGAATATTAGGGATGTTGCTGTGGAACAGCCCGTCTCTGCTGCAGCCCGGAGGCATCCAGGCCAACAAAGAAATACTGCCGTGAGGATTCCAGTTTGGTTGGAGGGGTCTGGGGCTGGGGGTGGGGAGTTCTTCTAGATGAGCTCAATGGACCTTTCTTACACTTCCAGGAAAATACCCTATTTTGCCATAAATGTTACTGTAAGGCATTCGCGTGGTGATTTCCAGCACTACCTGCCAGAAGGCTCGGGAATGGCAGGGACAGCCTTTGGTATCTGCATCTGACACTAATGTCCGTTTTTTGAAAAACTTACTGTGAAAGCTGGAGAGTCTCATGCCCCTACGTCTTCGCTAACACCTATCGATTAAACCAAGCCACGGGCATGCATCCAACAGCTGAGCCAATATAAAACGTTGACCTGCTCCCTTCTTTCTCTCCCACATGATGCCGTTACTCAGGGCAGACTGTCACTGCTCATTCCTCCCTGCCCTTAACCAGGTCAAGTGGCTCACACTTCAACACACAGATAAAGAAGCTGATGTGAACTTTCCAGAGAGTCTTCTGTGGCTTCAGGACTTTGGCAATGGAGAAGGGGCTGAATCTGTTACTTCTCTAGATCTTTTGGAATCTGTAGGCAAAAGTTAAACGGAGTAAAGTGGTTAAGAAGAAAAAGGGCACACGCCATACTCACCACAGCGCCAACTCCGTAGCTAGCGGCAGGGGCAAGGGCGTGGTACGGGTCGGCTGTGTACACCCTGCCGTAACTGAAAGAGGAGATGCAATCAGGGAGATCAGGCCAAGGCTGTGCGCTACCAGAATGACAGGGTTTACTGTGCTAAAGACTTGTGGGTAACTTGGTCTTGGAACGTTACTGGGGAACTTTCTCTCTCTACTCCCAAATGCAGTAACGCCGAAAAATTCTCAAGTACCTCTCTACAGCGGGAGAGAACGGAGCCGGGGATGAGGAAGAGGGAGAGCGGGGTCACAGCCAGAAAGGGACAAGGAGACCAAGCGGGGGCGGGCCGGGGGCCAGCGCGGCGCTGACAGGAGGGCGGCGGGCGGCACCTACCCGTCACTGTAGGCCGCGGCGGCGGCGGCGGCAGCTGTGGCCGCAGTTGCAGTAGCGGGCTGGGCGTATCTGTAGGCTGCGTATCCGCCCTACAGGAGAGAAGAGAACTGACTTTACAGATACCTCCCCCCTAGGGCCGGCCGCACACACACCCACCCACACGCAGACGTACGCGCACGATGACACGGGGACAGACACAAACACGGACACACACGTGGGGGAAGAATGTTTCAAACTGCCTCGGTCTGCATGTTATCGTTCCTCTGGCACAGAATGAAGCTCCACCCAATGCAGGGACGTGCTCTCCAGTATGGGACGGTAACAAAAGTAAAACTCTCTCAGTAGGACCTGTTCTCAGATTTAAGAAACGAAGATAGGATTTCAGATCTGTCTTACTTCACAGTCTTCACAGGGCAAATATCTGCAGGGAGTTGGGAGAACTTAACCTGACGGGGAATGTAAATATAGAACTAGAACATACTAAATTTGTGTGTGTTAACTTCAGATTCTCAGATGGATTTACTGCTGAGACTACGGACGGTATGTAATGGAAAGGTCCTCTATAGTGCTGTGCTCCATCAGGCCTCGCACGTTTGCCAAGAGGCTAAGATAACCAGGCAACATTTAGAAGGAAAACCCAGTGTAGATCAGGGGTTGGCAAACTTCAATCTGTGAGCCGACGCAGCTTGCCACCTGCTTTTGGAAGCAGGTATGAAGAGACCGTCTGGCCTCCAAAGCCGAAAATATTTACCACTTGGCCCTTCAGAGCAAAAACCTGCCAGTTCTGATCTACATTTCAGACTCAGACAAATCACATTACAAACGGCCCAGGACCCTGCGGTGGGACTCACCTAGGTGAGGAAGCCCTCCCTCCATGCCCCGGGCATTTAACTGCATTTATTCTCCTCTCCCAAAAGATTCGGAGATTCTTCCACTCCAATCTCGTAGCAGGCTCTGGAGCTCTTCTGCCAATGGGCCCAATATCCTCTCAGTCCTGGAGACTTTCAGACTCCCACATCCTGTTTCTTCCCCTCAGTTTAGGGGAACCAAATACCCCAAAGGTTTTCACTGTCAGGGTGAACCATATGTACTTCCCATTAAGCATTTCGAAGATAAACACAACAGTAAGTGCCACATGAGACAGGCTATTTTAAAAAGTGGCGAGCCCTATTTTTCCTCTTCTTTAACCTTCAAGAATTCATCTATTTCACCTAAACCTAATTCAGAAGTGAATTTTTATTACTATCTTCTCCCTATCAGATATAACTATGTTCAGCTGGTGCACTTAGGCACCATTTCATTTATTCTTTCTCCAAGTGAACACACTGCATTATGGAGGAACATTTACTCCTGCTCTCTAAATGTATGCTGCTTGAAGCCATCCAAAGTAGCTTCAAATGTACACTGAAAGTATCCCTGATTGAATTTCAGTAGTCATGCATTATTCCTCTTTGTTCTTCAAGTGAATCACTCAGAAAAGCAAACATTTCTTTCTTAATTACAAATTCTTCCACAGATATCTATATACATCAGAAGATTCTAATTAATATCACCCAACACTGACAATGAAATGGTAGAGGACAGAAACATGGCAGGAAGCACCCTCGGGGCTGTGTGTGATCAACACGTTCGCTTTGACATCTGGCCAGGTCTACAGGAACGGGCAGGCCAGGCTGGTCTGGGCAAAGCTACACATCGCAGGCTGCATCCCATACCCTGCCGTATCTGTGTGTGTAACTGCATCTACCTACACATATACGCATTATACATAAACTAAAGGGTCTCTTTACCTTATTCCTTTTTAGGAAAAACATTTGTTAAAGCAACAGGTTAATCTTTATAGTTGAAATTTTAAGCTTTAAATGAACCTTTAAAGGCTCAATTTTTCATTATAACTACAGATGATTCCATTAAGTTTAGAACTGAAGTTTGCTGGTGTTTTATAGCAGGGCTGGTTTTAGTAAAACTTCTTTGTAAACAAGGATAATGTGGTAAACAAGCAGTATGTGGTTTGTCTCCTTAGCATTCCTTCAAACACCAAAAGAATCTTTAAAAATTAAAAAGTCAAGGTAATAAAAGCAGTTAAAGCCCAATTTATGTTTACCTGAGCAAAACATTCAAAAACTGAAGTTCTATGCCATAGGGCAGAGTATACATTCCAGGGCAG
Source organism: Neomonachus schauinslandi (assembly GCF_002201575.2). Taxonomy (NCBI): domain Eukaryota; kingdom Metazoa; phylum Chordata; class Mammalia; order Carnivora; family Phocidae; genus Neomonachus; species Neomonachus schauinslandi. The sequence goes on along the minus strand of NC_058407.1, from coordinate 12,310,017 downwards.
AGTATACATTCCCATTAAGGGATTCTGAGGCTCAAAAGTACTGACCTGACTCTCAGAAAGTCTCAGTAAAGTCAGAGATACTGGGGATTCTATCAAATCATAGCTTTGAGCGGTAGTGCACTAATGCTGTAAAAAGAGGTTCTGAATGAGGTTACTGATAGGACCACTTCCCCTCCCCTTCCTCAGCCTGTAAGAAGCCAGCAGAACTGCAATGGTTTTGGGGTAATGTTACTATTAACCAAAACAATTCAAAATGGATCAGACCGTGGGAAAGAAGTTTCCTTCCAAGCCAGAAGGAGATGAGAAGACTCTTATCTGTAGTAGTTTCCCTCTGTTATAAGTGGACTCAGACTTTGGAGTGTGAATTTGATGAGGTTCTTTGCTATTTAAATTCAGGAAAATGGGACAAATGGGACAGGGATACAAATATTTTGTTGCCAACAAAAGGCTTGAGAAGAATATCAGCATTAAGAAAAACTACACTAATTTTTTTTAAGCTGATAATATTTCAACGACCACCCTCCTAATTACTTTACAGTGGTGCTACAGAGAGGCCCGTTAAGGTGTGGGGGGGGCTGTGTTTAGGATGGACAGATAATATTCCAATAAACTAATCTGGTCATTCATCGGTGACTATCCCCCAACTAGAAAAATTAAATTGTATATCACGGATTTACTTCTCTCAGATGGAGTCTTACCAAAGCATTTCTGCTGCTGCTTCAAACAAAATATATCAAAAACTGTAAGACAAAGAAAATTCAGACGTATTTATTAATCTACTCCGATTTCGGAGTGCGTCAAGCTTCCAGGCCGAGAAATTGTTTTCTCAACTTTCACCTCGACTAGCAAGTCTGAAATCTTTTCTAGAACATGAGAACAAAGCGCAGTTTGAAACACCAAGGTTTTCATTACTGTTTCTTAAGTTTTTCAAAAAGAACAAGGGTGGGGAAGGGAGTAGGAGAGACAGGGTTCAGGCGTGGGGGGGGGGTAATGGCGCCACATTGATTAATCACATTAAAAACTAAGCATGCCAACATCTGGAGCTAAAACAACCAGCAAAATCACCACGTTCAGACTCGTATTGGCTAACTCTATCTATCCCAGCATTCTCTTGGGACAGCGGTTCGCCCTCGGCTCTACCACAAGCTCGGTGAAGTACACAGCCTCAATTACTAGAGCGTGCAGCCACGACAACCCTGCTATTACGGAGACAGTCAGTCACCACTCGAGTTAACATTCCAGACCCTAACAACTGGCCCTCCCCAGCCCAAGGAAATAGTCAAGGTCGCCCCCCCTCGCCCTGGCCCACACCACAATGTTAATAATTATAACAAGCAGTAACCCATCTGTTATATCAGAGAAGGGAACAGAGACTCCACTGAGAGATTTAGAGTGAGATGTTAACGTGTCTTCAGCTGACTGCACAAACAAACAAACAAAAAAAAAAAAAAAAGAGGAGAAATAATTCATTTGGAGATATGAAGTCATGAAATAGCTGATGTGTATTGCTTTTAACCATGCACTGATGCAAAACTGAAGCAACCATTAAGAATAAAAATTAAAAAGGACATATGTATTTACACACAATCAGACCTGTTGGATCTGAAGCAGTTTGCAGACTCTATCTGTGTGTGATTTGAAATAAAACAAAAAATGGGGATTAGCATGGCCACAGCACACCCTAGTGTAGGAGGGCACACACGGACTGCTTTCTGGAACCCTGATGGCTGGACACATTTGGCATGGTTGAGCCTGGTCCAAATACACGCGTGCCCCTTTAAAAGGATTACTCTCTTATTCCTTTGTAACTCACTGTGAATGCCTCCGGAGTGTCCCCAACAGGGGCAGCCCAACACTCCATCACTGCCCTATGCACCCTTCCTGACCCTGCTAGTGAGGTTCAGTCCTGACCCGCGGAGCGAGCTTGGGTGCTGGCCTTTGGGCAGCACCCATCCATTCTGACCCAGGGTTCTTTGGACGTAGTTCCCGGGCTTAAGCGGTCTATCTTTTCACATATCCATGACACATCCCTGCCTTCAACTTTCAGCTCTTTCCCAGGAAAGCGTGGTTACCTTTAAGATCCTTTTGTTGTTCAAGTCTCAGCTGTCCAGGATCCATCAACACCTGCTAGGGATTCTCTACTCCACTCTGAATCGATTTTATCATTTAATTAACTTTATAATGTTGCCACATTGACCACAGGACTTTTCTAAAACAGTTGTCTTAACCAGAACAAGATGGAAGGGCTCTACATATCCACCTCTCCCGTATCTGACCTTTATCTGCATTATCTATTAGCATGATCTCACATGGGTAGACATTCCCCTTGTCTTGATTTTAACCTAGCCATTAATTTTATTATATTTTTGTTTTAGATTTACATTAAAACAGGACTTTGGTGAGCATGTGATGTCAAGACACCTTCTTTCTACCTGGAAGACAGTTACATTATATGACACTGAGAAGAGTGTGTATTTCAAGACCAGCAGACAAAATGAGAGCTTGTTCCCTGCACATGGTGTACAGATTTATAGAGCGAGGGGAGTAGGGGTGGGTGGGTGGAGAGAAAGGCAGGGGTGGTGCTTAAAAGCACTATAGGGAGCAGGATCTAGCCCAAGGAGCTTGGGTTGAATGTTGTGCCTCTGGGCATCACTTTATTTGTCCGTGCCCGGTTCTAACCCCCTCCCTTCTCTCGCCTCCTTCCCACTCCAGCCGAGAGCCATCGCCCTAGATGGACCCTGCAGGAGTGGCTCGTAGGAGACCGTTCTTCTGTGGCAATATGGCACCCCTGATTAAATGTGAGTAAATACAGACGTGAACACAAACGCTTGTAATAATGAGAATATTGTTACTATTCTTGACAGTGACCTATCTGCTTTGAAAAGTAGATATGAAAAGGTCTTAAAGATAAGTATTTACATATTATTTAAAATTGGGGCGAGGGGAAGAAACTGTCATGATCAACTTATCTTCCACTTATGACTTCAATGGTAGATGAGAGATGATCTTTAATGAATCAAACCTCTCAAACACTCCACTATTTCACTTCTCCCCAAATTAGTTCATTTCCCAAATCTCGCTGGGTAGGCACAAAAAGAAACTAGCTGAACTGTGACAGGCTGTCTGCTGTCCTTCCCCTGAGCATCCAGCTATCAGCAAACTGAACAGTGCATTATTATCCAAATGAACTCACTGACCTTATTTTAAGGAGAAAGGCAAAGAGGGCAAAGGGAATACATGTTTCAAGTTTTAGAGTCCCAGTGGATCTAGATTTTTAGGCAACTTCAAACTTAGGTAACAGCACGGTCCAATCACTACTATGGTCTTACTGGGGGGCCCAATCAGGGATTCAGGAGTCCTGTCCGCAGAGACTCGACTTCCTCCCTTTCCTCATTTCTTTCACGGTGGAGAGAAGATGTCTCCACCTGCTAAGATCTCCAAGTATAAAAGCCCAGTTTGAACGCCATGGAGAAATGTGATTGACAAACTAAGAGAGGCGGCCGTGATGGGACAGTGCACAGCACACGCCTGGCGTGGACAGCGGCAATGGGACGCGAGCACTTAATTTTGGAGGAGGTGCCATCACGCATAGAACTGGACTGCGCGCTGCTGAGGTAGCAGGGCTTAGATCACACGCTCACAAGTCTCGGTTGTCCAAAAAAGCCTCTGTTCCCATCTCTAACGTGGAGCTGGAATGGTTAGTATAATTCAATTTTTTCACTGCAATCCACAATCTGATTGATTGGCAGGTCACACTGGCACTCCTACCTGAGGTATTTTAGCGCTAATGATTGGTTCCTGTAAGACTATTCTATAACAGAACACAGGAAGAGCAGTTCAAAAAACACAGCTGTGGAAGGAAAACAATCATACAAAAAGCCCGCTAAGGGGCCCACCAGCCTTTTCTTTCCTTTGGATGCAAGCATGCTTTTCACAGGGTAAGAATTAGGAGCAGTTTGTTATCCCCTTAAAAAGTGAATTAGGGTGAACCATGCCTTTTCTACTGGTCAAGAAAAAGAGGGGTGGGGAGGGCACATGATCTATCTGCTACACTCAAGGCTTCTCACTGTGGTCTCTTTACACACTGCGGCACAACGGCTAGATCAGTTCCCCAGAGAGGCAAGAGCCACAAAAGAAACAGAAAAGAAGCAAATGGCTAGCAGGGATTACGGACTAACAACAGAACAGAGAGAGATTAAAAAAAAAAAAAAAAAATCTCCACAATTAACAGCCTACATTAGTACAACTTAAGATAAAACAGGCAGCTTAAATTCTTTTTCCTCATGATGTTTCTTCAAGCTCTGGTTTGGTGCACTTGTAGTGGACAGACCCTCCACTCGTCCTTACTGCTCATCTGTATTTCTGAGGAAACAAGGACTCTGTGTATATGGATAGATTTCCACAGGCGGGAAAATGTACAGAGAGAAGGAAACAAACTCAAGGAAACAAAGAGGGGCGCTGTGTGTGTGTGTATGTGTGTGTTTAAAAGAAGCATCCCTGGCTCCCTCACATCTGGAAGTGGGAATATTAAGTTCTCCAAGCTGTAGTTACATGAGCCTTCACTCAACAGCTACACCTCATTATGTAGTCTTGTTTTTCCTTAGCAGGGTCAGATATTATTGCAAGCACTGGTGACTAACTTTTCCCTCCTTTAAGATAGGAACTAAGAAATGATAACATTATGATTAATTCTTTTTGTTAAGAAAGCACCACTGATCAAACAAGTATTTCAGCAAGGTCTCTAAATTATTTCTATTTAGCTTCATAAGGTGATCCAGTTAGATTAAAAAAATTTTTTTTCAAGAGTATTTTCTCAGTAAGTACAGAAAAATCATCTCTCTCTTAATAAAATCGTATATTGTGAACTAAAGAAATAAGAGAACTGTAAGCAAATATTTGGTTGGTTCACTTAAACAAGGTGGAAGTAGGCAAATCTTAATAAGGTAAGCCATACTTAAAAAAAAATCCCCAAATAAAGAAGATATTAGAGAGAGAGAGAGGAAAAAAAAACACCTTTAAGAAATAATTCCAGTGGAAAGGCATGCTCTAATAAATCAAATTTCAGGAAAACAATTTACATAACATAAAGATGAGTTTCATGAGAATATGGATACTAATGTGTATGGGAGAATGTACATGCTAAGATCATATGCAAATACATATATTTAGAAAAGTGTCATTTGGTATAAAAGCAGGAATATTCCCCCAACCCTCAAGTTTCACTGTGAGCACAGGAAAAATAGGTATCTTTCATTACCTCTTGAAAACCATCTGAGGAAAGATGTGGATTTTAATTAAAGCACTGCGAGAGGTAATGAAATATGGATTGAGTTTTGTGCTTGGCTATGTAAATAATTGATGTAATCTGGGTAAGTCACAATCTCTCTAAGAAATGTATATAATGAAGTGAGAGGGTTGGACCAATTCATGGCTAAGATTTCTTTCAGCATTTGTTAAACTAAGGCAAACTTTGGAAGTCTACTCTAATAGGACAGGTGTGTCCGGGTACCTACAGTATCCCAGAAGACTGCTTTATCCTATCTTTACCTCCTGCAACACACAGAACCTCTAAGTACATTCTGAAAGTACATTGAAGTTTTCTGACTGCCAGAGAATCTCTGGCAGAAATCTGTGGAAACAGTTCACTGCAAAGGTATACCCTTATTGATTTGTGGAGGTAAGGGTGGAGAAAGCATTTCTGGACAAGTCTAACCTTTGCCCAAGGAATAATTTCATGCTGACAAGTTTTTCTTAAGAAATTTCTTAATGATTTGGGTGGTTAGACTAAACTTGCATTCAGAAACAGATCATCTGGAGAGGTCTTAATAAAAGATTTCAAAGCTTAAAAACTTTTGGATTCTTTGTCAGTTATATCACTTTGTCCACATTTTAAATAATATGTGACAAACCAATCACGACATAACAAGACAGTTTCAATAATGGATAATAATAATGATGTTAACATGGCTGGGAGAATCAACAGATCCTATATGAAAGTCAAACGTTTGTAAGAAGAGTCTAGGTTGCTAATTATGCCACTCATTTCCCTCTAGATGGCTCTTAAGAAAAGAGACCCACCAGTTGTGGACCTTTTTGATAAAGCAAGGCCGGAAGCACTGAGTGTCTGGTTTCTTCTCTTTATCCCCACTCTTCAGTGGCATCAGCTCCTTCCTCCCCTTTCACAGGGTAATGCTCTCTCAAAAGTATATAAAATAGGAAAACACATAGTTCAGAAAGCTTATTGCCATCTTAAATCAAAGCTCCAATGATCTAAAGAGGGATATGAAATGAGAAGAAAAGCAGAAAAGAGAGAGAGTTGGTTTAAGCTGTTAACTATCCTGTTATTTATGTATGCACATGACACGACAGTAATAAAAGACTTTAAACCTGCTGATCATCTCGCCAATAAATCACTGATACACAGAACATCTGTGGGTATAGGGAAGGGAAAAGAATATGTCCAGTAGACTGACTCTAGCAATGATCAGGAAACCCAAAGGCTTAGTTTTTGCACCCAGGGGCAAGCGCAGTGGCAGAGAAGCATGCTTGCATTCTTAAATATATAAATATATATATATATATATCCACAAGGAAAAAGAAAATAAAAATTAAACAAATTATATGTAAAACAAAACAAAACAAAACAAAAAACCAAACCAAACCAAAGAAACAGAAAAAAAAAGGCTGGCTTGTCAGGGAATGGGGTCGAGAAGGCCCCGGTGTGTGTACTTACATAGAGGTCAGCACCGTAAAATCCGTCCTGGTAAACCACACTGCAGAAAATCCACACAAAAACAAAAACAAAAAAACAAAAGAACAGAAACACATTCCGGTTATTGAGGACGGCAGCATGCACATGCGCTCTACACAGGCAGGTGATGTATGAATACATAACGGGGGCTGGGGGCCGCAGCGCGTGAGAGGACCGTGCAGGTGCGCACGCACGTTATACAGCTCCAGGGCATGCGAGGAGGGGGAGGAGCGCCAAACTGGAAGGGACACCTGGATACATGGGTCATTACAGGAAGATTACAACAATAAAAAGCATTCCCAGAGGGCCTAATAGAACTATCGGAAATCTGCTGGATGAGAAACATCAAGTTTTCATTCTTGGGGTTTTTTTTGGTTTTTTTTTTTTTTTTTTTTTTAAAGCTTGCCCTAGGAGGAAATTTTTCTTTAAAGAGTCTGAAAATGACTGCGTGTGTATGGGGTGGGGGGAGAGGCACGCAAAGAGGGATCTAACGTGAAAAATAAATGAACCCAAAGAATTCCATCAGGGCAGGACCTGTATGTAGAGTATGTTTCAAAATTATGTTTAGTATTTTGTTTTCAGTTTCCTAGAAGTATGTACATTTTTTTTTCCTGATATCCATACATCACCTGCTTTTTTACCCTGCACATTAGACATGCGATAAGATTTGGCTGATCACACAAGCATGCAAAGTATTATTATTCAGCATTTTAAGAACCAATGCAACACCTCAGAAAAACAAGTCAATCAATTCTGACCAAAGTAAACAGAGAAATGTAATTAAAAAAAAAAAAAAAAACACACCAAAAAATACCCACAATGCATTGCTTTCACAAGCAGAGATAATGAGCTAAAGGTTAAGGTGATTGGTCCAAGGTCCAAGAATTGGAAGGTGCAGTGGGGATCCCAGATAGTAACAATATAATCCAGAGCGGGAAGGAGGAACTGGAAGATTTTAAGGGTTCTTTTTTGACCATAAGCATATTCATGGAACTCTGAAAAATAGAATTGATAACTGACGTTCTGGGCATGATCAAGGATCATCCTGTTTTATTTAAAAGGATAAAACTGAGAAAGTAGCTGATTAGGAATAGAAGGGTTTATTTCCCTGTTTAGAAAAATGAATTTGTATCAAACAAAATACAAGGATTTTTTTTTTTTTAATCCTGGGCAACACTAAACTATTATAATCATAGATTTCAAACCTTTTGAGCTATTTCTGTGCATATAGACTTCCCCAAAACATTACTTTGGGACCAAAAGACATGAAACAGCAGTAGAGATACAAGATAAGACTTTCTTCTTCACATCTGTTAAATCAAGATTTGGATATTTTAAATGAGAAGATCTGTTTATTGTTTATTCAACTAAGCAAGCTGGAAATTTTCACCACTATCTTCTCTGTTGTAATAAATAAACTAGTGAGGTCTTTAAATCCTATTTTTTTACTTGAATATGAAATAATTTATTTTTTGCAGGTAGCTGGAAAGTTTCTGAATTCTATTTACAATGGTATTTTGTTGGGTTTACAGGATAGTATGGTCACACTCTGCAATGTCCCCAATACGCTGCGCCTTTGTATTACACAACAGGCAGATTGAATTCATCTGTGATGCTCATTTAGCTACTACGTTCTATCCATTTTCATAGTTTCCAACTGTAGTTAGAGATTGATATTAGAAAGTAATCTGCCTCTCAACTAAGACACTTGTTCATAAGGAGAAGGCTGACCGAATGGAAAGCACTGAAGCCAAGTGGTGATTAATTAACCTTCAACTATTTCAGTAGGGGACACAGGCAAAGATGACAAACATCTCTTCTACAGAGAAGAGTGGTGGCATTAAAAACACGAATTAAGTTTACCCTAAGTTGCATCACTCACTGGGAATATCCACCTAAATTCTATAAGAATTCTAATATTCCCCGTATCAAATGCCACAAGGAAGCTAGAACATAATGATTAATGATGAAATTAGTTTACTAAGCTGAAAAGCAATTTTAGGCCATTCCCCATATAATACTGGACTTATTCCTTGCCATCTTCCTTGTAAACCGGTGGTTAATAAAAAAGAAAACATGGGAAATCAGTGTTCAATGTAATGCACAGAGATTGGTATGATTAGACATAAAGATAAAATATCTTTGAGGGAACACAATCCTGACACAGACTTGGCAGAGAATGGATTCTCAAGTTTGGCCAATATACTGAAATGAGCTACACAGAATAGGAACGAATCCAACCATTTTTATAAAGTAACTCAGGAAGATTACAAAATAAAAAAGTCCCATGTTTCTGGTAAGTGGTATCGCTTTGCCAGCATGACGGTAAACTCTCTTGGATTGAAATGGAAGGTGCTTCATGAACAATTTTCCTGGTGTGCAGAACTTCCAAAAGGTTTGTTTTTATATTTTACTTATTTCTTAATGAAATAATACTGCATCTTTATTCACTTCTTTAAAGAGATGTCAGAGGTTGAAGGTCAAAGGTCAAGTTGAGAGCAGAAAGAATAAAATTAAAAGCAAGTAATGGCAGAAGATGGAGATGATGGAATGCATGGGATTTAAACATCTATAAACTGCAAACAAAAGTTTATTTCTAAAGCAGTTACCTTCCGGCAGCTTTTGGAGCCTGTCCAGTTCAACATGCATACTTGTCTAATAAAAATGCTTTAATTCTGTGCAACGGAGGACCCCTAATGGCATGTCCATTTGGTCTATGAATGAATGCTAAGTTAGTACACCTCAAAGCCAATTCTGCTGTCAGAAAAGGACCTACAGAGGAGGCTCTTTTCCTTTGGGTTTTAACTAAGTAGCAGTGAACAGGCTCCTCTGCCAGTGCGTTTCTTCCTCCAAGAGAGTATGGGAAAAACCCTGTCATAGGCAGAGAAAAGATGCAGAACACAAATGTCGCCTCTTTGAAGAAAGAATGTCCTTAGTACAGCTAACTTATTGAAGTCCACTCTTCATAAAAAGATACATTTTAGGCTGACACTGAGAAACAACGAAAAACAAAACCTGCCACCTTCACTCCTTCTCCCCCGTTCAACAGCAAAGGATTGATTTGTTGCTATGGAATCATTCCACTGCGTGAGACACCCTCCATACAAAAATCAAAGGGTGAGGGATGCTCAGCTACATTAGTTGTTTTACCATCATTCAGAAGCCAACTGTAGTTTAATTCTTCCTACTTCTCCCTTTCTCCCTGGATTCAATTGGACTTGGTTCATCTTTGAATTAACCTCTTTTAATCCGTTTCCTACAAAGAAAGCAAATCCATTGTGGGTAGCTAGCTCTGCTGCTCACCACCCAGGCAGTGAAACCAAAAGGGAGGGCGATGTGGTAGCCTCAGCCCCAACACAGGGTGGTGATAAGGGGGTAAGCACAGCAGATGCAGTCTTGGACTACAGTCTTGAGCTCCTATTTTGGTTCTCTGCAGTAGTGTTAATCCATATTCGTGCGATGCTGAGTGAACTCCATGCCAACACACTGCCAGTCAACACAAGACCGTTCTGGCTGCTGTCTTAAGCCACTACCATGAGGGCTTAAGGTGGCCAAAATAAAGATTTATATAACGAATTGTTATTTTGTTACATTCTGATGATGGTCTATTTTGGTTCTTGCCATCTAATCCATTAATTTACAAATATTAATAGAATCTCTACGATGTGGCACAGCAACGTCCCAGAAGTTGTGAGAGGGCCATGGTATTCTTTTCCGTCCAGCTGCTTATTTTGGAATCTCGTGCTTACCCTGGATAGGCGGGAATGGCTGTTGGAGGTACCGCTCGGACCGCACCATATACCGTCCGCCCTCTGCCCCTCAGATGGGCTCCTCTGAAAGCGGCTGCCGTGGTGGCTGCAGTCGGGTAAGGGAAGCCAGGAACTAAAGGGAGACCCAAAATATGACAGGAATGTCAACTTGCATTCAGTAGCAGGGGGTACAATCCCAACTTGCTTTGAACCAATTCCAGGAAAGGTGGAAAGATATGTACCCCACCTTTTCTGAGAAAGAAATGGAGAGACCCAATAGGCAAAGCTAACGATGCATGCTCTGTTCGTCACCCATCCTGAGTGAGTTTACTCTGCTCCTTCTCAATTCTGGCATTTACAATGCACGCTTGGTGAGAAACAGGTCAAGAAGCTCTGAGAACTACTGCCGTAATAAGAGATGAGACTTTTCATTTCTGCGGGCAGTTTACAGGGATTGATATAAACTCTTTAACTGGCCAATTATTAGTCTTGTTTTCCCATGTTATTATGCACATATAATAATTATTCTTCGTAAGAATAGTCTTTTGTGTTTGTACATGGTTGCCAATCTCCAAGGCACACAATAATCTTTAGACATTTCATTAGTCCACTTTATTCTTTTATCTAAAATGTTTTAATGCAGAAATGTAAGGGGAGAGGGAAATGACTTCTCCCCTGTAATCTTGTGGCCTTTAGAGAGGCAGGCAGTTTCTAAAGGTCTATTTTAAATGTGCTATCCTTTGGAAAGCACACAGAAACATTTATTTCATGTTCACTGAACTCTTTTTAATTATACCTTTGCTGGAGCAAAATGGCTCAGGTCAGAATGACTTTAGAGGTATCAATAGAGCAGAGAATAATCATTAATACTGGAGGTACTTCTAAATGATACTCTACTAGAGGGCCCAAAGCTGACTTGCAGAGAACATAATATATTCCACAAGTACCTATTTCTTTGGTTTTCTTTAATATCAAGTGCAGACTAAAATGTTCTACACATGTCCTCACCCCCCTCGACCTTTTCCAACTATTTATGCTTCGTGGCAATCTTAATATCTGGTCAGAAAGATTCTAACACAGTTAAGTTAAGCAGGACAGGGCACTGTGACAGCATTTAACTCTCTCGAGAAGGCCTCCTCTTCAGTTACATATTATACTCGAGGAAGGAAAAAAAGACTAGCACACATCACTGTTTACTCACAACAGTCAAAATCCATGCCAGGCCAACATAGGCTACTTACTGATTAAAGGAATGTAAGTGTTAATACCCCCTCTTCCTGATAGGGGCACTGCTGCATCATTGCCTAGGGACACGTCTGCTTGAAAGCTGGATGCTGATTGCATTTAAAAAAAATTAAAAAATGCAAAAAGATTACAAAGAATAGTAAATTGAAAAACAACAGATGTGTTACAGTTAACGTGCTCACAAATGGAAAAATAAACGAAATACTACCTGCATATAACTCAGGGCCATATACAGCTCCAACTACGGGGCTTAATTTCCAACCTGAAATGGGAAGAGAGGACAGTGAACATTTAAGATTACATGAGGAACACGTGGTAAAGGGGTGATGAGGGCATGTGCAAGCTGGCTCCAGATATCCCTGGGCTTATTTCCACCCATCACCATCTTCTCTGTAAATGCCAGCTGGGAGGTTTGGGGGGGGGGGGGCAGGCATTTCCACAGCTGAGCATCTTTAAGCAGGAGGAGCACAGTGAGGTGGGGATAATGAGAAGCTGGGCGGGGGCAAGTAGAGGTGCAAACTGGAGGGAGAGAAAAACTGGGAGGGAAGTAGGAAGACAGAAAAGGAATGAGAGAAGGACAAAGAAATACCAGAAATATAAATAAATCCTGGGCTCTGGCACAGTTTCTCTCATAGAACTGCTCAGAATGTATTATTTATTTTTAGAAAAAGGAGAAAGGCAGAATATGTCATTCTACACCACACTGTGATGCATTTTCTTATACATTATCTTCACACTATTTGCTACTCTCGCTGCTTTATAAAGGTATCCTCTGAATTCAAGTTTGAGCTGATCTTCGACTCTGTGTTCAATCATACTATGCTGATGGAAATCTGGGTAAGCCAAAATCCCCTTTCTTTGGGATTTACCGTTGGAATTTGGTTGGTTGACCTCAGGCAGGTGAACAAGAAGAGACACGCAGTAATAAAATTCAAGGTACATCCCCAACTTCATGCATGTCTTGGGATTTTACTGGTAATACACATACTTAAGTTAATCAGTCGTTTTAGCTAAAGGATAATAGACTGCTGCTGAACATCAGCCTAAGCATTTATATACTTTAAGTATTCCCAGACATTAGGTTTGATGTCAACTTTATTTCTTCATTCCCCCTTTTTATATTTATAGGAATGTAGCAGGAGTTACAAAAGAAAAATGTACTACTACCCACTGATAGTTAAGGAGAATTCCAGATGAAAACTTTAATCAATAGACATTTATAGAATTTTACACATAAGTTAGCAAACATGCTCCATTATTTTTCTGAAAGAATGGAGACAGTATTCAAGAGAAAAGTCATTCATTCTGAACCAATCCAATCCCCCATTCATTATTTTATGTGCTCATAGATGGTGAGCACATTATTTTACATAAAAGTTGAGCAAATATCTCAGTTCAAATCCTACTGGAGTTGTAAGAACACAATGTTCTGCAATGTCAGACAAATCAAGTGATTCTAACCAACGTAAACTAAACTGCTGGCTGAGAGTTCACCAGAAGGCACCTAGCACACTCTTCTCAGAAGCTTTAACCACAAGAAGCTATAGGTCTCTAAAGTTTGGCTCTGTTAGGCTTGAATATTAATTTAGAATAATATTCAAAAAATGACTTTTTTCCTTCCTGCCAATGGCATTATTACTTAAGCATTCCCTTAAGTAATAACACACATTTTAATAATGGTATATAATGGTATGCTGTCAATAATACTTGGAATAGGGGTGCTTGGGTGGTTCAGTTGTTAAGCATCTGCCTTCAGCTCAGGTCATGATCCCAGAGTCCTGGGATCGAGCCCCGTGTCGGGCTCCTTGCTCAGCAGGAAGCCTGCTTCTCCCTCTCCCACTCCCCCTGCTTGTGTTCCTGCTCTTGCTCTCTCTGTGTCAAATAAATAAGATCTTAAAAAAAAAAATTCTTGGAATATGTTTAGTTTTGTACAATTTACAATGTATTTTGACCCTTACAAAACCCAAAGGCAGAGTTAAAAGAAAGGTACCACAGCTGGGACAACAAGTAAATACTGTACTTCTCTGGGCTTAATTTCCTAAATAATAAGCTAAGAGGGCTGGGTTTTGATGACTTCCACAGTGCCTTCAGGTGCTAAAATTCTGTGACTGCCAATTAATAGAGACAAAAACAGAATCAGGTTAAAAAAACTGGCCCAGGGGCGCTTCGGTGGCTCAGTCGGTTAAGCGACTGCCTTCGGCTTGGATCATGATCTCCGAGTCCTGAGTCCTGAGTCCTGGGATCGAGCCCTGCATCAGGCTCCCTGCTCGCCAGGAGGCCTACTTCTCCCTCTCCCTGGCCCCGTCTCTCTGTCAAACAAACAAATAAAATCTTTAAAAAAAAAGTTGGCCCAATGACACAGAGCAAAATGAAGAAACAAATCTAGAAGTAGAATTTCTGTCTTCTAAATTCCAGTCAGTGACTCTTTCTACGACACCATTCTCCCTGGATCTAAAGGAAATTTGACATATTTTGCTTCTCCTTCCTATTTTGTTTACATTGGATTATTATCAAAATTGCAAACTTTTTTTTTTTTTTTTTTTAAAGATTTTACGTATTTGTCAGAGAGACAGTGAGCACAAGCAGGGAGAGCAAGAGGACAAGGGAGAAGCAGCCTCCCCACTGAGCAAGGAGCAGGATGTGGGACTGGATCCCAGGGCCCTGGGATCATGACCCAAGCCGAAGGCACACGCTCAACCGAGCCACTCAGGCATCCCAGAAACTTGTTTTTGTGATAGTAGTGTAAAAAAACAAAACAAAACAAAAAAAACAAAAGGTAAAGGAGGAGGTGGAGGTCACATGATATACCATTGATAAAATGGGTAGGGAAAATGTAAATTATGCTGATACATGCAAATTATGCTGATTTATACCATCTGTTTGAAAAGCTGGGCTAAATGTATCTACTGAAGACATCACGGAATATACTAAGATACTTACATTTAAGACATTACCAGCACATACTATCATACTCTAGCAGTAGATTCAAACTTTTATTTTTTTTATTTTTTTATTTTTTTTTAAAGATTTTATCCATTTATTTGAGACAGAGAGAATGAGAGACAGAGAGCATGAAAGGGAGGAGGGTCAGAGGGAGAAGCAGACTCCCTGCCAAGCAGGGAGCCCGATGCGGGACTCGATCCCGGGACTCCAGGATCATGACCTGAGCCGAAGGCAGTCGCTTAACCAACTGAGCCACCCAGGCGCCCAGATTCAAACTTTTAAATAGCAGCAGAAAACATCCCATTCGATTCTAGATAAAATTTCATGCAGAATGCTAAAATATATGACAGAGAAGGAGTTGCTGCAGGCCTCAAGACCCAGCCCATGGGTTTCCGCTCCACCCCTCCCCAACAGGCCCTGTAGAGCCCAGCTGGCAAAACCACTGCTGCACTGCAGATTCAAAATAAATTCTTTTTTTTTTAAAGATTTTATTTATTTATTTGACAGAGAGATAGAGAGCACAAGTAGGCAGAGCAGGAGGCAGAGGGAGAGGGAGAAGCAGACTCCCCGCTGAGCAGGGAGCCCAAGGCGGGGCTCGATCCCAGGACCCTGGGATCATGACCTGAGCCGAAGGCAGCGGCTTAACCGACTGAGCCACCCGGGTGCCCCTGATTCAAAATAAATTCTGTCATTCAGATAACATAAGTCTAGACTAAACTGACAAATGATGTAAAGGTTCTGCTTTTGTTAGGCAAAATATTCACAGGGTTTCTTTCTTAAGAGAAACATGTATGAAACCCACTCTAGAGCATGTAGTCCTGGGATGGAAGATGGAAAACACATGCACCCATGTGCACCATGGCTGTTATCTCTAGAGCATACCTTTAAAAGGAGAGCAGGGGTCAAGAATTATTCCACTCAAGCTCAGGTGCGGGTAGGGATCAGTAGTAAAAGTGAGCATTGGTGGGCACATATTACAGACAAGCCTATCATATCACAGAGAACAACAGCAGCTAAAAATGAGGGTGCCTTAGTGGGACCCCACTGGGTTAACAGGTAACCTCAAATGACGTGTTTACACTGTGTGTATGATGAACTTTACTGAGACCATTAAGCTTAGTAACTGAAAAACTAAGCTTAATTCTAAGAAAAAAGTTAACTGTAAAAAAAACAAAACTGTAAAAATACTCTCCTAGTAAAATAGTTCAATGTAAATGAAACAAACTGCCATAGGACTGAAATCAAGAGATTCCTTGATGATTACCCAAAGTTCACATATTAATACAAGAATAAACGACATCCTTCTGAAGATGATTTGTCATCTCTTACCATTTGCATATGGTGTGACCATCTTCTTATTGGTCATTACACGTGCTGTAGCATTATTCACCTAAAAATATAAAGGAAAAAGAAGGGACAGGGAGAAAGTAGACCATATTAGGGAACATGAAGTTGCTCATCCGATAACACAGCACTCAGTTTAATAAAATGTAAATTTCAGAGAACATTGATTTTAAATAATATAGCAATATAAAATATTAATATATAGTATTTTAATTAAAGTGTTTATAAAATGAGGCTAACAAGAGTAAAATGCAGTTTCTTGGTCTCCAAATGGAAAACTTGGGCTAAAGGTATCAAAAGGAAAGATACATTTGCAAGTTCTTTGGAGATCTCTTAAACAGAGAAGTCTCTGCATTATGGAAAATATGGGGAAAAGTAAATTGGGTACAACTCTGCGCATGAACTTTGAAGTTCATTGATAAAACAGAGGCTTGCCATACGGGTCAGGGAATAGATTTACAGGAAGGTAAGAAAATAAATCTATGGATTTCACCTGTTCTAATGTTCAGCATTTTTGATGATTGTGTAAGATTTTACTGTTTGAGGAGTTAAAAAAAAAAAATCTCAAAACTTAGAATCCCATGTTGACCATCTTTAGGACCGGGCTGAATTTTCTAGACTATGTGGTCTATCCATTTAAGAATAATGTTTTCAGAAGGCCTTTACATGAGGCACTTAACTGAAAAAATAAAGCTTCGGTTTCTTTTGTTTTATGGTTCTCTCCACCCTCATTACAGAAGTGCAGAATTTAGAGCATTCTCAGTGCTAGGGTAAGTAGATGTTACAAAGATGGCGCTGATGACAAAAAGATGAATGGAGCCTCAAAGCCGGAAGACTGCAGCCCAGTGTGAGAACCAGCCTAAAGCTCTTGCAAGGAGGGTGCAGCATCACCATAGAACCTGGCTGTGTACTGTGTGGTCAAGTCAGAGAACACGCCAGCTTTTAAAAGAATTATAAAACACACCAAATATAAATGTCTTATTTTGCCTCTGGGGATTTACATTAAAGTTAAATTTGTATGGTTATAAATTTGTGTTATGGAAAGACCAATTTTAGGTGGAACTGGAACCAAAAAATGTCTTAATAGGTCTTTTAGGATTGGTAGAGGGAAAATCTTCCTTTGTGAGGAAAAGAAACTCCATTTACTCTAGTTCAACCCACCAAATAATAGAAACATTTCACATTTAAAAAGAAAGAATGGGATACAACAATGATGAGACTGAGAGCATGCAGTTAAAACACACACACACAAATAAAAGAAAGAAAAAACAATCAGTTTTGGAAAGAAGGGAGAGAGTGAAGAGCGAGGTTCTCACAGACAAGGATTAGAATGGGGTCAGAGCTTACACTAGCCACTAGAGCAGAATGCACCCAAGCGCTAAAAGGAAAATGGCCAGAACCAGTCAGAAACCACCAGTCAGCAAGAGACCAATAGCCGCAGGTAACAGAGAGAAGGGGTAGGAGAGACAGAGGGAAAAGGATGGGGACAGAACTTGGGGGAGAGAGAGCAAGAAGGCAGGGGAAAAGAAAAGAGAATGTCAGGAGGGGTGTCGCGCGGGCAAGGAAAGAACAGTCAGAGCTACAAACAGAGGTTTGGGGAAGGGGAAAGGAAGTAGGGGCAGGAAGTGCATTAATAAAACCAGCCAAACTTGGAGTTGAGTAACTCTGAGTAAGATGTGCAAGGGGAAAAAAATCACCATGATGTCAGTAATCAAACAGCTCAGACTGCTACAAACAATATGTACATCCAAAGTCCAGGCGGCATTACTCAAGAGCATTGAAAATAAAAGGGGGAAAGGAAAAGGAAGAGGAACAAGTCAAATCACATTTTGTAGTGTTAATGTGAGATGGCAGATGGACTTTTTCTTTCTTATTTAATTGTTTTGTAATTAACAATTGAAAAAGCTTCTTCTCTAGCGCTTTGTTTCACTTACCGCCAACGGGCACCATCGCCAGCATTGTGTATAGTTACCATGGAAAGAGTGAGTCAAGTGAAGGGCCCTAAATGCTAAACCATCGGAAAGGGAGGGAAAAAGCAAAATATGCAGACATCTTACTCAAAATGGTGGCTTTTATAGTTCATACTTTTAAAAACTGGGAAAGGGGAAAGGAGCCAGTTAACCTTCACTGCGTTCTTCAAAAGGGTTGGCGAACACCACGTGGCTGCCGTGAACACAGTCTCAGCACATTCACCAGGCAGCCGTCAAACCCTCGGTCTGAGGATTTTATCCATTAATTGTAGAAATTCTTGATATTAAATATACTTAAAAACTCCACAAGTTGTGGGTTCTTTCTTCCCTCCCCACCATCTCAGCAGCCTTGTACTCCTTGCTTATCACACGCACATGGAGGCGAACTGGCCGCCCAAGAGAGAGGATATTGGCTGGCTCCTTGATTAATTACAGGACACAATGTCACAAATTGGATAGTTTTTAGACATTTATAAAGTTAGTTTTATTTTGGCCTGATCCCAGGTATTCATATGGAGTCTCGCAAACTGAAGCAAAGGAAAAAAATCAAGAGAGCAGAAGGATGAACATTTTGGAGGAAAAAAGTAAATGAGAAACAAATATACATGTACACGCACATGAGTAAATCAAAATGAAACCCCCCCCCAACAACCAAAAAATGGGGGAGACAGAAGTGTTACTTTTACACATTTTAGTGCAAGAAGGTGAATGACACAGACACACACACACGCATGTGTGCAGACACACAAGACAGGGCTCCAAATGTGAAATAAGTGAGGGAATACACAAAAAGAGAAATAAAAATATAAACCAGAAATTGAATTATTGAAGACATGCACCTCGATTTTACGGCCCTCTACCACGGTGCCGTGTAATTTCTCCCTGGCCCTGTCTGCATCAGCACTATTCTCGAAAGTTACGAACCCGAATCCCTGCATGCAGCGGGAGAAGGGGGGAAAACATGCACATCGTTATATTGAAATATTGATCTCTTGGTAAACAGAGAAAAAATATCACAGTATGAAACTGACAGCAGCATCGACTCAGCAATACTCTCCCAAAGTCACATTTTTGGTCCATGCATATTTGGTAAAGGGAAATTAAATCCAATAACAGAATACAAAACTGCAGTAGTAGTAATAATAATAATAATAACAATAACAGCAACAACAATAATAATGATAATGTAATTAACAACAAGAACAATAATAAAATAAAACATAAAGCATGTGAGGCCAGACCAAAATTAAGGTATAGAGCTACTCGGGTCAAACTCTTCCACCAAGAATCTGAACATTTTTTTAGATGTTCTTTCTCTTTCAATTCATGCTGTTAATTTACATGTGCCTTTATGTAATGCTAAAAATACTTAATTAAATCCATCATTGCCCAGTAACTTCCACATGAAGCCTTCCCTTTAGGAGTAATCACTGCATAATGGGGTTTTTAGGAGATCTCATCATTTTAGCTCCACTCTGCCTGTTTGCTTGTATCACCATAATTCTTCTGGGAACAGAGTAATTTAAAACATAGCCTCGATCTACAATTCTCTAGGTACTGGGTGCAGAAGAAGAAGAGCACCATGTTCATCTAAGCTAATGAAAATATCACTAAGTAGTGGCCAATTACGCCTTTTCTTCAATGAATTTTAAACAGCCAGACTGGCACTCAGAGCAAAAATAGGTTCAGCTGAATTCCAGAAAATAGCTTATCCAAATTTGCCTAAATTACACATTTGTTGAAGCCTACATCTGCTATTAAATGTATTAGTAATTTTCCATGTAGAGAGAAAAAAGGAATAATCAAAAGGCAGTGCGAATGAGATCTGTTAGTGACATCAGCTGTATACTGTTCAACAGGAAAAGAATACCATAAAACAGCAATACAGTTGGTCCTCTGAGTTAGAATTAATTTATTTGTGCATTGTACACAAATTAATTGTATGGAGCTTTAATTCACTAAGTGGATAAAGCAGGAACCAGGGAGTTAACCCACTTACTCCTATATTCACATTTATCTGAAAAGACTGTCTTGGTCACAATCATACCATCAATGCCAAAAGCAGCAGGATTTACTATCTATTTATATAACTATTTTATCAAGCATTGTATTAGTTTCATCCTAGGTGCTTTGTCCTTCTCTTTCTACTTTGCAACTGTAACACTTTCTCAAGCCATTTACATGTATAGAGTAGTAAATTTTTAAGATTTTCTGGAAAAGACCTATTTCTCAATAGCTGCATTGTCCCTCTAGCATTCTTTGAACATTCCACTGTAGGATAACCTGGAACCCTTTGTTATTTTTATTTAAGTTCTGCTCTGCTTTGCTGTCCTCCATGAGTCCTTCCATATATATATAAAACATGTTCTTAACTGAGATGGTCAATAGTGTGCATTGCTCAATAAGATTTTAGAAAAGCAATTCCATCATTTTGAAGGATCTCATTACTTTGCATTCTACATGACTATATGGTTGAGTGGTGATCCATGGAGGATCCCAATGAATTATCTCTACCTGTAATCTGGATACCACCACAAATACCCTAGAAAGTGCAATGCTAAGCTGACAGAAAATTCTAAATGTATGCTGCTTGAGGTGGACTACTACGGTAATTTTAGCTAATATTTTCTTTAAAAATATATGTTGAGGGCGCCTGGGTGGCTCAGTTGGGTAGGCGACTGCCTTCGGCTCAGGTCATGATCCTGGAGTCCCAAGATCGAGTCCCACATCGGGCTCCCTGCTCAGCAGGGAGTCTGCTTCTCCCTCTGACCCTCCTCCCTCTCGTGCTCTCATTCTCTCTCTCGCCAAAAAAAAAAAAAAAAAAAAAAGTTGAAAATATCAAACATTTTCAGAAACAAATTTTGATACCAACATGTTACAGACACATCGACAACTTGAGGTATATGATCTCAAGTTACTAATTAATGACATCGTTCGTTTGTCATCTACATTAGCCATCTACTGAAGACAGTAAACCAGCTCTCCAATCCTGGAGAATCCTCCAATAGAAAAGTTAAATGAACCTTTCAGGAAAGGTCACATGTAGAGATGAGTTTTTATATCACATTGTAGAAGTATTATAAACTGTATTTCAACTGATTCTCACAGCCTCATACTTATATGCCTTGGGTTAAATTAATAAACAATAAGTTAGCAACTGGATAACAGATGATGTGGAGACTAGTACCAGAGGTTTTTAGTACTGGCATTATGACTATCTAGATCTACACACCCATACACTCACATACTTGTTTGTCTTTTAAATACAACCATGGGGTAGAGAAAGGATAAATCTGTTTTCATTTTTAAGATGAAGAAAGTAAATCAAACGGAGGTTAAACACCCAAGCACCAACAAGGCCTTCTTCCAGGTGGCTTCTTTCTACAGCTAATGGTGAGAGAATTAGAAATTAAGCTTTGAAACCTAAGTTCAGTATTCTATTAACTAAACTGCATTCATCCTAAAATCCTTCTAGTCTTCTTTTTCAAATCTAATTGCTAAATGTGTTCTGTGAGCCTCCGCTCTGTAATGTGCTGACAGAGCATCTGGGACGTACTAACTGCAGCCAGAAGAATTCAGGGTGGTATCATAAGCACTGACATTTTACAGCCAGCAGAAGTGCTTATATTCCAAAGGAAATGCTAATCAAGACACCAAAGATACAAAATGAAGCAATCTTCACCTAGGGTAAAGGACGAAGAAGGTCTTGCTGATACTTGGGGACTTCCTGATATGATACAGAGGTAAGCAGATTTCCTTCTTTCCTTTGAAGATAAATAGACTTTGTGGCAGGCCGAATAACGGGCCCCCAAAGTTGTCCACATCCTAATCCCTGGAACCTGTGAATGTTACTACCTTACCTGGCAAAAGGGATTTTGCAGATGTGATTAAATTAATGATCTTGAGATAGGGAGATTATCCTGGATTATCCAGGTGAGCCCAATGTAATCACAAGGGTGCTTATAAGTTAAAGAGGGAAACGGGAGAGTCCAAATCAGAGTGCACCAGCCTGAGAAAGACTGAACTGGCCATTTTTGGCTTTGAAGATGGAAGGGGGCTATAGGTCAAAGAATGTGGGCCGCCTCTAGAAGCTGGAAAAGGCAAGGACTGGATTATCCCTTAGAGCCATCTGAAAGAATGCAGCCCTGCAACACTTTGGTTTTAGCTTGGTGAGACCCATTTTGGACTTCTGACCTCCAGAACTGTACGATAATAAATCTGTGTTTTTAAGCCACCAACTTGGAAGATAATTTGTTCAGAAACAATAGGAAATTAACATATATCTCTCAGAAGTCTGTGATTAGAAAGGTGAGAAGTGTAGCCAGCAATTTTAGAGTACTGTTCTTTAATACTTTCCTCTTGTGTTGAAACTTTAGCTTTTCCATCAACTTAACTACAATTTGGTTTCAAGAATATTAACTCAAGGGTGCCTGGGTGGCTCAGTTGGTTAAGCTACTGCCTCTGGCTCAGGTCATGATGCGCGGTCCTGGGATCGAGTCCCACATCGGGCTCCCCCTGCTCCGTGGGGAGCCTGCTTCTCCCTCTCCCTGCCACTCCCCCTGCTTGTGTTCTATGTCAAATAAATAAAATCTTAAAAAAAAAGATTAAATAAAACTTGAAAAAAAGTTTAATGTACCATTCCTTCAATAGGATTTAGCATTTCTGAAAATGTGCCAGGAACTGAGCTAAGGATATTCACAGATTATCCAGGCTTAAAAAGTTACTAACAGGAAAATATGCTTACGTGAAATTATGTTTTAATGTCCCTTCATTCTTGGAAATCTAATTCACATTAAGTTTGGTCATTTGGATCTCTTGCTTTGAAAAAAATTTAATAAAGTTATGTCTAAACTTAACACTTTTTCCTTAGAAGAACTCCAAAATGATTACATAATATATCAGTCAGGAAAACAAAATAACCAGTTGGAAGCGCTACAAAGTCAAAGACTGAATCTCAAATTCTTAAGAAGAGTAAACATTTCAGGTATTTAAGAAGATAAAAAACAGATAAACAAAAAGTAAACTTTTATTTTTTAATAAAAAAACCCGACGTTGATATGTTTGTCTATACCAGTGCTATCTGACAGAAATAAAACACAAGCCACATATATAATTTTAAATATTCTACTAGCCACATTAAAAAAGTAAAAATACATGAAAGTAATTTCAATAATGTATTTTATTTAAAATAAAATATATGCAACATACTATCATTTCAACATGGCATCAATATAAAAAACATTAATGACATATTCCTTTTTTCTGCTAAGTCTTTGAAATCATGTGTATTTCATACTGAAAGCACATCTGAATTTAGACTTGCCACATTTCAAGTGCTCAATATGGACACTGTATTGGACAATGCAGGTCTCTATGCTTTATACTATAACCTACAGCTCTCAGTTCCCAAACTTCTTCTGTGTTACCAGTGTTCCATTAGTGATTTACCCCTATCTTAGCTGTCTTGTGAAAACTGAGGAATGGTGTGTCTATCGGGATTATGGTTGTGGTCAAAATTTCTACCGAATGTGACAAACATTTTATCACCTGTCTTGACATTCATTTATCATCAAGGGCCTATAGGAACCGAATAACTGCCATCTTTTTAGTCTGGCCTCAGACTGCAATAAATAACAAGCAATAGGATGAGCATTGTAAAAATATTCTTAAATTTGTATAATCCTTGAGTTTTTCCATCTCAGAAGAATGAGAAAGAAAATTTACCATGTAACTTTTAAGGGAGAAATCAAAAGCAGACATTCTCCTGGGTATGGCCGGAACACAGAAATTTAAAAATAAATAAAAGAAAAAGAAAACTAAAACCCATAAGATGGTAACAAAAGAAAATAAACTAAGCCCTTTGGAAACACATGCACTGTTAATTCAGTTTTAAGTATAATGAAAAACATTTCAACTCAGCATTACCTATCAAATTTTACTGAAAAGTAAAGGCCTAGTTAGTGCAATTTTGAAGAAAGTCTTTTGACAATATTTTGAAAGAAATAAATAATTTCCCTTTGCATGAAATCAAAATCCAGGGAAAAAGGCAAGAAATTATAGCACATTACTTGTGTCTGAGGATGGGATTAGAGGCTTTATCTTCCCTAACTCCAGCCTAAACTGAAGTCTAACCCAAATTCAGATCCCCCTCATTCCAGATATCCACCTGTGAGAAGTAATGAGAACACATGAGCTAAAAACTTGCTAGAAATCTCAATAATGGTTGCTGCGATCTGGTCTGTGGTCCTTTAGTGAACTTAACAGTTGGCACTGTCTGATGATGTGAAGAGCTCCTACACATTCAGTATTTATGATACGTGTCCCTTCGAGCAACAACCACACCAGAAGTAGGTTGACAAAACTTTATGGAAAATATAAACATTAGAATGTGTACATTTCTTTACTTAATAAGATAATTATATGTGATAATTATCACAAACAAATTGTTATGGGGCTGGGTGATAGTGTACAGAATGGTGGAAAGTCTGAATAAGTCAGTCAGAGAAAATATACTGTATGATTTCACTCGTATGTGAAATTTAAGAAATAAAACAGATGAGCAAAAGGGAAAAAGAGAGAGAGAAGCAAATAAAAAAACAGAGACTTAACTACAGAGAACAAACTGATGGTTACCAGAGGGGAGGTGGGTGGGGGATAGGTGAAACAGGTGATGGGGGTTCAGGAGTGTACTTGTTGTGATGAGCACCAGGTGATGTATGAAGTGTTCAATCACTATATGGTACACCTGAAACTAATACTACACTGCATGTTAACCAACTGGAATTTAAGTAAAACTTAAAGTTTTGAAAAGCAATGAGTTCTCAGTCACTAAAAGTATCTAGCACAGAATGCAAAGTCAAGTTGAACTAGGTAACCATTATTTAGAGTTCTGTTTAAGATTCTATGTGAGAAAAAAGACGGGAAGGAAATACAGGAGATTATTAGTGAATGTGTTCTTTTAATGAACTATTTGGTCTGGACATTAAAAATCACATTTTTCTTTTATAATTGTTTTGAAAAGGGTGCTTTTTAAAGTTGTTATTCAAAGAATCTATAAGGAGAGGGGCAATACAATTCATCATTCAAACTGGAGCACTCTGAGGGAGGAAGGGGACACTAATCATCATGCTAAGACGACGGCTACAGACTGGGACTATTTTGGATAAACCAGGACATATAGCCACTCTACCAATATATTATCTTTCTATTGTTTATAGTAATATTTGTTGTGACTGGTGACATCTGGGGAATCATAAAGTTATACATATCAGTATACTCCTTTCTAGATTCTATCTGAGTATATTACTTCCATTTTTTCCAGGGGTAGCATTTTTCATCATACATCCTAATTGAACATTTTCAAAAGGATAGTCTACCTTTGTTTTAGTTAATCACAGAAAATTAGATATGACTGACTTTATGCTTTTACAAAGGAGTATGGAGTAAAAAAAAAAAGATTTTAAAAAAATCCCACGAAATAATCTAAGTATATATTTTTGCTTGTGTATGAATGTAAATGATATACATTCATTCCATAATCTAGGAAAATCAAATCTAGAATATGAAGGTCAAAGACAAAAAAAGGAAGATACTCAACAACTTTTTCAGGCAAGCTGAGAAAGCAGAATGCCGGCAAGCCGGGGGTTGGAGGGGGGGATGGGGACGGGCAAGGGAGCACGACAGTGTTCTTCTATGTTTTTAAGTGGGTATGTTCTAAAACCATACGCTGACAGTCTCATTATAAAAAAGAAGACATAGTAAAGAGTTGCTTTTTGTTTTGGAGTCATGGAGTTATTTAACTGTTTCACTGATAATTGTTTTACATGTAAGTATCACTTATCTCGGAATTATTTTGTGACTCGTTTTTCCATTACTGCTTCAAAAAAAAAATTCAATAAAGCTAATTTCTGTACATTCAGTTAAAAGACTGAGCAACTCTAAAGTGAACAATAGGACCACTTAGGTCTCCTTATCTCTGGTTCCTTTCAAGACATGTTGTAATTTTATAGTCAACCATAAACATAAAAGAAATGAGAAAATAAACTTAATTTACAAAAAGAAAAGTACTCTTTAATTTATGTGAGGTGGATCCCAGAAGAGGTACCCAGGTTTTGACTCCAAAATAAACCTCTGTTAACAAGTCTACAGAACAGTTTCGGGAGAACCCATTCCAAGAAAGAACTTTAGTGACAGTTAAGAAGGACAAAGGATGAAGACAGATTTTGTTATCAGTCCTTGAAGGCAGATCCAGGCCATTCTGAATTCTGTGCTCTGTTTTAAGAACAACGGCCAATGAGTACACAGTCTGTCTATTCTTTAGCAGCCCCAAAGAGAAAGGGGCAGTGAGGATACAGCATTTTACTGAGAGGAGCAGCATAGGCTTTTAGATTCCCCAGAGAAAAGGAAGGCATGTGTCATTTAAACATGAAAATTACAGGGAGAAGCAATCGAATCAGGTAAATTAAACAATTTTTGGTAGTAGGCAAATCTTTGAAGTCAATGAAAGAAGCCTTAAGAAAGATCAATTTCCTTTGCTTCACAAGAATTCAATCCAATTATTTTCTTGGTAAGGAGCAAGGCCCCAGTGCCTGATGAAACCATACTGGGCTTCGGGTTGTTGGTCTAGTTAACAAGTTTTTAAGTGCAGACACTTAAAACTAAAAACGTTTCAACTATGACTTTGGATAAACAGTGTAGCACAGAATCGTCACATGATATGTTCATGCACTTCTCATCTCTAAACCACTGTTATTTTTCCACCTTGGATCTAAAATGGTCACAAAAGATAAAAGCAAAGGGCCAGAAATCCACTGTGAAGAAACTACAAGCATAAATAGTTTTACTGGTTACAGGCGGAGCAGATTTCACTTTAAAAATACTTACCAAGTTAAGTGCTGGAGAAAGTTCTGTATAGGCATATTAATCTTTTTTGTTTAACTGAAAACTGGAAGCTTAAAGTATAATTACCTCTTTAATAATTAACAAAGAATTATTATAATCAGGATTAAACACTATCAGTGCATTCTATAAAGGAAGGGAATAATAATCAGGAGCATTAGAACAGTACATACATTTGTGTTAGTTTAGATGGGGCAGGAGGTATATATATAACTCTGTGGATATATGCTATTAATTCCCAGGGTATGATGAATTTGGAGTAGGAAACTAAAGAGGTAAGTATTATCTCATTTATTTGCTTTACTTAGCTTTTCTCAAATTATATTCTTAGAGATTTAATCATAGCCAAGGGCTATTTCAAAGTTCAGGAGAGATGACCAAATGAAAAATTAACTCAAAAACTGTTCTAACCTAAAAAATGCAAGTAGAAGGAAACAGAGCAAGGTAAATATTTCCAAGCTTGACCACAGCTGATTGTATCTGTGGGGGGGGTATTTCATTTGTCGAGGAAGAAGAAAACTGTCAAATGAAACTTTTTGAAATTCAGTTCATTAAATATTTTTTCACATCACTGTAAGACTTCATCATTCCCTCACTTCTAAAATCACTGCTGCTTATTTTAGTGTATGGAAATTCTAAATCATATAGATTGGGAATTTAAAATAGTAAATTATTAGGGGGAAATAAGTTTTAATTAGAATGTTCAGTTCTCATACAGAACACACTTAGAAGAGAGTATGTATATCGAATTGTGCAGTGTTACTACATTTATTCTGATGCAAAAAAACCCAACTCACTATTTGTAATTGAAGGGATTCTACATCTTACCTCTCTGGGTAGAACTCAAAGGAGGAAATCAGCTTACAGTGAATTCCTCAGTCACTACTCCCTGTATTTACGCCTTGTCAAATTTATTCAAAAGAGAGAGCAAGTCTACTGAAGAACTGAAATATTAAATTTGTTCTAAGTATGTCATTTCAAGTCTGATTCTTAAAAAGCTGAATTGTTCTGTTAGAATTCACAATAGAATTCTCATAGAATTTCACTTGAGTCTTTTCTCTTTTCCTTTAAGGTAAGCACGTGAGGGCAATTTCAGTCAGAATAAGGGCAGGTATCTCCTGCCCCCCAATTTCCCTTATCCTCTCCCTCCTCACACTCTCTTGCTTCTACCCCCACCCCTTCACTCCCCCAACTGAACTATTAGGATAAAGTTTGGCCATGTGGTAGCTTATTTTTAGAGATAATCTGATCCAAGCCAGGTAAGTTGGGATACTTTTTGCAGGCTTGAAAAACAGCTTTAAGTTTTCTGATTACTTACTATTTAAAACAAAATTAAAAAGAAACCAGGCACACTTAATACTGAGATGGAGCTTACCTTAGAGCCACGTTCATTAAAGATTATTTCTACATCTAGGATTTTGCCAAACTGCTGCAGAGACAAAAATAAAAACATTTATTCATGGTCAGCTTTTTAACCACATAATTTATTTTCTCCTGAAAAAAGAGTTTTGTTTTTTTTTTTTCAACTGCTTATTCAACTTCCATGTTTCTACTTGTTGGTAGGTCCCAATACCAGTTTCTGGTTTTCCCTCATCAATGAGCCGATAATTTATCCTTTTTTCACTCCTTTTTCAATTCACCCACTCATGCATTATCCACCTCTATATGGTAGAAGCTGTTCTCAGAAGATATTCACAGTGTTACCCTCCTGCATATTTCTTCATGGACAAGAAGTGGGGCTTTTCCTAACTATGTGTTTAATGTTTTAAATGTCTCAGTTTTTTTCCCTCATTTATAATTTTAATCGAAGCATTGCTATTCATTTTTTTCTTAACTCTTTCTTATAAGCACCAAATTTTAATAGCTAAGTCAATTTTGGGGGAAAGAAACACCATCAAAGAACTTCCCTCGGAAACAAAACAATGATGTTCATTCCTCCAAACAACCAAATTTGAAGTCTACCAAGTCACACACACACACAAAAGTAACAAAAATCACATTCTAGGGGTTCAGTGCATTTAGCAGCCTTTGCTGTGCTGTCTAATCATCCTTCAGCTGACTTTCAAAAAAATTAACACCCTAGCGCATCAAAATACACATTTTCCATTTGCTTTGTTTAAATTAAAAATAATAATTAAAAAAAGAAAACTTGAAGGAAATCACAATCAATTGCCTGACTCATTTCGATGTCATGTATAGCATATGAAGGTCAGGAAGGCTATTTGCAGCACATGTGATTAGGAGAGATTGGTCTTCAAGGTTTAGCTTTCTTCCCAACAGTGTAAAATACCCACAATTCCAAGTATGAAGGAACACAGACGATCTCCTTTGAGAATTCCACAGGACAATACAGGCGCCTGAGCTGTTCTTCATAGAGCGACAAGGCTTCTGTCAAATTGACAGTTACCCTGTATAAAGTGTTTCCCATCCTGTTTTCAGTACTTTCATTGAGAGGTCAAGAATCAGTCTTGAGAAACTCCCATGTGGAATCTTCTTCTGGAGATGTGGAGATTGGAACGACTGTCAAATCATTAATCACATAATCAAACTCTCTCCCTTCTTTGGCGTACCTCTTCAGTACTGGAATACAGTCTTCTATTAGAACCTGATAGCAGTCTCCTTTAAGACTGGCTAAGACATTGCCACATGTTTTTCGCATTATTTCTTACACCCATCAATCACCATTTGGTCAATCTCTACCATAGTGACCATCTTTGGTTTCAGTTTGACTATTTCACACAATATGTCCCCGTCTCCACCCCCAAGAATCAGCACGTCTTTGCCACTGCAGTCTTCTTTTCCACTGCCCATGATGGCCTGGGTATACGCCAAATCACTCTCTGCCAGATTAACGTCCCCACTAAGGATGAGAGTATTTCCAAATTGCTTCGAGTGTAGAATTTTCATGTTCTGATAAGGTGAATCTTCATACACCACTTCATCTATGTCACACTCAACCAGGCGACCATCAGCACTGGGTCAGTATCTGTCGACAGCTCCTCCTCGAATTATGGGTGGTAATCGCTTCACCTGCACAGCACTGTCCTGACTCAATTCTTTCACTCTTTCTTCTACTTTGTTCAAAATACTGTCAACTTCTTGGCCTTGCGAATCACCGGCGTAACTCTGAAGATCCAACAACACCAATCCACGTGGGTAAATTCTCAAACTGGCAAAGCTGCCATTTTTGTTGATGTAGTCGCTAGATAACCGTGGTCTTGCCAGTCGTGCACCGACTCTGTCATCCCTTGCTCCTGGAAAATGGACCGCAGGCCTTTTAGAACGGTCTCGCCATCAGCTTTGGCGCCGAGCTTGAAGTCGAGCGTGCCGTGCCGCTGCCAAGGTGAGGCAAGGCCCGGTGCCATGCCTGGGGGAGGCGGCCGCGGGAGACTGGGGGGCCGCACGGCGTGTCGGGCTGCCTTAAATGTCTCAGTTTTTAAGAAGCAAATCCTACGGAGAAAGATACACTACTGAAGGCTGTTTTTCTTTTCCTTCTTTTTTTAATTTCTAAAAGTAAACCATATTCACTGTAAAGGCCAGGAAATACAGATAAATAAAAAGGAAAAGAGGAAACAGAAAATGAAGATCCTCTGCACACCCACCATCTTACCATTCTGGTACACAGCCTTCTCGGCTTTTCCGCAGGCATATATCGTTAAGGACATATTTCCACGTATTACTTTTTTTTTTAACTTAATATGCTATAAACAGCTTTCCAAGTCAATAAATAGATATCTCTGTTCTCATTTCTACAGATTACATGTTATTTTCCATCGTATTAAACATTCACGGACATTATACATGATTTCATTTATTTGCCAATTTAATATTTCAGCAATGAACACCATCAAGAACATTTTAAGTAGTAACTTTGTTTTGTAATTAGTTAAATATTTTAACATTTGGGAAATAAGCTAAAGACACCAAGCCTAAATAACTGTATTGGTAGACAGCTCAACAGCTGACTGGAGGGGCACACTTAAAACACAGTGGTTATTTGGAGGAGGCGTGTAGAAGGGGACCAGCCAACCTATTTGACTCAGTGCTTGGATGAAATGAACTGAAGGGATGTGCAGGAAATCTCCTGGAATCTTTTCGGCCCCACTTCCCTCTGAGTACTGGCCTCATAGACCCAATTATCTCTTTCACTTGGATTTTAAATCAAAATTCGGGAAACGGGAAAACACTAAAAAATGAAAAGAGCAAGACAAATCATGCTTTCTCCCTGGGCTGAATCATTACTATCTTTTTCAGAAAACATGTACTAAGAGCCCATGTTTTCTAGAGTAAGACTTCTGGGCTTGATTCCAGTTTCATCATTTAACAGAACATTAGGAAATTAAAAGAGAGAGGAAAATGTCTTACTTTAGGTAGGAGGGGATTTAATTTTATTTCTATGCTCATCCAAACAACTAAGATTGGAATGGTGTTTTAGAGTTTTCCTTTGCATTTTCTAATGTGTCCTTATACGTCCTGCTAGGGTAAGGACTGCCTTCCTTTAATGGTTAAGGAAAATGAGGCTGAAGGAAGCCATCCATCAAGTTTACACAGCTAATAAAATGAAGCATGGAATCCTTGCTCTTTACCACTGCTGATGTCCTTCCAAGGGATCGGTACTAACCATGCAGAAGACAGAACAATCCTACCAGGTGTCCCTTGCAAGGAACATTTTCTTTTCTTTTCTTTTTTTTTTTCACTTAGCAGCCTTACAGGAAGGGCATAATACATTTCAAAAATCACTGATAACTGGCCTAGGCAGATCTTCAATGGACACAACTTTTCTGACCTGAGAGAAAACACACTTCTGGCAGATGAGAATATACTCCATTTTCACCGATCTCCAGAGATTAGGATTCCATATAATCTCTGATAATTCAGTAGAGAACCCAATAACTCATACTCCTGGGAAATTTCTTCTTAAATATAATATCAATTCTTTAAGCTGCCCTTTATTATTTTCTGTTGTTTTCTCTTCTGGAGAGATGAACAGCTGGCTACCGTTTTCTGTGTAAAGGCTCTTCAAGTACTTCAAGAACATTATTAAAACTCAGTGCTGGCCTTCTTCGGTACAGAAAATACTCCAGGTACTCAGTTGTCAGTGACAAAACTTTGCTTCAGGGTCTTGTCATCACGAAGTGGCCACGACCAGGACTTCAAGCGGGGCGCCTGCTTTCCTGACAAAGCACCATGCAGCAACAGCAACAAAGTTTTTTTAAACCATGATCTCTTGTTCCTAGTTCAAGTTAAGAGTTTGCTCAAATGAAATCTGGCAACAACACATAAGCCCAGAAAAAAGGTACGACTTCCAGCAATCACTCACTTTCCAATAACTTAAATCTTTGCTGTTATACTGTTTTCATGACAGTGATTTCGGGAGGAAGTGGAAGCTGGAAGAACACATCAGAGGTAGCAAACTAACCACCTCCACCTGATTTTAGATACTGGTCTTGCTGAGTTACGAGCAGGGAAGTAAAAATAAAACACAGGTACTATCTGCTTCACAGACATTAGGTCACTGAACTCGTAACACTCTGAAAAGTAAGGATTACTGCCTTTGTCCTGATTTGAGTACTGAAAGGCTCACGTCCCAAGAGACCCCTCGGTCCCAGGCAAACCAGATTGCATAGTCACCTTGTTATGTGAGAACCTGCAAGGCCCATGTCTAGAATGACAGGAATGACGGTGCTAGGTGACAGAAGTTCCTGAAGACTGATGAAAACACTGATTTACCTAGGATCTCTCTCAATCTATGTGCAGTCTTATCATAAAGTCCTAATGACTTATTAAAATACACTGGGTTTAAATTATTGGGATTAAATTACATTTTCACTGTAAAACCCACAAAAGGACTCCAGAAACTTACCCCAAACATCTGTCGGAGGTCGGGGTCCCGGAAGCGAAAGGGAATATTAGAGACATGCAGCCGTTTAGGGGTGGATTTGCTCTCTGAGTTCTCACTACTTTGTGTCTGTGACTGCTGGCCATCTGTCTGTGCTCCCCCTTCTGTCTGCTGAGCAAAGAAACAGACAACATTGAGCGGAAAATAAATATGATTACTTCACAAGAATTATGTAAAATAATTAAAGCCCCTCCCCCCCCCGTTTTCAAACAGTTCTCAAAAGCGTCTTTAAGCAAAAATTAGAGTTGTCCCTTCAAAGGGAAAAAAAAGAAACCAAAAATGTTACCTGTGTTCAAATTGCTATCATTTACAAAGAAAGTTTAGGCCTTTTGACTACTTACAGTACATTAGTGAAATGGAAGAAAACAAAAATACTAAGTGACTTGCCTAAGACCACGTGGAGATCCATTAGGTATGAAAGACATAAAAATTGTACCATTATTCTTAGATTCTTAGTGGAATTTTCCATTTCTGAGATCTTTCTATTTTGAAAATGAAGAGTCTGTTGTATGTGGTTGAGGAGATCACTGCATTTTTGGTCTACCATTTTAGGAAATAAGGGAATATTTTCATGTTTCATTCCCTCTATTAGTTCCAGAGTTTATGACTACTGGGTCACCAAAGTATCGTAACATTATTCCTGAAGAGGAGACACCTAATGACAATGGGCATTTGGCTTCAACCTGAAGAGCCTCTACTCAAACCAATCGGCACTCTCCTCCTAATCCATGGGATTCCAGCTGACAAATCCAGCTGACGTCATTACAGGGACCCCAGGCTCCTGCAGCCCAGAGCAAAGCCCCATTTACAAAATCTGCTGGGAGAGGCTTTACGGACCGTGCATAGCCTACTGGACAACATGTAAACGCTAGGTCTGTGTACACCCACAGTGAAATAGTACCTGTAAGCATGGGGTGCACTTTTAATCCTCAATCTATTTTGCAATGCTGCAGGCATTTTTTTCCCCCTGATAAATCCTCAAAAAAGTTGCAACACAGAGAAATACTTTTGACAAACATCTAACAGGTGTGATACATTCTAGGTATTCAAAACACATTTATTTTGAAGTATTCATCTGGCAATTTAGGAACCTTATGTTTTCACTATTCCCTATGAAGTGCATGCCAAACTGGAGGGCTCACGGAGCTGATTAAACCAAGAGCGGAACTCACTGTTCTAAGTATCTCAAGTGAGTTACAACTGAGTCCCTAACAGATTCTTCTGGGGACGCAGAACAGATCCCCTCCCTTTGACCCAATGTTCAAGTAAAAGAAACTGTGAGTCACAGATACTTTTGGCTCAGAGACGTTACCAACCATCTTGAAATGAAGTTCGAGACTTTAAATTATAAAGGATTATCAGGAATAAACTTGGAATGAATGCTAGCTTTTCAAGTGTCAATCTAAGTGATGGCAGCTTTTATCTCATTCCATTCAGGCCTTGCAGATGGCTTAAATGTGCAATGATTCATATGATATAAAAATAGTAGAAAAGGGAAGAGCTACGAAGCAATGTTCTGCGAAAGTGTAAGGTTTTCAATCATCAATCTGGGCACAATGCAGACTAAACAAAACAAATTCCATTCAAAGATGAAACTCACTAAGTTACTAAGACGGCATCATGGACACCAAAGCAATAAGCAATAAGCGTAAGTGTCGATTACAACTAACGCTCACTCAAACACCTTCAAACTTGCCCCTTACATCTCACAGCTGGAGCCCATAAAACTACTTCTTCAGCCAAACTTAAAACCACCAGATCTGATCTGTAGGATGTCAGTGCATCACTCTGAAAGAAGTTAAAAAGACTGACTCTAGCTCCAAACCAGTTTTATATGTAACTTACACATATAGTTCATGTAATATGTAATATTATAATGAGGTGGCAGGATAAATGAAAACTAATGATTATTTTTACGGCCTTGAAGACACAATTTAAGAAGGACAGAAGCCAGATTGGATCATTTTCTGCCTTGTAGTGAAAACCCACACTTTCTTTTAAGTTTTTTAAATTTATTTCTCTACACCCAAAGTGGGGCTCGAACTTACGACCCCAAGATCAAGAGTCGCATGCTCTTCCAACCAAGTCAGCTAGGTGCCCCCGAACACCTACATTCTTTAAAAGTACTAAGTCTTTAATTCTAGGGACACCTGGCAAGTTGAAAAAGTAAATTATCATTTCCAAAATTCTCAAGTCTTCTGACTTAATATATATTTTAAAACTGCAGTTTAATATACATAGATACAAATGCAGAAATCAGAAGCAT
Source organism: Neomonachus schauinslandi (assembly GCF_002201575.2). Taxonomy (NCBI): domain Eukaryota; kingdom Metazoa; phylum Chordata; class Mammalia; order Carnivora; family Phocidae; genus Neomonachus; species Neomonachus schauinslandi. The sequence goes on along the minus strand of NC_058407.1, from coordinate 12,274,952 downwards.
GAATGAATTTTCACAAAGAAAATACACCCATGTTAACTATCAAATTAGATGGAGCAACAGAACTTCAGGAGCACTCTAGTAAAACTGTACCCTTGTGAAAGGGTCCCCACTACCCCAACTTCTAACTCCATAGGTTGGTTTGGCTGTTTTTGAACTTAAAAAAAAAAAAAAAAAAAGGAAAGAAAAGGAATTATACAGTATGTACTCTTTTGTGTTTGTCTTCTTTTAGACATTCTGTGTAATATACATACACACACTGTTGTTGTAATTCATCCATTCTTCTTTCATTTTATAAACATACAGGACTTACTGGAGCTGCTTCCAGTTTCTGGCTATTAAGGATAATGTTCCTATGAATATTCTTGCTACATTCTTGTCTTTTGGTGCAAACAGCCATTTCTGTTGGGTACATATGCACATAGGAGTGGATTTGCTGGCTTAAGAACATGCATTAAGTTCAGCCTTAACAGATACCACCAGTTTTCCCAAGTGGCTGTACTAACTTATACCCAACTATGGATAACTGTGAGTTCTATTTGCTCTTAGTATTGTCATTTTCATTGTAACTATCCTGGCAGGAGGCAGTGGCACCATATTGTGGCTTTAATTTGCTTTCTTCTCTTTAGACCTCAGATCCTTTCTGCTTTCCACTTAGAGAATTTTGTTGGAAAGTGGGAACTCCTTGTTAAATAGCAACTATTTCTTGAGTGCATACTATATCATAGACCATTCCATAAGCCTAATAACAGTTAATACTTATATAGTGTTTACTATTTGCCAGACACTGGCCTATGCATTTTATGTATTTTAATTAATGTAATTCTTACAACAAACCCTAACAGTAGGCACTTTTTTTTTTTTTTTTTTAAACATGAGACTGTAGGAGGTATTATTTTTTACCTCACTTTTCAGATGAGGAATCTGAAAACCAGAAATACTGCCTAAGTACTGGATCAGGGTTGTTCAAACACAGGCAGTTTGGCCCCAGAGTACATGCTCTTAATCATTATGTTATGTTGTAATGTACATGTATCATCTTTTCTAATACAATAATCTACGAGGGGGCACTATTATTACCCCAATTGACAGAGGCAGAAAGTAAGGCACACTAGGTGCCCAAGGTCACATATTAAGTAGCAGAGCAGAAACTGAAAACCAGTTGGCTGAATTTCATGTGCTAGGCCTCCTGTCCAGCATGGCACCCACACTTCCTCCTTCTCATTAGAAGGGAGAACATGTGGGGCGCCTGGGTGGCTCAGTCGTTAAGCGTCTGCCTTTGGCTCAGGTCATGATCCCAGGGTCCTGGGATCAAGCCCTGTGTTGGGCTCCCTGCTCGGCGGGAAGCCTGCTTCTCCCTCTCCCACTCCCCCTGCTTGTGTTCCCTCTCCCGTTGCCTCTCTCTGTCAAATAAATAAAACCTTAAAAAAAAAATGTTTAAAAAAAAAAAAGGGAGAACACGTGTGGATCCCACTCTTTCTCAGGACCCTCACGGGGAGGAGCAAGACCTCCCCCTGGGCTGGAGGCAGGCATGGGGGTAAGAGAGGGAAAGCTATACAAGAATGACATGTATCCTATACCTTGAGGGAAGAGAAGCAGGTCAGGCCACAAAGGGAGGAAAAGCAAGAGTCAGATAACTGGCAAAGGCACACTGGTACTCACAGGAAAATAGCCAGACAACTACTAAACTGATATTCAAAGGGGCTGAGGAGCAGATTTCTGTACATAGTGGGCATAGGAACATGAAATACACACTGGGGGCGCCTGCGTGGCTCAGTCAGTTGAGCGTCTGCCTTCAGCTCAGGTCATGATCCCAGGGTGCTGGGATGGAGCCCTGAATCAGGCTCCCTGCTGAGCTCTTCCTTCTTCTCCCCACTTGTGCTCTCTCTCATTATCTCTGTCTCTCTCTCTCAAATAAATAAAATCTTAAAAACAAAAGGAAATATACACTGAATGTAATTAAACGAGATACTTCCCCATCTGACATCCCCAACTTTAAGTGTACCTCAATATCAACTACTAATTGTTGAAATAGATCAGATAGAAAAAGTAAAAGTTTTTCGGCTGTATCTTTGTGAAAAGTGGACAGTAGAACTGTTTGTTCTGAGAAAAATCTCAGTGTACACTACCGGTTTGCTTTATTTTCTACTGTTAGCTACTGAGCCACTTTACTGACTGCATAAACAACCTCCCAAGGTTCTGTTCTTCCCTTCTGTGGTCATTTTCTGACCTAATTTATTCACTGGGCAGGGGATGAAACAGAAGAGGCTGGAGTCTGTGCACTGAGAGTTTATGGCGAAGGCTGGCCATGGCACCACTGATGCAATCCTGGGACTAGTGTCTATATATCTACTCTTTAAACAATCCCGCTGCCCCAGTGAGGTCTAGCTATCTGTCCAAACTGCAGAGAAGGCCAGGGCTTTTTACACTGAAAAGCAAATCAGACTTAGAGTCTCAAAGCCTCATTCTAGAAACAAGGACTAAAAATGTTTTGTTTGGTTTGATGAACTCAAACTTCTAAAATTCCTGTAACTGTGAAATGGATTAATTTTCTGACTTCTCCATGAAACAGTGGAAATATTTTCACTATGGACTGTGAACAAATGTGCTGTTATGGTCTGAAAGAGAGTTCTGGGCAATATGAAATGAAGTATTACTTTCCAAGTCTCTATCATAGTAACACAACACGTAATCTGAGATAGTAAGGAATCTCTTAATAAATTCAGAAATAATATATTTTGATTAATGAATTATGGGTTTTCTTCAATATTTATTTTTCCTTTTGTTTTCTGAGACGACATCATTTCTTATTTTACCTCTGTGAGGCTGAAGGGGAAGAAGAAATTTAATTCAGCACAGCAAATTTCTTGAGAATCTGGTTCATGTCCGAAAACATCTACTAAATTAACCCATTTTAATGATCGTTTGTATAGAATTCTAGGTTGAAAAGAATTCCTTTAGAATTTTGAAGGCAATTCTAAAGTGTGTCTAGTTCCCCTGCCGCTGTTCAGAAGCCTGAAGGCATTCCTTTCCGTCGTTCTCTCTGGTTTGGAGACTGTCCAGTGTGTCTAGTGTTCTAAAATTTCATAGCGCTATGCCTTAATGTGGGTCTGTTTTATTTTAATCTATTTTGCTGGTAATTCTGTAGTCTCTTTTAAGTTGAAAATTAATGTCCTTTAGTCCTGAGAAGTTTTCTTGAATTATTTTGCTGATGATTCCCACCCTACACACATTTGGTCTTTCTCTCTGGAACTTGTATTCTTGGACACTGGATGTTTTGGACTGGTCCTCTAATTTTCTTATCTCTTTATTTTATTTGCTCTCTGGCTTTTGGCTCTATTTTTTGGGATAATAGGTGTCTAATTCCTTATCTGAAAACTTTGGAGCCAATGTATATCAAAATTCAGAATTTTTAGGATTTTAGAAAGGTAATAATGGGTATATAACTCATAATGTAACTCAATCAGACTTGGGACAGTGATATTTCTTTATGTGCATTCATACAAATGCAACAAAGATATATACAGGTTGTGAGTTTTGCTGCTAACTTATGAAAAATCACCTGATTTTCCGAACATTTTTGGATTTTAGAACTGTGGATAAGAGACCACAGACCTCTACTTCTTCAATCTCATCTTCCAGCCCTCCCACAAAGTTTTTACATTTTTTTGCCTTTTTTTTTTTTTTAAAGATTTTACTTATTTATTTGACACAGAGAGAGAGGGAGAGAGAAGCAGGCTCCCCACTGAGTAGGGAACCCCATGTGGGGCTTGATCCCAGGATCCCAGGATCAAGACCTGAGCCAAACATAGACAGACACTTAACAGACTGAGCCACCCAGGTGCCCCTGTTGCCGTGTTTTTAATTTCAAGGGTTCGTTTTTCTTCTCTGAATTCCGCAGTCTACAACCCTTTTAAACTTCATTCTTGTTTAGTAGATGCAGTATGTTCTCTTTATCTTTCTAAAGCTATAGATTATTGCTTTGGTTGTTTTTTGGAAGTAAAAGTTTCCTTTTATTCACAACTTTTTTGTTTGCTTCTTTTTGTTCTCTATCTTGCACATTGTAGGGTTCCCTCAGGAATCTATCTTTGGTTGTCTGCGTAGAAGTAAGAATTGAGTGGGGGAAGATAGCTAAAAAACTGATAGTTCTAAGTGGGTGGGGTGGAGGGGCATGAGGACTTTGACTCATTCCAGGTCTGTTAGGTAAGCAATTTGTTGGGGGAACCCCGACATGTCCATCTTCAAATCTTTCCTCTTGAGTCAGTCAGGCTCTCAGAGAAGAGTTTTCCAATCTTCTATCTAGAGCTGTCAGTTTCTGCAACTTCTAAAATTTTTGTGGTGTAAACGGAATTCTTTCTCAGATTTCTCCCACAACTGGCTTAGAAATAAGCTCATGTGGGTCTGCTAAGCTTGTCACTAACTGGGACATCTGCTTTCTAGCTTCCACAATTATTAATTCTCCTGTTCTTATTGGTTTATAGCCCTAAAAACACACAAACACAAAAACCATTTACTGCATTCTTGGAGGAAGCAAAATTAGACCGGTATATTCAAAAGTAACCTGGAACTAATTCATGTTTGATAAAACCTTATAATACTGTATGTACATATGCAACACAGCTTATGTGTGTTTTGAGCTGACAAGTGTAAAACACTTTGGCAAATACTGCTTGCTTTCAAAATAACCTCTGTATCTCAAGAGGAGAGCCTGCATTATAGCCCTTCGCCAATGCACACATAAAAGTCTGCAGGACAATAAGCAGAGACCTCAAAAATGAGACATGGTTCTCAGCTAACAGCAAGCCTATAAATACAAAGTTTTTTCCTTTCTCTGTTCTTCAGAGACTGGAACTACTCCAGATATAAGCTGAGTACGATTAAATATTTTGGAATAAGAAGACATGACAACTAACTGCAATGTGGGATCCTGAATTGAATTTAGAACAGAAAAAAGGACATTAGTGGAAAAACTGATAAAATCTGAATAAGGTCTGTATTTTGCCTTACTAGTATTGTAACAACACTTTTTACTGCCTGGTTTTGAAAACTGTACTGTATCTAAGGTAATGACATTAGGGGAAGTTAGGTAAAGGATTATGCAGAAATTTTTTGCACTAATTTTGCCACTTTCCTGTAAGTCTATTTCAAAATAAAAAGTTAAAAAGAAGGGAAAAGGTATTTTGGGATGTCAGATTCTAAACCCTAGAGAATATTAAAACACAAAGAATGCCTAGTTGGTTTAATGACTATACACAGGCACAACTGTAGACAAATACTTGTATTTGTATTCCATATGCGGGTTGGACCACTTATAAAAGTCAGAAATGGGCGGAAAAGTCTATTCATTTCAAATTATTGGCATGGTGAAGAAAGAAACCCATTTAATCTGATACCACTATTATGTATTCCCAAATTAGAAACAGTTTGATTTATAAATCTCTCTTACTTACAGAAGGTAAGCCACACAGAGTATCATATCCTGCAGCATCTTCCCTGAAGATCTCATTGTTTTAAGAACAAAAGTATGATTCCTAGTTGGGTTCAATTTCTTTGGGATAGGGACTGGTCTTCAGTTAAGGTTTAAGTGGATCCTCCTCATAGGATGAATCAGGTATTTTTGCAATGTTACAGTCAGTCACATATGGTATAAGGGACATGGTTCTGAAAACTGCAAAATTCAAGATTAAACTTCTCAAAAGATAGCAGATATTTCTCTTAACTGCTAAAAGTAGAGCTGTCTTGTCAATCACCTTATAATTCAGACAGCTTTGAAATTAGGCAATTATTAACAAAGGTTTCACTTGGGAATATTCACATTAGTTCTGTTAAAGGAACCAGACTGTGTCCAAGAGGGAGTGACTCATGCCGATAAGCCCCAGTTCAGCAAACCCAAACTGAACTCCATTTCTTTGCTGGGCTCTCCCAGAAAAGCAAGGCCCAGGTCAACCAATCAGTACTTGCTTGCTCAGCACAAGTTACCTGACCTGGCTCTGAGACTTGCCTCTGTTCCATGTAAAGAAAGTGACCTTGCTTTAACCAATCAGCAAATGCCCAGTATAACTTCCTTGTTCCTGCTCCCTTCTGCCTATAAAATCTCTTGCTTCTGTACAGCTCTTCTAAGCTCCTTTCTATCTGCTTAGATTGGATGCAACCCAATTCATGAATCACTGAATACAGCCAATACGACCTGTGTAATTTACTCAGTTGAATTTTGTTAACAGTTAAAAATTTACACAAAAGTGAAATTTCATTAATTTTTCTGTATTACATTATTTCAAATTTGAATGATTCAAATTTATATAAAATAAGACTGTGATGTATTTTATACCCCAAAAAATCTAATGGAAAGATCATTCCCAAAAGAGTTTTAAGCGCATCTAAAGGATATGTGTGTGTGTGTATGTGTGTGCGCTTCAAAAATCATGGAGCAATACCTCCCAATGGGTAGAATGTCAGTTCTACAGGATGTTAACTGGTATTCTGTAGAAAATGGATTTCACTGTTAAATAAATTTGGAAAATACTGGACTAAACAAAGTCAACAGGTTTCCTGTGAATTCTGAAGAGAGAGAATTCACCCTTCTCCCCAAACATGTATTACATATGTAATTCATTCATTTATTTTTGTAGAGCTGGCTATAAAATTCACTGACAAAGGTATGGCTCTTAGTGCACTAGTTCCTATGCAGGTGAGGGAAGGAAGATTCTCTCAGAAGAGAGAACTGGATGGCCCGTTCATTAGTATCGTTTCATAAATCAAGGTTGCCTAGGACACCTTCTTTGAAATAATTATATAATAACAGTACTGTAGCTAACGTTTACTGACATTTACTATGTGCCTAGCATTATCCTAAGTACTTGCTATTCATTTTCTCATTTAATCCAAAAAACCCTATCAGGTAGGAACTGTTACCACCATTTTTACAGATGAGGAAAATGAGCATTAGAGTTAAAATTTTCAGATGGTTACACATTTAGCAAATGGAAGGAGCTGGGAGCTAAACCCAACTCAATCTGATTTCCAGGGCTCAAGCTCCCTAACCACAATCACAATATTATATAATAAAGTTTTTTCTAAAACAACTTTAAAAAACAAATTTCAGTTTTTCTTGGTAATATTTTTAAAAAGTGGGTTGGGATACTTTTCATTAGGTCATTTTACATTGCCTTAAAAAAGTGGGGGGAGGGACTACAACCCATGTTGGTCCACCAACTAGATTTGTTAGCATTGGAAACAATTTTTATAAATGTTTATAATGGAGTATATGATGGGTTAAAACCTGGTGGAATTAGATCATATGAATTCCTTCTTAAAGAGTAAAAATGCCCTCATATGATCAAATAATTTTCTAAAAAGTGAAATCTTGGCCCATATGCTTATTTACTGAAAATCAAGGTATTTCACATTGCTAAAACTTGTGATAGAACACTTGTGATATACTGAACATAAAATTATTTTATCTAATGCCACCACCAGACACAATTTTTGGGGCATGGAAAATTGAATTTATCTCTCTGTAGAGCAATTCACTAGTCAAGAAAAATTACCTTTAGATTTAGTTATTTTAAAAAGAAATGCTTATGTATTTCCTTTGTGTATCTGAATACTGCTATGACAACCCAAATTCTGAGAATCTAGTCTAGTCTGGGCATTTAAATGTAAGCGAACATTTTTTTTTTTTTTCAATTAACTAGTAATTCAATTTTCTTCAGAAAATGTCTAGTTCCATTTTCTCAGGTCAAAGTGCTGTTAAAAGGAATTACAAAGGCATCGTTTGCGTATGTAGTAGCATCATGAACTGGTATCACACTGTGAAACAAAACCCATAGCAAGTCACTTATTTTTTTAAACCAGGAGTGAGAATCATAGAAAAATTAGACATAATGTAAAATAGTGAAACACACACAGAAGATCACCTCAATTAAAAACTTCATCCTTAACTGAATGCTTCTCTAATATTTTAATGTGCATTTTAGAATGAAAGAAATCTGTTTGTATGTTCTAGGTGGAGTTCTTAGGTTTAAAGTCAAAGAATCAGTGGAAGCTAAGAAGACCATCCCCTGTGGATGCTTTTTATTTTTTATAATTTGCATGGGGAAGCAGAAAAAAAGCATTTGGCTGAAAGCAGATTTCCTGAGTTCCGGCTCTGTTACTAGCTAGCTGTAACCTTCCGTGCTCAAGTCACTTAGAACTGTTGACCTCTGTTGTAAAAGGAAGGCATAAAATAATTTCTAAAATCCATTTTAGCTTTAAAACTCAATGATTCTAATCAGTTTACTGACTTCAAAAAATAGTACAAAATATTTATGAAAAATGTACAACCCTTTAGACAAGTTAAGAAAAACCATGCCCCCAAATGAATCATTAGTGCTTCTTTATTCTGGCCCTAACACAGAAGAGCAGGAAGGGGCAACAGAGCGCAGAATTACCACTCCCAGCACTGTTTAGTTCTAGTTGCTTTTGGCAGGGGAGGGCGGTGGTGGGGTGGGAAGTAAAAGTAAATAAAAGTAAAAGTAAATAAATGAATGAAGACACGCAAGGGAGAAGCAGCAATAATCATGAGGCTAACAATATTAACAATATGTTGAAAGGTGTCTTGAGTGTCATGAACCAAAGGGCAATTTTCTCTATTCAAAAATATCCATGTCTGGGGTGCCTGGGTGGCTCAACTGGTTGAGCGTCCAACTCTTGATTTCGGCTCAGGTCATGATCTCGGCTCAGGTCATGATCTCGGGGTTAGGATTAGGTGGGATCAAGCCCTGCATCAGGCTCCATGCTCAGCAGGGAATCTGCTTCTCTCCTTTTCCTTCTGACCCTCCCTCCTGCTCTCTCGTGCGCTCTAATAAATAAATAAATCTAAAACAAAAATATCCATGCCTGGCTCTAAGTGTGGTTTTCTGTAGCAACTCTTGCACTTTCAGACCAGCCTACAGTTTGCTCGTGGATTCAGCTTTGAAACTACCAAGATGATCACAGGCATCATAACTCTGATAAATCGATAACAATTGTGGATGGTTTGTGTCAGCTCAACATCTTCTCCCTTTTACTGGTCTGGAGGGAAAATGAGGGACTCTCTTGGAAGAGTGGATAGTCAGATGAGTAAATTCCTCTGTGGTCCCAGGCCTTCTAATTCTAGCTTGGAAAAAGACATGCTAACGAGAATGCCTATGCTGCAAGGCTGAGGGTAATACGGCCCATGACACATAATATGAGAGAAAGATTTGGGCCCCATCTTTCCCATTATGTTCTAGAAATCCTCACTTGGGCAAATGGACCCATGTTAAGGGCTAGCACTTCTTGGCTATGTTTTAGTGGGATACCCATCCAAAAGGCACTTGAAGTAAGGGAGTCAGTGGGTAATTCCATGGAGGATGGTTAGACCGATCTAATAGAGAAGTGAGACAAAAGCTGGCTTCAACTCCAGAGAAAGGGCATGCAACAAAGCAAAGAAACAGGATGGTGGACAGCATGGAGTTCTAGTTATCTTTCATACAGAGGTGTGCTTGAATGCCACCAATGAGGAGGGCTGTGAGGTCTACAGCTGACCAACAGAGTAAAGGCGGGCCCCCTTGGCTGCCTTCAAATCTCTGCTTTAGAGCCATCAACAACTCTGTTCAAATACTTCAAAAGATGTTATCAACATTTCCTAACATTTCCTACCCAATCACAGAAGATGCTGGACCTTTATAAGCTTCTATTTTCTTCACTCAAAAAACACTTATCAAACATCCATTATACGCCAATGGGAGTAATAAGAGGGCAAGTAGTAACTCCTGCCCTCAAGGAAAGTATAATCTACTAGGTGGGTAGAATATGCATACAAACACAAACCTCATCTGAAGATTACTCATCAAAGCTTGTCTACCTCAAATACTTTAGTCACTTATGCCTGCCAGCATTTGGAAGAGTATCTAAACATGTAACAACTGAGGTCCTTTCTTCTCTGCAGGAAGGTACAGGGGTAATCAGGACCCGACTGTTATCTCTTTGCTAATGCACAGTATGGGACAAACTGACTATCAAAACAGGCTCTTGTCTTAAGGGCACAAGAAGCTTCTAGCCAAATGTGAAAATCAATTTCTGAAATACATTTTAGAAATAAAATTCCAGATTTCATTATTTCTCATTTTTGTAGAAGTTTTTTTTTTTTTTTGGTTCCCTCACACAAGATGAGACTATTCAACATAAACAAAACTCTATTACAGTACAGCTGTGGCTCACAATAATAAAAAACACAAACCAAGGACATCAAAGGACAAATAATTTTAAAAGATGGTTTAAAAAAGGCAATTAAAGGGGCTCCTAGGTGGCTCAGTTGGTTCGAAGTGTCCAAATTTTGGTTTTTGGCTCAGGTCATGATCTCAGGGACCTGAGACTGAGCCCGAGTTGGGCTCCATGCTCAGTGGGGAGTCTGCTTGAGATTCTCTCTCCCTCTGCTGTGTGTGCACTCTCTCTCTAAATAAATAAAATCTTTTTTTAAAAAAAGCCAATTAAAGAACTATTTAAGCCAGTAATTTCCCAAACATTTCTAATTTCTTTTCAATACAATCCTGTCAGGTAGGCACTGCTGGCTTCATGTAATAGATGAGGACTCTGAAGTTTGGGAGGTGAAATAATTTATTCCTGATACAGTTCTTGCACTGAGGAGGACACAATCTTTGACTGTGCTCTCTTTGTTTTACTTATTTAACCAGCTGTTCTGTGCATTCTACTGTGGCAGCTTCTCTTCCATTCATCCCTCCTCTACATAACTGCTGCACCCCCTGGGCCAGAACCTCAGAAGACTCTTTCCTAACTGGTCCCCCTGTTTCTCCCCTCATCTGGTATATGCAACACATAGGTCTTCTGGAAGCACAGCTCTGCTCACTTCCATTTCCTTGCTCAAAAACCTTCGATAAAGTCATTTCTCAGCCGGGCATTCAAATACTCTTCCCAATTTGTACTCAAGCGACTTTTCCCCCCCCACCTCATTTCCCTCTGTAACCACCAAACACCCCAAACTTCAGCCTATTGGAAACACATGCTTTTATTCAAAGACATTTTGATCTTGTCCATCTATCTAACTCTGCTTTGAGAAATGACTTTCCTAATTCTTCTCATCATGTTCTAATTCTGTGCATGTTCCAATTCTAATCACTCTTAATATGAGGACCAGATCATTGCCACCTGCATCTAGAAGCCTTAGCTTCTCCCTCCTCAGACCTCCCATGGCACACCTTATCTCCTTTAACTACTTCCGATAACCCGAGTAACAGTTACTGAGTAACTATTAAGTGCCAGGCACTGTGATAAATCAGAGAATGCAAAGATGAACTAGAAGAACTTTTTTTTCTGTAAAGCTTAGAGTTTAATTAGGGAGACAGAAGGCAACAAAAAACAACATCTTGTAAGTTCCACAAAAAGTGGTCAGCTCAGGAGTCTACCTGAGCCTAAATGAAGGATAAGCTTGGCTTTGCCTAGGAAAATCAAGCAAGGCTTCCCAGCAGAGCTGACACTTGGGCTGAGTGGGAAAAGATGCAGAGATGCCTGCTCTCAGGACCAGCGCATATACATACACTACCTCCCATCGCTGAGCTGGAGTCAGGGAATCCAAGCAGCAGAATGGAGAGAATGGACTCTGAAATCCCCGACTGTAAAACCCTCACATACACTAGGACTAGTTTATGAACTACAATAATACAGTGTTTGTGGAAGCAATTGTTAAAATGTTACAGAAATTTAAGGTATCATTTCTTTGTAAATAACAAAGCTTCCTATCTACCTTCTGGATTTAATTGGCCACAGGAATTACCGGATCCATTTTAAGAAACATGTTAGTAGATAGTAAAAGTTTAACAGAATAATCTATAATGTTGTCAAATCTAAGTTTTATGATGTACTGCTCTACTGCTCGGTCTCTCCCTCCATACACACATCCCCCCCCCAGAACACCCACACATTCACAACTTACCAAGCAAATGTCTTAAGAGTGGTGAATTCACACTCCCATTTAAATGTACACTTAAACATGTAAGAAGCATCTTCAACCAGAGCCTCCTAATAATTTCCCATTTTATTGTTAGCAACTTCCTAAAATTATAGAACCTGTGCCCTCTCTGTTTGTAGACACAGCTCAAAGGATTTTCCATTTCCTCCTCAGCACCAATAAATTCCCAGTCCATACACATGGCTTCCTAATTTTATTTCAGTATTTCTTTAGGAACTCAAATTGGTCGATACAATGCAAAATTATGTAGTGAAGAGTTTTGAATAGGGATGGGGAACAGAAGTCTTCACCGGGTATATTTGTATTAAGGAACAGAACTTGCCCTTTACCCTGCCATTAGAAACCTAGAACCCGGGCATCTCAAACAATGGGAGATGGTGGCAGGAAGGGACAACAAGCAGGAAGAGAAGCGGGCCGTGGGGAGGAGAGGCGCAGGGAGGAACTGTACAGCCAGCACCAGGACAGGACTCGGGGAGGGCACTGTTGGCTCTGATGGCCTGAACAGGCCAGTGACTCCTCTCCCCAAAACAAGATGATGGTAAGGAAGCTGGACAAAAACTGTCCCACAATCATTTCACATTCTGGAAATCAAAGGCGGATGATAAAGAAATTTCTTGAAAAATTGCTAGAGCTTAGGGTAAGACCAGCAAGAGGCCACACACATTGCCGCCACGCCGTCCCTGCCCCAACACCACCACCGATCCCTCAGTTCTGTGAGAGAGCACTTCGTTTTTATCAGGACAGGGCCAGGGCCATGAGAACTAGCAGCTGTGCTATCAGAAGGGGTAAACTCAACTTGGGGCATTTGGGGCAGGGGTGGAGTGAGTGCTGGGGGGGAAGGGGTGGGCAGGAGAAAACCCACAGCTCTGTTGGCTAAAAGTGGCAAGTTTGGTAGGCCCTAACAGGGGAAATTTAGTTCTTCTATCTTGAGCTTGTGGTCTGAATGAGGTGAGTGGTGGAGCAGCCAGCAATATGAAGGGGAGATCCCGGAAAAAATGAGACAATTATAGAGGAGCTAGACATGCTCTCCTCATATCTGTGGCCAACGGTGAAACTATAAGCATGAGGAGGGGAGACATGAGAGAGCCCAACAGACAGAAAAAGCCAGGCAGATCTGAGAACTGGCTGAACTCTGAACTCACTTCCCAACCCACAAAGAGATGGATCGAAAGAGTTCGGCAGAAGCGTTACAAGCTTAAGCTGCTTCAACACAACCTCTGCCCAAATCCCTGGCTGACCAATGAGCTAGGGAGACACAGGGCTAACGCCTAGCCAGGCAAAAAAGTAGAAATGAGAGGGAAAATCGCTAAGATTTTGTGCAGAAACAGCAGTGGCTGCACACCATCGAGAAGTCACATTAAGTTCAAGCAAATTACTTAAAACATACACACATACACACACCTATACCTCTAAAAAAAATAACACTTCAGAGTTCCTGCAATATATTACTAAAATGTCCTGTTTAATAAAAAATTACAAGACCTGTAAAGAAACAGGAGAGTATGGCCCAGACTCAAGAAAACAAGCAGTAACTAGAAAAGGACCCTTGAGTGGGCCTGGATGTTGGACTCAGCAGGTGACTTCAAAGCGGCAGTGACATATGTATTCAGAGAATTGAAGGAAATATGATGACAAGGAATCTCAACAGAGAAGCAGAAATCACAAATGAGAATTCTGGAGTTGGAAAGTACAGTAACTGAAATAAAAAATTCACTAGATGGGGTCACAAGCTAGTGCAATATGGCAGAACAAGAGTGAGTGGACTGAAAGAGGCTTTAACAGAAATTCTCCAATCTAGTGAACAGAAAGAAAAAATATCAAAGAAAAATGAACAGAACGTTAGATTCTGTTTTGATTCAACTCAAAAACAAAAAACTAGAACTTGAACCTGTGGGTGACTGACATCAAGTTCCCAACATATTTGTGGTGAAAGTCCCAGGAAGAGAGGAGAAAGAGAAAGAACAAATAGTTGAATAAATTATATTCAAAAACTTCCCAAATTTGATAAAAAATATTAATCTACCAATCCAAAAATTTCAATAGATTCCAAGTATGATAAAAACGAAGAGATCCACCCTAAACACATCAGAGTCAAACTGCTCAAAGCCAAAGATAAAATAAAAATCTTGAAAGCAGCAAGAGAAAAACAATTCATCACAGAAAGGGGAAGAGTAGGATTAAGAGCTGACTCCTGAGAATCAGCTCGTTCTTGTCAGAGGCCAGAGGGCAGTGGAATGACAGGTTTAAAGTGCTGGGGAGTGGTGAAAAACGGTCAACTAAGAAAGAATTCTACAGTGAGCAAAACTATCCTTCAAAAATGAAGAAAAAAATAAAGACATAGTTCCTAGATACCCAAAAACAGAAAATTTGTTTCAAACAGACCTAGTCTACAGAAAATACTGAAAGACATCCTACAGGCTGAAAGGAAATGGTAACAGAATACAACTCAAATCCACAGGAAGATACGAAGATTACCGAAAATGGTAACTTTCTTTGAAAATATAAGATTCTTTAAAGTAATAATTACAATACTGTATTGTTCCATTTCTTGTCTCCATCAATATTCTTGTCTTATCTATTTTGTCTGATATTAATAAAATCACTTCAGGTCTCTTATGATTATTGTTTGTATGACATCTTTTTCTTTCCTTCATTTTGTCTCAAACTCTTTGAATCTAAGGTGTGACTCTGGTAAAAAAAAAAAAAACATACAACTGGATCTTATATGTATAATACATATGACAATAATAGTACAAAGGATGGTGAGGAATGAAGCTGTATTAGACCAAAGCTGCAATATTTTACCAGAATAAGACACACACGTGTGTGTGTGTGCACCCACAAGTAAGCAAGCATGTGCACACAACAGTAAATTATAAGTTGAAGATGTAATCCCTGATCAAGAACTAAGAAAATATAAAAATAACAACATAAATAACTAATTAAAAAATCACAAAGGGATTTAAAAGGTACAATTAAGAATTATTTAACAGAGGGTGCCTGGGTGGCTCAGTTGGTTAAGCGACTGCCTTCGGCTCAGGTCATGATCCTGGAGTCCCTGGATCGAGTCCCGCAACAGGCTCCCTGCTCAGCAGGGAGTCTGCTTCTCCCTCTGACCCTCCTCCCTCTCATGCTCTCTGTCTCTCATTCTCTCTCTCAAATAAATAAAATCTTAAAAAAAAAAAATTAAGAATTATTTAACAGAAATCAGTAAAGAAGGAATAGAGGAACAATAAAAGATAGGAGACATAAAACAAGTAGTTAAATAGCAGCCATAAATCCACCCATATTAACAATTACTTTAAATATAAATAGACTAAATGCTCTGATAAAAAGGCAGTCATTTTCAGATTGGCTAAAGTAAGATTCAGTTGTATGGGTTTTTTTTTTTTTTTTACCAGAGACACACCTTAGATTCAAAGAGTTTGAGACAAAAATGAAGGGAAAAGATGTCATACAAATAGTAATGATAAGAGACCTGAAGTGATTATATTAATATCAGACAAAACAGACTTAAGAAATAATAGAAAAAGAGGGAGGGACATTTCATATTGAGAAAAGGCCAACTGGTTAGGAATAGTCTGTAGGAAAGACCATCTACTAAGCCTTAAAACAAGTCTCAATCAATTTTAAAAAATTGAATCATACAAAGTATGTTCTCTCTCCACAATGGTATTAAATTATAAATCAAGAAAAGAAAGTTGGGAAATCCTCAAACATTTGGAAATTAAGAAACACATGTCTATGTAACCCAGGATCACAGAAGAAATCATAAGGAGAAATTTAAAAATACCTTGAATGAAAACGAAAGCACAATATATCACATTGTATGGGAAACTTAAGGGGAAATGTATAGCTTTAAACATGTATCAGGAAAAAAAATCTAAAATCAATGATCTGGGGTCATAATCCCAGGGTCCTGGGATTGAGCCCCAGGTGGGGCTCCCTGCTCAGCGGGGAGTCTGCTTCCCCCTTCCCCCTCCTCGCCTTCCACTCAAGAGGCTTAAAAACAAACAAACCAACCTAAGACCAAATCAAACTCAAAGCTAGTAGAAGGAAGGAAATAATAAAGGTCAGAATGGAAATCAATGAAATATAAAACAGAAAAACAACAGATTTTTAAAAAAATCAATGAAATCAAAAGCTGGTTTTCTGGAAAGATCTGCAAAATTAATAAACCTTAGCTAGACTGACCAAGAAAAAAAGAAGGCACCATTACCAAAATTAAGAATGAAAGAGGGGATATCACTACGATGCTATAGAAATTTAAAAAAGGATTATATGGGATTATTATTATAATTAACTTTATACGAACAAAATAGACAATTTAGATGAAAAAGAAAAATTCCTAGAAAGTCACAAATTACCAAGATTTGATGTGAAACAGAATATAGAAATAAAAATAGAAAAAGGACAGATAACTAGTAAAGAAATAGACTTAGTAATTAAAATACTTGATAAAGCCTCAGATTTATATTTTATTCCTGCTTTGCACAGTAGTTCTGGTAAGACTGTGAATTCATAATCATTTGAAAGTGATCTGGAAATGCAGCCAAGATAGCAGCCAATATATTCATGATTCTAGAACAAATGCTACTGAATCCTCATCTGTTACCCATCATGCTTACATCTTCCTAATAAATTGTCTACTGTAGCCCATTACTTATGAAGTATAAAATTATGTGCTTATATTTAACGGATCAACACTGAAAAGATAACATGTTTTCAAGGAAAGAATGGATTTCTTTGTGGTCTAATATCTAATAAAAGAAAATGGAAAGTATTTGACGGTTAAATCCATCCTTATGCAACAAAAGCTTCCACTGTAAGGCTCTTTATTGGGAAGTAAATGATATCAAGTGGTTTAAAGGCTGAATAAAGCTCTCCTGATAATCTGAAACAGGAAGGGCAAAAAGAAATCTAAAAACCAGACACAGATCTTTCTATCCAGAGTACAGAACATGTTTATCTTTGGAGATAAACCAGCAATCCCACAGACAATATGACTTCCCGTGTATTGATATATATGTGACATATACCTACTGGATGATTTTCGACATTTCTTTTACTTTAGCAAGTTAGTAGTAAAAGGCAAAACCATAGAGGTCGGCTGGGGCCCGGGATTAGTAAACCAAGTACAGAGTTTGGATTTTATTGTAAGTATGTGAGGGAACTGTTAAGAGTTAAGCAGGAAAGTAACATTATTTGCATGAGAAAACAGAGCACTATGTTGGCTGCTGTGTGGAGGAGGGACAGTCAGGCAGGCAGCAATAACACAGGAAATAAGCCATGAGGCCTGGACCAGCATGGGGATGACGGTGATGATACCATACATGACTTCAACTCTTTTAAATCTCCTAGCGGCCAGCAGAGGCAGGTACTGCTGTCTTCCTTTTCTAGGTACAGGTATGTATTTGTCCTCACTGAGCACGCCAACACAGAAAGAGGTTAATAAAGTCATGCTGCTAAGCAGGGCCCAACTCAAACCCAAGAAATCTGGCAGAAGAGCTGAGCTGTTAATCATGTACACTACCTAGTTAGAGTATTAAGATAAAGAGAATAGCTGAAGAGAATGCTTCGAGTTATAGTTACTGGACTTGCAAATGCACTGGATGTGGAGATGAAGGAAAGAGAGAAGACTCCTAGGTTTTGCTGGAGCAGCAAGGTGAAGTTAGTAGTATAATTATATAGAGAGAGAACATAAAATAAGAGGAAGGGGTGGTCCTAGGACCCGGGCCTGGAACGCTGCAACATTTAAAAACTGAACAGAGGTGGGCGTGGGTGGCTCAGTCTGCCTTTGGCTGGGGTTGGATTGAACCCCACGTGGGGCTCCCTGCTCAGCGGGAAGTCTGCTTCTCCCCTTCCCCCTCCCCCTCCAGCTCTCTCTCCCAAATAAATAAATCTTTTAAAAATAAATAAATAAATAAAAATTTAAAAAATTTAGGGGCACCTGGGTGGCTCAGTTGGTTAAGCATTTGCCTTTGGCTCAGGTCATGATCCCAGGGTCCTGGGATCGAGCCCCGCATTGGGCTCCCTGCTCAGCAGGAAGCCTGCTTCTCCCTCTCCCACTCCCCCTGCTTGTGTTCCCTCTCTCGCTGTGTCTCTCTCTGTCAAATAAATAAATAAAATCTTAAAAAAAAATTTTTTTTTAATTAAAAAAATAAAAACTGAACAGAGAGATAGGAACCAGCAAAGGGGACTAACAGAGAACTTCCAGTGCATAGGAGGGAAACAGGGGGTGTGCCAAGAGCAAGAGACTGAGTATGTCCAGGAGGAGGGAGGAAGCAATGTGCAGAACGCTGCTGGGAGGCTGTATACAGTGACAACACAGGAGGGACCACAAGGTGTGGCAAAATGAAGCTTCCTGGTGAAACTGACCTAAGTGTACCCTCACCTTGTGTTGTCTGCTCTGTCTTTAGACCCTAAGCTCCTGGGCAGTGACTGCGATCTCAGATTCTCAATACTTACCTTCTAATTTCAACGCAGAGGGTAGAAATGAAATTACACACATGCTATGTAGTGTCATGTAGATGCTAAATTAATTCAAAAGGTTTTCTGGCTGATGATTCAGGTGAAGATTTCAATATGATGGCAGGCACTCTTCCATTTCCCACCTCATAGTTCACATACCGTGAGAGATCCGTTTTGTGTGCTGGGTGAGGTGCTACTCTGCTCCCCGTGGGCTTGCGTACTTCCGTAGAGGGTCAGGTTATGCTCACTGGTCTGGCCGGCATAGTCCTGAGTGTGTGGCACTCCATATTCTGTGGGAATTCCATTCTGTGGAGGTGGTGGAAACGGGATGGTAGTAAAAGGCTGAACCATTGCGTCAGGAGTTGTTGTTGGCTCCTGGTTACCCTAAAACAAATAGTGGAAGAGAAAATAAGGAGAAAAAGTGACTTTAAGTTCTCATTACATGACTATTTTTAAGGTGAGTATACAAAATTCTCTGAATATTCTCTCTTCGTTCTGGTAAAATGGAAGGCTTACTGCCTCAGGACTGGGGCAAACACTGCCATACACAGAGATGTATATATGTAGCCACGCAAACATACACCCAACTTTGGTCAATTTGTGGTTCTTAAACAGGTCCATGACCATATTAAAATTGATTAGTTACCGAAGAGTCAAAAATTTTCCTTTAAACTAAGTTTAAAAAAAGTGCCAGGGCGCCTGGGTGGCTCAGTTGGTTAAGCGACTGCCTTCGGCTCAGGTCATGATCCTGGAGTCCCGGGATCGAGTCCCGCATCGGGCTCCCTGCTCAGCGGGGGGTCTGCTTCTCCCTCTAACCCTCCTCCCTCTCATGCTCTCTGTCTCTCATTCTCTCTCTCTCAAATAAATAAATAAAAAATCTTTAAAAAAAAAAAAAGTGCCAGGAAATTTCTCACGCAAGAAGTATTCACAACAGTATGGAACGAGCTCAAAGACACACAAATCAATCAATGAATGAGCAGAAAATATCCAGATAGACACATGCATATACAGTCAGTATTAAGTCATCAAGTCAATTCAGTAGGAGAAAGGAAAGCCTTTTTAAGTGAATACCTACTGGGAAAAAAAAAAACCTAAACTCATCCCACATATGCAAAGGTTAACTGGAAGAGATAACAGACCTAAATATAAGAGTGTTTTAAAACTCTGAAACATCTAGAAAAAAAGAGGGTAATTGTCAAAATTTTGCAATAAACAAAGAATTCTTTGGTCATAAAAAACAAGAACCTTTGAAGAAAAACTTGATAAACCGAACTCCATCAAAATTTAAACATTTCTTGCTCTTTGAAAGGTACCACTAAGATAATGAAAAGACAAGATGGAGCATGGGAGGCAGCATTCACAGTACACATATCTGGCAAAGAACTGTTACAAATCAAAATGAAAAGAACAAAAGCATCTTTTTTTTAAGATGGGTTAATGACTTTATTTATTTTTAAAGATTTTATTTATTTGACAGAGAGATAGAGAGAGAGAGCACAAGTAGGCAGAGCAGCAAGCAAAGGGGGAGGGAGAAGCAGGCTCTCCGCCGAGCAGGGAGCCCAATGCGGGGCTCGATCCCAGGACCCCGGTATCATTACCTGAGTGGAAGGCAGACGCTTAACCGACTGAGCCACCCAGGTGCCCTGGGTTAATGACTTTAACAGACAAACTCCCATAAAAAGATAAGCCAAAAAAAAAAAAAAGATATACCAATGGGCAGGAAATACACGAATGTGTGGCTCAACATTAGTCATCAAGAGTATGAAATTAAAACAAAACGTGCTACCCTTTCACACCAATTACAAGGGCCACAAGACTGAAAATACCGAATGTTGACAAGGATGTGGAACAACAAGAACTTTCATATACTGCTTGGCAAAGTGTAAAACAGTATATTCATGTGGAAGAACTGTTCTGCAGTTTTATTTTTTATCTAGTTAAAATACTCCTTATATTCACCCTGAAGAAATAAAAGCTGATGTGTACAGAGACACTTGTACAAGTATGTTCATGGAAGCTTTATTCATAATAGCCCCAAACTGAAAACGACTGTACTGAAATCAACAGAAAAATGGATAAACAAATTGTGGTTTATTCACAAAATGGAATGTTACATAGCTTAAAAAAGAGAGGAAAAAAAAAAGAATAAACTACCAACAACACAGATGAATCTTAAAGCTGTGCTAAATGAGATACAAATCTATTGTAACAGAAGTGAGAAAGTAGTTGTTTCTTTTTTGGGGGGCAGGGAGTGATGATGGAGATCTGGAACATTCTAGGATGACAGAAATGTTAAATTTCTTGTTAAGGATGATGGTACCAAATTGTTAAAAGTCATCAAACTGAACACTTGATGTCACTACACGTTAATAACAACAAGGGAAAAATACGGCAATAAAAAAACCACTGGCAAACATATTAAGCTGTGAAATACCTGTCATCATTAAGAATCACCCGCCCCTATGACTCATTCTACACACAATAAGGCGACAATCCTGCACTGGAGATAAAGAGAACGCAGAGGCAACTATAGCTATGTACTTAGAAAAGCCCAAGAAATTAAGTACAAATGAGTAGACCTAATAATAAAATTTTGTCATATTTATACATTATTTTACAACCAGCAATAACCAGTTACTCAAAATGGCAACAAAATGTATAAGATAAAACACACGATGTAGGATATAAAACAAGGCCTGAATAAACAGAGAGATGTATTTTGTTTCTGGAGGAATGCTTCATACAGAAATGTTAATCCTTGCTAAAATAAAATGTATACCTAATGTCATTTTGTTAAGACTTTATTTATTTATTTAGAGAGTGCGTGAGGAGGGGGGCAGAGGTGAAGGGAGAGAGAATCTTGAGCAGACTCCCTGCTGAGCGTGGAGCCTGCCATGGGGCTCAGTCTCACGACCCTGAGATCATGACCTGAGCCAAAACCAAGAGTCTGATGCTCAACTGACTGGGCCACCCAAGTTCCCCTACCTAATGTCATTTTCAGTCAGAAGCAAACAGAACCTGGAGAAGAAAACAGGACTAAATATAATTCTAATTGGTATGTGAAAAACTACTATGAAAGTTTGAAAAGGGAAAAGCTATGAAGTGGGGCATACTCTATCGTACAGTAAGACTTGCCATAAAGCTACTGTGATTAAACACTAAGCATATACACAGTGATTAACAGAACACTGATTATCCTAAAACAGTTTCAAGTTTATATAGAAAATTAATAGAAGATAAAAGTAGCATTTCACTTCAGTGGGGAGAAATTATTTATTTACCACAGAGGATTTGTAAAAGCTGGCTACCCACCAGAAAGAAAATAAATGAGCCCCTCACAGTGTATACTCCATACGAGAAAAATTCAAGAAGGAATAAAATCTAAGAGAACAATGGAAACTAAGAAAATACAAGAAAACTTGGGAGCATAACTGGGGTTGGGGGACTCACATAAGATAGGAAGATAGGAAACCTAAAAACCAGGAAGGAGAGAAAGGACAGACATGGCTGCAAAAGTTAGGAAGGAAAGGAGAGCGGGGGAAGAGGGAAGGCAAGGGAAGGGAAGGGGGAGAAATGGCCTTTCGAGTCAAAAGAAAAACCAACTGGGGCAAACAACTGCAACAGATACGACAGACACTGGGTTGTCATCACTAATGTAATAGTAGGTTATACAAACTGATAAGAAACACACACAACAGAAAAAGGCAAACAATATAACTGAACAATTCACAGATGATGAAATACCATCAAAACGTTCAATCTCACTAACATATAGAAAAACATATTAACAGCAAAACAAGTCCAATTTTTTAGTCATCTAATTAATAAAATTTTTAAAAAAAGTTTTATTGCCTACACAACAAACTGCATCTACTCATTTATAGTGTAAGCACTGACATATATACATGCACTCCCATGAAATCACCACCACAAACTAGGGGCATATCTACTCCAAGTCCCCAAAAGTCTCCTCATGCTCCTAATAATAAACATGTATGACTTTTGTAATAAAGCCTACCAAATTGTGCAAGAAAAATGTAATCAATAAGAGGAAGTCGATATGCTGAAGCACTGAATTATTACTGTGCTATCCTTAAGAAAATGGTAGTGACGGGGCGCCTGGGTGGCTCAGTCAGTTAAGCCTCTGCCTTCAGCTCAGGTCATGATCCCAGGGTCCTGGGATCGAGCCCCGCATCGGGTTCCCTGCTCCGCGGGAGGCCTGCTTCTCCCTCTCCCACTGCTTGTGTTCCCTCTCTTGCTGTGTCTCTCTCTGTCAAATAAATAAAATCTTAAAAAAAAAGAAAGAAAAAGAAAATGGTAGTGACATTACCTAGAGACAAAATTAATAACTGTCTTTCATTTTCAAGTTACACAGCATCAAAATTCAGATGTCTCCAGTGTCCAAGAATCATCTCTAAGTGGTATTAAGGATTGCTTTATATAAAAATTTTTCCTTTGCTTAGTTTTTAGAAATTAGGCTATGAAAACCTTTAATTTTTGCCCATAATTTTTCAGGAAAAAGGTCTATCTTTGTCACCCACCACCATGTAAGTTCTTTTCATGATCGCCAGGCTGGGGTATTGTATATGACTTCTTAGCTATCCTGGGTGTCCTAAGAGAGAAATAAAACAACCCTCTCCCTTCTTCAAGTTACACAGGGCTGTATCCATATCCACCGACCTGCCTGCCTGCCCCCTGCATGAAGCACACTGCTTCAGAAGCCCTCATAGGATTTACTGGCCTGAAGTCAGATATGAAAGATAAAATTCAAATTCAGGTGGATTGGTGAATGCAGGAGAGCAAGAGCACCAAAGGTCTCTGTAGCTCTACACTCCCAACTCCAGGCATAAATATAATCTTACAGTATATACGAAGGGTCTACTAAATAATCAGTAAGGCTAAAAGACACTGCTTCCCAGTTATGATTAACACAGCAAAGGGACTTGCTTTCCATACTCCAACTCGGCTCCTTGCAGACTCATTCCTGCTCTGGCCTCCCTTCGCCCCCAACCCAACCATGCTGGGAGTGAGGTGCTGGCACATGAGTTCACAGTACTGACTCTCCCACAGGGGTAGTCTTGACAAAGCTGGCTCAGTCAACTGAATCAACACATCAATTAGCAGTGGGGGGTAGGGGGAGAAAGGTAAAAACATTTTATAGGATCTACTTGTAGCCTTGACACTACGTGTTTCAAAGAAATACAAGGCAGGCAGAGGCTGAACTGTTTCCTGAAAAAAGGGAAATGTAAACCTTTGTTATGAGGCCAAAATGAAATTCTCAGCAGATTATTTTACTCCTTATAGGAATTTTTAAATTTTTGTTTAAAAAATACATTATGTTTATACACTAAGGGAATGAAATTGGAATCGGAGTGATTTTGCATTTTATTTCATACACTCTATATAATGTCTGAAAATATCCCCAATAATCTATGATGATGGCAATGATTATCAATGCTAAATGGTTTCAGATTTCTATTAAATTTCCAGGATATATTCCAAAGTTATAAGTTCAGAAAAGAAATATGATAGCCCCCAGGCAAACTATGAATAATAGTTCACATGATCATTTCTAGGCAAGATTTTACCTCTATGTTTAATATGAAAATGTTTTGTTTTTAAAATCATGGGCTAAGCACAGCTTAGGTATATATCACCTGAGAAAATGAGTTATTAACTTTTTTCTTGTAGTCCAAAAAACTAGACATAAATTCTCTTTTACCTAATTTAGCAGTCTATAAATTTTCCCTCCCACGAGATGAACAGACAATAAGTAGTACTACATGCAAAGAAAGTTTCTATCTCACTTAACAAAAATCTAATGAAGATTTAACTCCTTTAACTCCTTTCTTCCCTAGAATATAAATTGTGATTTTATGTGAAAGATGAGAAGAAAAACAAACTGCATTTCCTTTCAGTTCTTATCAGTACATCCCAGGAAAATGAAGGTTCTCTGAAAGCAGGACTACCTGCCCACCACATGAAGCACCTAGCTCCAGAAGAAGCCCTCACAGCGTTGACTTCACACCTCCCTCCCCTCACAACTATGCCAAAATGCCAGCTTCCCTGACCACTCAAACTCTCAGTCCCTATTTCTCTCTGTCCTCTCATCTATAATGATACTGCATTTATTTCATCTTCTCTATTAGAACATAAGCAAGAGGTTTTTGGCCTGTTTGGCCCACTGACACATCCCCAGGACTAAGAACTACACCTGGCATAGAGTCACAAAGCACGACTCTTACTTAAGGGGTTCGCATGAGCAGAATAATAAAGCAGAACATCTAAGGTGAAGAGTGGTCCCCATCTTGTAGAAAGCTAACTGTGAAGACAGAGAGGGTTGTATCTAATCCTCCTAAGACCCACATGAATTTACTACAGGAATTGGCAGGGAATTATAAACAAAAGTAATTCTTTGGTTAACTGCTTTCCCATCAGCAACATAATTTACAACACTACTGAACAGTCACACCTTCCAAATTTCCAAAAAAGCTACCTACATTTCTAACACTCTGGTTTAGAAAGTAAGAAGATGTGGCACACTCATAAATGAGTGGCAAAGCTGCTTTTCTAAAGTTATTTTTAAACAAAAGAAGGAGGAGAAGGAGGAGAAGAAAAAGAAAAACCCTGAAGAGACTTACATGAAACAGATACATGTGGGATATAGCATTATTTGATATTTCAATAATTACTCAACAATCAATTTGATGTCCTGCCATCCCACTGTTGTTTTATTACCTACACAAAAGTTCAAGAAGAGAAATATTAACAGGACCAAAAATAGTATTTTATTTCACACAGAATGCAGGCCACGGTGACTTAATTTTTAGAATGCCATTCTGATGAAAACTCAAGATGATGCCTGCATAGGAAAGGAATATGGGGATATAATGACTGAAGATCAGTTTTTCAATGTATTATTCCCTAATACAAACAAATTTGTTTATTACATGACTTAGACACTACCTAAAAGATTATCAAATCCACCTGAGACCCAATAAATTCCATATTTCACCAAGGGCAATGCTGAAGTACATGGTTAGAACATAATTTGAATCTCAGCTTTGTCATTACTGTAGTTGTAAACAGTTATGTTATTACCTACCTTTCCTGTGCTTCAGTTTCTTCCTCTAAAAAACAGCAATGTTAATGCCACACATTGTTACAAAGAATTGTAAGATAAAATGTGAAGTGACTAAAACACTATACTCCCAATAAAAGTTGCTCTCCACCACTGCAAGCACCAGCTAGTGGGACCAAACTTCCACAACTGAGCAAATGTTAAAATCCTACTAGATCCACTGTTGTGGATGTTACGTGAAATTTTAAAAAACCGTTAAAGACTGTGTTTATGGGAACAACACTGAAGAAACAAACTACAGATATACAAAACTAACCATAGCATAAGGGAAAACAACAGCCCCCCCCCCCCAAAAAGAACAGAAAAGAGAAGAAAAAAAATCTACCAAAAGTAGTTTTTAAAATGATCACTAGCTGAAAAGGCAGTGGGGAGAGGTATTTGAAATTCTGTTTCAATTCTAAGACATACTAATACCTGCTATGGGTCCACAACTCGTGGGCACTGAAAACATCGTAACGCAAGTTAGAAATCTGCCTTCCAGGAGTTTACAATCACATTAAGGAGCCTACCATAAACTTCAATACAAGTCAGAGTGCTACATATGAGCACTAAATAAATCGGTGACACAAAGGTTCACACCATCATCTACTAAATACATACTAACTTCCTCTAGGCCCTTCCTCAACGGTACATACTAAATGCTCACATTTAATGAATGCTTATAAAGTATCTGGCAATACACTAAGCACTTTGTAGGTAAAAACACACAACATATATAAACTGATTTGATTCTCACAGCTGTAAAAGGTAGATATTTCCATTATTCTCCTTTTACAGATAAGGAAACTACCATTTAAAAGGGTTAAGTATTTTACTGAAAAACCATTTGGCTAATAACCGGCATAAACAGACTCAAATCCAAATCTAAACCATTTCTCAAGCTGGTGTTGCTAGTCCCTACTCCACATGGCATCTCCAGCAGGGTCCGCAACCATTTTCCCCCCAGGGCATATTATATACAACTCCCAATCATTAATTCTGTGTTGCAATGAGTCTAGACTTCTACATTCCCCACATCTGGTGCTTCCCCAAATCACAGCCGGACCGCTATAGCACAGATCAGTTTTGCTCCCCATGCTGTATCCTCTATCAAGAATATTCATGCATAATGAAAACTTAGCTGGACATAAAGGATCAACTCAAATAATCCCTTCTCCATGAAGCTATCCCTAGAAAGGAAGTATGGCATAAAGCAGGGGTCAGCAGGCTTTCCCTGTAAAAGGCCAGATAATATTTTAGGCCTTGCAGGCCGTCTGATGCAACGACTGGCCTCTGCTGTTATAATATGAAAGCAGCTACAGACAATATGTAAACGAATAAGCATGGCTGTGTTCCAGGACAACTTTATTCATGGGCACCGACACATGAATTTCATCTAATTTTCACATCTCAAAGTCATCATCTTCTGATCTTTTTCTAACCATTTAAAAATGTAAAAATCATTCTTAGTTCACGAGCCTTACAAAAACAGGCAGTGGGCCAGATGTGGCCTGTAGGCCATAGTTTTTTGACCCCTGGTGTAAAGGAAAGAGGTTAAGGTTTAGAGCCAAATAAGTCTGGGGTCGAATCCTGACTTGATAACCTATTAGTTCTGTGACACTGAACAAGAAACTAAGTCTCAGTTTTGTCAACTAGAACACAGACAGGACAGCTATCTACTGGTGAGGCTAATGTGAGACAAAGAATCAAAAATCCGCAGATCAGGGTCTAATAGAGCAGACATGCCAGCAAGTGTTGCATTCCCATTTCCTGTTAGAAGAAACTTCTTCCTCTCCTGTATTCCCATAGCACTTAGCCTGCACTCTGAATGTGTATAAGATCTATAAATTCAAAACTTATACTTATCTAGATAAGTGTCTTATCTTTCCTATTAAATATTCTTTATGGGCACCTGGTCGGCTCAGTTGGTTAAGCGTCTGCCTTTGGCGCAGGTCATGATCCTGGGGTTCTGGGATTAAGTCCCGCATGGCATCGGGCTCCCTGCTCAGCGGGGAGTCTGCTTCTCCCCCTGCCCCTCCCCCCTGCTTGTGCTCTCTCTCTCTCTCTCTCAAATAAAATCTTTTTTAAAAAAAGCTTCTTTATGATGAGAGAGGACTGTTTTGTACATTGTAGAATCCCATACAGTGCAAAATAAATATTAAGCATTAAATAAAAATTTTAAATAAAGGAGGATTAAGATGGAGAGTCACATGTATGCACACTATAGCAAACTCCTTTGTTTGGTTAGAGAGACAGCATAACTAATGAAGGATAATACATGCTGAAACAAATGTTATCTTGGGTTGATATCATATTGGATAAGAATGCTGGGGTAAGGAAGTGAGAATTGGTAGAGTACCATTAGGAGAGAAAAGACTCAACATTCATGTGCTTGTGCTTTAGATCCACAATTTCCTTCAATCTCACAAACACAAAAGTTAAGAATGACGTCTTTCTCCTTTAAACAACACATCTGTGATCAGAATGAATCACTGATAAGAAGTGATCAATATGAACTTTATAACAATAATCATTTTGTTATTTAGGTAGAGCGTCTTCTCACCAGTTTATTACCAGGGCCAGTGTCACTTAGCATTTTCGTCATGCTATAGGAAAATGGAAATTAATTCTCTAGCTTTGCAACAAAAAGAAAATATTTTTGCCTTTAAGTCTTTTATGAATTAGATCATTTGTATCCCCTGGGATTTGCCTAGATAGGCTCAAATTTCAAACTCTACCTGCCTTTGTAAGAGTTTTACAAAAAGTACTCAGCTGACAGAGCCTAAGTTCTTCTCAGACTTTGTCCTGAAAGCAATGGCGTCTGCCTGATGTATGTGACACTATCACAGAAAGACAGAACACTGGATTGAAGATCATCAAGAAGCAATTAAAATAATTTTTTAAAAGCTCTGGGGTGCCTGGGTGGCTCAGTGGGTTGAGCATCTGCCTTCAGCTCAGGTCATAATCTCAGGGTCCTGGGATCGAGCCTCATATCAGCCTTCCTGCTCAGTGGGGAGTCTGCTTCTCCCTCTCCCTCTGCCCGCACCCCGGCTTGTGTTCTCTCTCTCACTCCCTCTCCCAAATAAATAAGAGCTTTAAAAAAAAAAAAAAAAAAATCCCTCAACCACCCCCCCCCAAAAAAAAAAAAACTTTAAAAAAAAAAAAAAAAAAAGGTCTGTAGCAGAATGACAGACCAAGAAGATGACCTAGAGAAAAAAAATGAATGGACAGATATGCACAAAGACAAAACAATGCACATTTACCAGACATACAGTGAAATTCATTCCAGAGTCTCCATTTACTTACACACTTAAGACAGGGCCACCCCAAATCTCTGTTCTTTGGTATTTGAAATACTCTGTATTGAAAACAAACGTCCCCTCCGTCAGTCTAAAAACAGTCAGGTTCTCTATTATACTACTGGTGTCTCCTTTTGTTCTTCAAACCACCATACTGACCTGGAGGGAGGGCTGTAAAGTAAAAGTGTTTCCATTTCTCATCTCAACCGAGTTTCACCCTCTGAACACCTAGAGCTGAAAGAGTTAGTATCTAATAGTCCTGAACATATTTCTGGTAGCAAAGATAAGTTAGATAAAACTCAGGTGCTTTCTCTTTAACAGTGAATATAAATCATACCCAGAGTTGAAAGATGCCAGACAATCCACAGGTAAATAAAAACTGGAAGGAAAAGCCTATACATGGAGTCTCCCTGTAGCCTCCAGTTTTCGTGTTCAGATTGAATCCGAACAGTTTATTCTTTATTTGGTTGTCTGTGACTTAGTAGATGGCTGGGATTCCGAGGAAATTCACTACAACAGATTTAATGATTGTATGATAATGATTATACTAATAAAAAGCCCATCACCAACTAAAATATTAAATTTAAGCAAAAGTATTATCTGATTCCAAGAAAGGAGTCTAGGGACAAATCTATTCCTGCTACAGTCTCAAAAAGATCACTCACCCCACGCAGTACCCACTTCCACTACACTCTGCCTCGTACACCCACAAATTCATCTTTTACCTGGCTCCTGATAGCAGAGATTCCCACATTTAATTGTGCATAACAATCACCCTGGGAACATGTCTTAAAAAAAAATCAAGATCCTTTCCCCACAGATTATTATTCAGTGCGTTGGGAGTAGGGCCCTGGTACTCCAGGTTTGGGGGTTTGGGAAACATGGAGAAACACTGAGAGGCTTTGCTGGCATAATGAGAGAGCATTATGGTGGCGATAGGTACCTCCAGAAAATGCCCTGAAGCATCTATACTTCTAGAAGAAGGGCAGAGATTACGGAGGGAAGAAGTTATGAGAGGAAGATAGTAGTGGCCAGAAATGTAAGTTACCTGAAAGCAGACGGGCCTTCTTATATGGAACCAAAAGACAAAAGAATCAACACTAGTTGTTTTGTTTGTTTGTTTGTTTTAAATGCAAACCTACTGAAGTACAAGCCTAACAATGGTCCTTCTTTTAGAGTAGGTATAACTGAAGCACCAGGACCCAAAGCATGAGTGTGCTACAGCCACATGAAGGGGAGATGGAGTGCAGGAGGGGACCAAGTGCAATCCTGAGCTCTTGCAAACAAGAATAAATAAAACAGGAAATACTTCATGCTTAGAATAAAAATAATAGATACAGGCTTGGTCAACAGGTCTACTATACACTTGTCTCCAAATCTCTTGTCTTCAACACACACACACACACACACACACACACACACACCAGCGTGCGCATCTTTCAAATTACTCAGAAAAAAGTCAGCCTGACCTCTCCCTGAGGCTGAGTTCTGCCATCTCAAAGCAATGAATATTTAAACAGAAAAATAAATATTTCAGAACAAAGTCATTCAAACCAATAGTCTATTAGGTTAAAAATGAGAAACCCTGTAATAGTCTTAATGTCTCCAACCTCCTGAAAGCTCTCTCTTCCGTATCTTCTGTAAGCAGTATTTAGAACCTCAAACATCATGAATCATGTCTTCCACCCACAAGAGACAACAAGAAATACTCAGGTCCAGCTACGTGCTTCCTTGGAAACGTTAGGTCCCTATATCCAATATGGTTGGTTGTCTATTCTAGTCAATATAATTGATTTATACAATTCATGGGTGATTATTCTTTATTGTAACCAAATTTTCAATACAATTTAACTTATTCCTTATTTTTGTCTTCATGGGCAATTAAGTTTGCATCCTCTGTATGTTAAGCTGCAATATCCTTAAAAAAAGCCATAGTTCAGAATAAAACATGAGTAAGATTTTTGTAGTGCCTACTGAATCAGAAAATATTTAGTTGTTCTTTATAGATATTGCATTGGATGTCCTATTATAGTTAGTTCACTTCTTCAAAAGTGAGTAAGTCATAGAACATATACAGTAACAGACAGAATTTTCCCCCATACCCTTCCCCAAACAAAACTGCATTCTGTCTGCAACCACAATCACATGATGGTTTGTATTTCCTCTATTGGTTTCACAAGTAAAGCCCTAAGTGGATCAGGGGCTGAGTCACATGTGCTTTCTCATAGCTTCCTCACCAAATGATAAGTGCACAGCGGGTGATATTTAGAAAGTGTCTGCTAATTGAAGCGACCAGGTAGTTGAGTATCTGCTTCTGAGGCGGTAAGAACCTTTCTCTTCCTAGATTTAGGAAGTCTGCAGAAAGCTCACCATGATATCAAGAATTGTTCCTAAATATTTACCAAGGCCTTTTTTTTTTAAGATTTTATAAATAAATAAAATAAATAAATTTGACAGAGAGAGACACAGCCAGAGAGGGAACACAAGCAGGAGAGAGGGAGAAGCAGGCTTCCCGTGGAGCAGGGAGCCCGATGCAGGGGCTTGACCCCAGCACCCTGGGATCATGACCTGAGCCGAAGGCAAACACTTAACGACTGAGCCAACCCAGGCGCCCCTACCACAGGCCTTTTAAATGCACACGTTGACGGGAAGGCTGTGGGAAAAATCTGTGCTCTGCGCGCAGGAGAAGGCAATAAACAAGCGTCTCTGCTCTCAGCAACTCCCATCTAGGCTATTCCGAGAATCTCTCTTCTAGGAATTCTCCTGTCTTGAACAACCTCAACCTGATCAATTTTCAGGCAGCTCCCAAAACGATCCCTCTAAAATAAAATCTGAATCAGGTATTGTTAACTAATTCTCTTCTGAAAGTCCAAGGCTCCTCAATGCCCATGGTCTCAAGTCCAAACACCTTTGTATGGAAGTCATACCCCCTGTATCCTTCACCCATTCAGCTTCGATTCTGGCCACTGAGTATTTACTGAGTACTCTGCAGGGCCACACACTGGGTTCTAGATGCTGGGGAAACAACAGTGACTAAAGAGACAAAGTTCCTACCCTTAGGGAGTTTACATTCTAGAAAGGAAAGACAAATAAGCAACAGGCAAGCCGAACAAGAAACAGCTGGTGAGCTGTGGAGGAGAATAAAGCAAGAAAAGGGGTACGGAAGCACTGGGCTGGAGGGACAGAGGACTGCTTTTTGATACCGGGTAGTCAAGGAAGGTACTGACTGAGCAGACACCGGAAGAAATCCAGAGAGCAGGCCGTGTGCCTGTCTGTGGGGAGAGCGCTCCAGACAACGGGAACACAAATGCGAAGACTCAGCCGCAAAAACGTGCCCAGCTTATTCTAGGAACTAGGAACAAGGGGGCCCAGTGTGACGGAACTGGAACAAGCAGCAAGGAGCAGAGCGGCAGGAGATGAAGGGAGAAAGGTGGCAGTGGGCAGTGAGAGATGCTGGGTAGACATCTTACAAAGCTTAAGGGCACTACAGGAATTTTGACTCTTACTCTCCAGCAAGGGTTTTGAGCAAAGTGGCATGGTCAGGTTTAGGTTTTACAGGGACAACTAGCAAAAGGCAGAAGCAGGCAGACCAGTTAGGAGGCTATCTAATAACCCACCTGAGAGATGACAGTGGCCTGGCTCAGGTGGTGCTCTTATGTGTATTACATCCTGGAAGATACCTTGTGCTGTCTCACCTCCAGTTTCTTTGCACCTGCTATTCCTTCTGCTTAGAAAGCCTTTCTCCTTCCTACCCATCTGGCTAACTTGTACACACTCTTTAATATTTAGTTCAGTCATCCACTGTTCTCTGATTCACTCAAATAGGAAAAAAAAAAAAAATTCCCTCCCCTTATCCCCCCTGAAGCTAATACTTACATTCTATTACAGTTATCTGTTTACATAAATACTGCTTCTATAGAACATGGACTCTTTAAGGGCATGTAACTGTCCAGGCCTAATTAATCTTTGCATCCCCAGTGACTGCTTTAAAAATGTTCAGGAAGTACTTTTTTTTTTTTTTTTAAGATTTTATTTATTTGACAGAGGGAGAGAGCACACAAGCAGGGGGAGCGGCAGGTAGAGGGAGAGGGAGAAGCAGGCTCCCCACTGAGCAGGGGACACAGGGCTCCCACTGATGCAGGGCTTGATCCCAGGACCCTGGGATCATAACCTGAGTTGAAGGCAGGCATTTAACCGACTGAACCACCCAGGCACCCCCCCCCCCAATAAATTCTTGTTAAAGGAAAAAAACAAATACATCAAAGCTATTAGAGTGTATAAATAGCTACAGACTTTTGTTAATTTTAAGAGAGACAATGAAATTAGTACAGGAAGAGACCCAAGCCCATCCAGCATGGGGAAACATGGGTGACATGAGGAAGGGAAGACAGATCTGTGAGGGGCACCACAAACTGAAGGAGCTTACAACAGGACTATGAGCTACAGCAGAGGCAGGGGGAAGCACATCAGGGGACAAGTGCTGGGGGGAATCGGGGCGGTGGGGGGCTCAGAGTCTGGCAATGGGCTCCTAGACCTCAGTCCATGGGGCTGATGAGAACAGGCAGTGAGGTGGGTGTGCAAGGAGAAAGGATCAATTCTAGAAGTCCAATTTTCTTAAAAAAGATTATTCTGATACAAACGACTAATTAGATTGTACCTTTCAGTATTTGAAGTTCATTTCTTTTTTCACATGCATTCTAAAAGATCTTTCATAGTTATTTTGAGGGTGTTTGGGGCAATTTATTTTCCCTTTTTAAATTAGTTTTTATTTTTCTCAAATTAATGCATGTACATGATAGCAAATCTAATGGTTGCAGAAGAGCTCATCAGAAAAAGCAGCAGTGTCCTGTCTTTCCCTTTGCCAACCCTCTTGTGAGTGATCCTCTTAACAGTTTCTTAAAAGGCAGCAGCTTCAAGGCCAGAGGCTGCCGTTAGGGGTACCGACTCCTCTTACCTCTCCAGGCTTAGAAGACACGTCAATCTGTAGATCTGTGCACACAGGATGGAGGACCTGGCCTCCAGGTGGGTCAGGTGAGCTAACTGTTCATATAGCAAACTTTGACCAAATGAGAGGAAAAAAGTAGATAAAAGACCTCTCCACACTCCCTTTGGAAGGACTGGCCAGAGGAACAACCATTCTACAGAACCTATCTGAAGACTTCTAGAATCAAGTACAGATGATCCCCAACTTAACGATGGTTTGACTTATGATTCTTCAACTTTACAATGGTGTTAAAGAGATACGTATTCAGTAGAAACCATGCTTCAGATTTTGAATTTGGATCTTTTCCCAGGCTTGTGATATGCAGTACGATCCTCTCTCCTGATGTTGAGCAGAGGCAGCCACAGTTCCCAGTCGGCCATGTGATCACAAGGTCAACAACCTGCATGCAGACAACCCTTCTGCAGCTAGCCAGCCACTCTGTCTCTCACTTTCAGTACAGTATTCGGTAAACTACATGAGCTAGTCAACACTTTATTATAAAACAGGCTTTGTGTTAGGTGATTTTGCTAACTATAGGCTACTTTAAGTGTTCTGAGCATGTTTAAGGTAGGCTGACTTACTATGTTTGGTAGCATCAAATGCATTTAAATGCATTCTGACTTACCACATTTTCAGCTTTCGCTGAGTTTATCGGGGCATAATCCCACAATAAGTCAAGGAAAATCTGTAATCAGCAATACCTGTTACAAAGCCTTGGCCAGCCCGCCTTCCTTGTTTCACTCCCCTTTCCTCACCCCTGCTTTCCTAGGACTCCAGTAAAATGTGAATAAGGTTTTTTCTGTTTTGGCATTTTCAATGGAGGTAAAACTGGTATATAACATTGTTAGTTTCAGGTGTGCAATATAGTAATTCGTATTTGTATACACTACAAAGTCATCACCACAGTAAGTCTAATTATCCCCTGTCACCATACAATTGACCCCCTTCTCCTCTGATAAGCACCAATCTGTTCTCTGGATCTATGAGCTTTGTTTTGTTCATTTTTTTTTGGTTTTGTTTTTTAGATTCCACATATAAGTAAAATCATATGGTATTTGTCTTTCTCTGACTTACACTATTTAGCACAATACCTTCAAAGTCCATCCATGTGGTTGCAAACGGCAAGATTTCCTTCTTTTTATGGCTGAGTAGTATTCCACAGTGTATACGTGTAAGTGTGTGTGTATCTCACATCTTCTTTATCCATTCATCTGCTGGTGGACTCTTAGGTTGTTTCTGTATCTTGGCCATTGGGAATAATTTAGCAGGTAAGGTTTTGTCTTGGTCTTTGCTTTCTAAAGAACACTGACTGAGGGTATCATCTGCCTTACCTCTTGTATTTTCCATCTTTGTGTCTTAAAGCTCTACATTTTGGTAGGTATCTTTGATTCTATTTTCTATTTGTCTGAGGCATGTTTTCTTTTGACAATCACACTCATGATCTATCTAAGCCTCTTGTGCATTCTCAAATCGCTCCCTTTCCATTACACCCAGTAATGGTTTTATGAATGTATTATCTTCCTAACTCTGACTATATTAGTTGGAATTCTGCTTTAAATTTTCCTCTATTCCTTGGATTGTCTGTTTCCCTGAGGGCCAACTTTTCTTTTTGTTTCTTCTAGTCTCTTTCATATTGAAAGTTCTTCTCATATGGCCAATGGTCTTCATGCACTAATGATCCAGGAAATAAGGACCTGGTTAGCTGGTATGGGTTTTCGCTGCTATTGTATCAGTAAATCTGTTTTCTGATTAGTTCTCTCCCTAGAAATTCTTTTTTTTTTTTAAAGATATATTTTTTTAAGATTTTATTTATTTATTTGACAGAGAGAGACAGCGAGACAGGGAACACAAGCAGGGGGAGTGGGAGAGGGAGAAGCAGGCTTCCCGCAGAGCTGGGAGCCCGATGCGGGGCTCGATCCCAGGACCCTGGGATCATGACCTGAGCCGAAGGCAGACGCTTAACGACTGAGCCACCCAGGTGCCCCCCTAGAATTAAAATTCTAACTGGGAACTCAGTGTGAGACCAAAAAAAGAGCATGTCAACTAGCAGGCTTCATTTTGGTGTAAGCTGCTAGGAAAGTGTGGAATGATCTCCTCCCCAAATATAAGACTAAAGGAAGGGTTGCCAATACCTAATGTGAAAAGAATTAAATTTCCCCAAGCATTTTGATCAACTTCTTTAGAGCCAAACCATCTGGTGTTTTTGTTCTTCCTTTTTTTGATGCTGGAGAAAGGGGGCAGTGCAATACTTGCTGGCCACTTGCTGGAAAGCATTGGAGATGCTGCACAGGTCAGTTATCCCTACATAATACACACGGAATCCCTATTTGCTACTCCTTCTTCACTCTGCTCTGAGGCCAGAGCCTCTCTGGGATTCCTGCTGGGCAGACTGGCTTCCATACCCCTAGCAGCCCCCTTGTCCTCACTGTTAGGCTTTAGCTTCCATTCCATGTATCCATCAGTTGGTTCCCATTTGCTTTAATTTTTCCAGAAATTTGTTTAACTCTCTTCTTCATTAGTAATATCACTCTTTGCCCTTTTCTCTTTGCTGTTACTGGTTTACTTCTTTCTGCACTTTCATATTGTCAGTGGGGTCTCACAAAGAGATAAGAGGCTGTGAAAGTATCCCATAACTTGACGAAGTCATGATTTATTTTCTGCAAAAGATTTCAACCACAAGTGAGCTGTAGAATTCAGGTTCCTTTTTTAAATTTTGCGAAAGGACATGGGTTCGTGAACCCATGAATAACCCTTTAAGAGCACCAAGATTCCTTAAAAGTGAACTAGAGAAGCTTAAAGGAAAACGAAAAGTATTTACTGCAATTCCTGAAACAGTCCTTGTACTTATGCTTTTGTAAATCAGATGCATTTGGATTACAGGAAGCAAAGCAACTCAGGAAGTATCAAAACTAAACGCGTACTATAAGTCACAGTCCAAACATCACCTACAAGCTCACTCAGCACTATGTGCTAAATCCTGACAAATACAAAACACTTTCACGGGTCTAATCACTCTCAGAAAACAAAGCAAAACAAAACAAAAATCAAGTATTTACCGATTAGAATGCCTAACTCTTCACCTTCTACCTCCTTCACAGAATGTACAATCTGGCCAAGATCAGACGGCAGTCTAAAGGGAGAAAAACATTTCCCGACACCCTACTGATCTCTACCACACGGATCAATAAGGCATGCCACAGACTCTGACCCTTCAGTCAGGAATGGAATGGCAATGAAATATAAACTAGTGACTGCAATATTAAATCTTTATCACAGCGAGACAAATAAACCTAGAGAAGGAATTAGAGTCCTATGTTGGAAAAGTTCACCCAAAAAGTGATCATAAGTAAGCTGTTATACTAAAACAGAAAAACCTGTCCCAGAGTAAGACAGAATATTCAACTTAAGAAAAAAGGATGCAGAAAACGCAGAATGGAGATCCAAAATCAGTTCCTAAGAACACCAAAAAGAAGCTGTCTAAACTTCAATGGTGGCTTAGTAACAAAACACTTCCAGATTTCACTCTACACTTCTTTCCATGTCAAACCAAATGCTCCAAAACAAAAACAAACAAAAAAATCTTTAAGCATCTTTAAAAAGCAAAAAAATCAAAGGATGTATCTCTTTCTTCTTCCTACTTACAATCTTCCTTACCTATAACTATGTTATCATTATCCCATCAATTGGACTACCCAGCTCATTCAAGAATAATTTTTCAGCAAAGAATGCCCAAAATACAGGAGTTGAAATTTTTTACTTATTCTAGGATTTTCCCTTTTGGGAAAGAGGAGTATAAGGACTTGATATTTTAGCCTTTACAGACTACACATCTTTTGTTAAAGGTCTGAACTTCTCAGGAGAATGTTCTGACAGCAGAAAGAACACCAGACAGAGACTATGTAAAAATGAATTTTAGCTCCAGTTCTGCCATTACTTTGCCATATGACCTTGGATAATAATCTACCTCCCCTTGGGATCCACATCCTGACTGGTAAAATAAAGTTCACTTTAGTTCTAAGAATCGATTCTGTGATAAAGAAGCCCTACCCAATGGGCCAAATGCACTAAAAAGGAAGAAACATTAGGTGTATTACCATGTGAAACTAAGTATTTTCTCTGGAACAGAGAGAGTCAACAAAGTGCCATTAAGTAGTTCATCTGCTCCCAGGCCCAAAGTGGCTAAGAGCTACTGTAACGGTACCTTGATTTCTCTCTTATCCTGCGCAAATGCTCCCATAGGATTACTAAACCATCAACTGCAAAACTTCTGTGCTGAGATAAAATTTCAGGAAGCTAATGCTGTGTATAGAATTGTTAAATTGATCAATTCTGCACTTTCCCATAGGAACCTAAGGCTCCAAGAAAATTAGCAGACAGACATTTCTCAAGGTTTTGGCCAAAGGTGAGTTACAGAGATTTTTCTTATGTAAAGAAAAAGTTAGGGGCACCTGTCTGGCTCAGTCATTGGAGCGAACGACTTTTGATCTCGGGGTTGGGAGTTCAAGCCCCACGGTGGGTGCAGAGACTACTTAAAAAAATAAAATCTTAAAAAAAAGAGAGAGAAAAAAGTTAAATAAATATTAAGGGCCTATATCCATCATATTATACTTAATGCAACTGTTATTATCAAAAAAAGGGTACAAATAGCATAAATTTTGGAATAAGATAAACATGGGTTCAAACCCAGGCTCTGCCATGTACAGCTGTGTGACTTTGGAGAAGTCATTTAATCTCTCAATGCCTTAATATTTTTATTTGTAAAACGAGAGAGAGGATGGCAATCTAATGGGGTATCCATAAGAATTAACTGACAACGTGTATACAAAATTCTTTGGTTTTGGCTTTAAAAAAACACAAACGGGGGTGTCTGGGTGGCTCAGTAGATTGAATGTTCTACTCTTGATTTCAGCTCAGGTCATGATTTCAGGGTTGTGAGATCAGGCTCCACCCAGGGCATTAAGCCTGCTTAAGATTCCATTCTCCCTCTACCCCTCCCCCCTCTAAACAAACAAACAAAAAACCACACAGTATAGATAATAACCACTATTTGAGAAGGAAGAAGACAAAGGGAAAGAAAATATAGTCCACACGTGAGACCCAACAGCTGAGCTCTAACCTTAAAGATCTTCATGCTCTTTTTCACATAAACAGTTATATCAACATAAACGGGGAAAACAACCACATTCTTCTTACTAAAGGCTTTATATAAAAACGGAGGTGAGCGGCGCCTGGGTGGCTCAGTTGTTAAGCGTCTGCCTTCGGCTCAGGTCATGATCCCAGGGTTCTGGGATCGAGCCCCCGCATAGGGCTCCCTGCTCCGCGGGGAGCCTGCTTCTTCCTCTCCCACTCCCCCTGCTTGTGTTCCCTCTCTGAGTCTCTCTCTGTAAAAAAAAAAAAAAAAAACCCACAACACACAGGTGAAGTGAAATTAACCCAAACAAAGCACATTAAGTTCCCAGTTTCTTAAAACCCTCCTGGTTCCTCAAGAGAGAAGACTTGAAAGCATGTATGTAGGTGAATTCTTGCTCTATTGCTCCGCTAGCAAATGACTGACAACCATGTCACCTGAAATTAAGAAAACTCTAAGCAGTGCCATCTACATTCTTTAATATGTACAACGCATTACACAGCGCCCTCTCCCCACTGAAATTTCCAGAGAACGTGAAAACCCAGTGAAAGAGCAATGGCTAAAAGTCTAACTACTGCTTTACTGAGGGTTTCTAAAGTTCCATACATTTTAGAACAATAATCATCATTTCCACAGTCCAAAGTACCCTATCTTCTACACTAAGTGAACAAATGGTACTTGGATTTTTCTCTCTCCCTATTCTGCGAGAATTGCAGAATTGGTAATACACAGGAGAAAAGAATCTTTTTCCTTTTCCACAACAGACCACAAAGCATGCTAAACTACAAAAACATAGAAACCCTATTTCTCCTGTGATCTTGTCCATATATTTTTGTTAAAGAACTATTTTGACCTTTAATTAAATCAGTCCTAGACTCCCTCTGAAACTATTCTACCTCTGAATCTCATTCAGTACTCAAGAATTTGGTTCTAGATTCATATAAGCATCTTGCATCACACACACACACACACACACACCCCTCCCCCCCTTTCCTCTCACCCAAAGCTGCTGCCAAACTTCCCAAACGAATTCTTTCCTCATCTGAACTTATAATGGTAGTTTACTGACATCGTATTCATGGAATTTACCACGTTCCACCTTGTATTTTAATTATTTATACATATATGCATTCTCTAATACTCCTGGTATTTACTGTTCAACTGAGTTTTCATTCATAAATTAGGAATATATTAAATGAGATACCACTTAGTTTTTATTTAAAAATAACTGGTCTTACTTCTGCTTCCAATCAAGATGGAGTAACAACAACGAGACTTACCTTGCTGCCTCAAAACAAAACAAACAAACCCCAGAAAAAAAAATAAAGGAAACAACAGCACTCAAGACACTTACGGCAGGCAAAAAAGGACACTGATCCCCGAGACAGGAAAAACCAACGTGATTGGTAACTGCCCAGCTTACTGCTTAGAGAAAGCTTCCAGGCTGTGGCACGGACAGGGGGAAGCAGGGTGGGAGCAGGAGGTTGCCATGAGTTGAAGACTCGGAGCTGGAAGTCTAGGGAAGCTAGAGTTCCCAGGGAAGAGTGCCACAGAAGAGAAACCTGCACAGAGAGAGAACTCTGAAGAGGTACAGAGGGTTGCGCTCAAATATTCAGTTAAGTCATGATCACTGCATGTGTGTGAGGAGCTGCTTGAGGCTGGAGAAACGACCACCTGAAGGAGTTGGAGGGAATAATGCCAGGAGATCACACAGTGCTAGGAACAGAGCCTGTTCCCAATGATTAGAGTGGAAAACCTGATAATTTAAGAAACATCAGGTAGAGTACTAAGTGTCTTGCGCCTCAACAGTGAGGAAAAATTAAGCAGAAACTAAACACAGCTCTGAACCTTTCTAATAAAACTTAAAAATAAGACCTGAAAGGAGTATACCATTTTTAAGCAACTCAGCTGTGTTGCAGACAATGCTCTAGAACATATATAAAAATATATATATCTAGCTTCCAAAAAGGTAAAAAATTCAGTGTCTGGTATCCAATCAAGAATTACCAGGCATGCAAACAAGCAGAAAAATACAATCCATAATGATGAGAAAAATCCTGCTTCTCCCTCTCCCACTCCCCCTGCTTGTATTCCTTCTCTCGCTGTCTCTCTCTGTCAAATAAAGAAATAAAATCTTAAAAAAAAAAAGAAAACTACAGACCAATATCTTAAAAAAAGAAATTAACCATGTTGGAGAGAAAGGTATTCTGGCTCAAAGTAATAGTATACGAAAAACTATGAAAAATAGGAAGGTATAAAATATGACACATTTGGGGACTGCAAATGGCTCAGATTTGGGGGTAGAATGGAAGGAAAAAGGGGGAAGAATTTTCATATTTTCTGGGGGAAAATGAGAGAGCAAGTCAAGGGTTTCACTCTAACAGGGACCCAAGATGACACGTCAAAACCGCTAGGAACTGTGTCCCTGCCCCTGTTCATCGAGCTCTGTGAGAAAACCTTCCCGCTATTAGTAAAGGAGGGAGGACCCGCATCCCTCTAAGTCAGGGGTTGGCAAACTATGACTCTGGTCTAAAGGTGGTCCACCACCTGTTTTTGTACGATCTAAATGCCAAGCATGGTTTTTATATTTTTAAATAGTGAAAACAATTCTAAAGAAGAATATTTTGTGACACATGGAAATTATATGAAATTCAAATTTCAGTGTCTATAAATAAAGTTTTACTGGAACACAGCCACATTCATTCATTTATGCATCGTCTAGGACTTCTTTCATGTTTCAACAGCAGAGCTGAATAGTTGTGACAGAAACACCATGGCCCGCAAAACCAAAAATATTTACTATCAAGCCATTAGCAAAAAGTTTGTGGGTTCTGATCTCTCAGAAAATTTCATCTCCTTCACTTATGTCTCAGTTTGTCTCTTCAGAACTGTTTACAAGGAATCTCAGAATCAATATTAGATAAAAATATAGTTCTGTTATTTATAGATATAAAAGCATTATTTATAATTTCATAAAATAATTATTGATTTCCATTTTCATATTTTCTACTTAAACATTCCTTTATATATGAAAGATCAAATTCTGATTACTTTATCCTGTAATTCTGAAAGAAT
The DNA here is from genome assembly GCF_002201575.2 of Neomonachus schauinslandi. Taxonomy (NCBI): domain Eukaryota; kingdom Metazoa; phylum Chordata; class Mammalia; order Carnivora; family Phocidae; genus Neomonachus; species Neomonachus schauinslandi. The sequence goes on along the minus strand of NC_058407.1, from coordinate 12,232,892 downwards.
TAAATATCAAAGTTATAATTTTAAAAACTGCATTTCCTTTTGTTTACAGTAAGACTAGCCATACTTATTTCCTGAGCCTTAATTAAATAAGAAATATTCTAATGTTCTGAAACTGATAGCGCTTTGAAAGAATTCAAGAGGCAGGATGAAAAGAATATGCCAAAGGAAGGGAATCTAAGATTATTTCTATGATATGTAATTTATACTAAGTATTATTACAGAATATTTTTCAAGGGTTGAAGTCATCTTTTGGTTGTATTTTACCTCTGTTCTCAACAGAAAAACAAGATCGTGTTTTACTCTTGCTATCAAGTGAAAAGCATAATTCCTAATTTTGTTTTTTCAACATATTTTGATACAATTTCAACATCTCAAGGGAAGTTATATTTACTTTTGCTGATTTTCAGTATGTTATTTGTCAGTCCAACTGTCATCTTTGAAACAGTATTTCTAAAAAATAATTTAGAAAAAAGTGAAAATTTCATTGTTAGTTAACCTTTGAGGGATCTGAGCAAGACCTAGGTTAGAAGATGGGTAGATTCTTGCCAAACAGCTGACAGCCTGCATAGCTTTACTATGGAGAAGAAAAATAATATTCTACTTAAGAGATCACCTCATTTTTGAAATTATAAATTGCTGGTAACACTACATGATCAATAAGCTATGAAAACTGAGTAAAAATAAATAAATAAATAAATAAATAACCGAGTAAAATCAAAACACATCAAAAATAAAATTTATAATAAAGATATGATCCTTAATACTCATAACTGATATTTTACTTAGTAATTAGATATAAATGGTAAATCATTCACAGAAATTGAAATAATCAGTCCGAGACAGTCAAGTCTCTGGAAACTGTATGTTTTCTATCTGTGAGGACTAATGCAAGGAAGTAGGTAAGAAATGCAAAAAGGACAGAAGATGAAAGGGAACACTTAACAGTTATCTTCACGTATTTAGCTTTCATGAAGAAGGGAGATTAAATCTATGTGACTCTGGATGACAGGACGAGGTGAGGTGAGAAAACCCTAATGAAAACAGCTTGCTGTAAGGAAAACTTCTACCTTTTAATAGCCAACAATGGAACTATTTATCTTATGAGGCTGTGCTAGTACAATGGAAGAGTATGCAAATACAGAATTAAATAGATTCAAGTTTGAAACCTATCTCTGTACCTAGAGCCACCCAGGTGCCTGATCTCTCAAATCTCAAAGTCTAATGTATGGGAAAAAATACCACCTATCTCAAAAAGTGACTGACAAGGGGCGCGTGGGTGGCTCAGTCGGTTAAGTGTCTGCCTTAGGCTCAGGTCACGATCTCGGGGTCTTCGGATCAAGCCCCACATCGAGTTCCCTCCTCAGCAGGAAGTCTGCTTGTCCCTTTCCCTCTGCCCCTCCCCCTGCTTGCTCTGTCTCTGTGTCTCTCTCTCTAAAATAAAATCTTTAAAAAAAAAAGAGAGAGATTGACAATGATGTATGATACGACGACAATGATGTATGATATGACCACAATAATGATTATGTATGTAAATTATGTTGTTGTTGTGTTACTGCAAGTACGTATGTTATTGTGCATGTAAGGTATGCATTGTATGTACATTATTGCATGTACAGTTGACCCTTGAACAATGTGGGGGTTGGGGTGCCTACCGTGCCTCTGCCCCCACATTGTCAAAAATCTGCATATCTTTTGACTCTCCAAAAACTTCACTGATAGTTTACTGTTGACAGAAGCCTTACCATTAACAGTCAATTAACACATATATTGTATGTTGTATGTACTATGTGCTGTATTCTTATAATCAAGTAAGCTAAAGAAAAGAAAATATTAGGAAAACCATAAGGAGAAGAAAATACATTTACAACAAATATTTACAATACTGTACTTATTGAAAAAAATCCACATAAGTCGGTGTGTGCAGTTCAAACCTGTGTTGTTCAAGGCTCAACTGTATTCTATCAAAGCCTTGAGTAAGTCAGAGATAGAAATTCCAGAAGTGAATCAGAGAGTCTCAACTAAATTAATTCATTCACACATTCAACAAACATGTACTGAATATGTAATACCTACAAGAGGCATTGGGGTACCATGGTTTAGAGTGTGGATTCCCAAGCCAGTCTATGGATATGAATCTTCACATCTCTTAGCAGCTGTATAAACTTGGGCAAGTTACCTAACCATTTTATGTCTCGGTTTCCTCTTCTATACCAAAGGGATAATGACAGGGTTGTGGAGAGGATTTCAATGAGTTCATGTAGATGAAGTGTTTAGCACAGTACCTGATAGTACCACATCCTATATATAAGGATTAGCTGATTAGCTATATTAGGACTACATTAGGACTACATGCCCGACACTGAGTATACAGCAGACTGCTGACAAGGTCCCTGACCTTGCAGGGCTTATAGTCTTTGAAGGGGTTGGTGGCACAGAAAATGAACAAACAAGCATACCTATAACAAGTAATGATAAGCACTACAATCAGTGTTAAGTGAAGAAAAAGCAGCCTATGGGTACAGGGGAGTTCAGCTGAGATGGGCCAGTCAAGGGAGTGCTTTCCCCTGAGAAGCCCTGTGGTTATCTGGGGGAAGAGCATTTCAGGCTGAGAGAAAAACAGAAGGAAAGGCCCAGAGCAGGAGGACACAAGGTGTGTGTTAAGAGACTAGCAAAGAGGCCAGAGTCACTGGCCTCTGGAGCGATGTCCGGGGAGGCAGGAAGGTTCCTGACCGCGCAGAGCCTCAGAGACCAGAGTAAGGACACTGGATTTTATTGAGTCTGCAGGGAAACAGCTGGGAAGGTTTAAAGCACAGGAGTGACAAAATGAGACTTGCACTTTAAATAATTCACTCTGTCAATGACCTCTAACAAAATATTCTAAGGTTTCCTGAATGTCATCATTCTAATAGAAACAGAGGCACATTTAAGCACCCGGGAAACAGCAATACTACAGCATGGCAGACCGCGGCGTTCCTAACGCTTAGCCGGGCCACTGAGCACCGACGCCCAATCATAAAGTTGCTGCATTCAACACAGCAGACATGTACAGCAGGGCTGCGTCCCATTTGCGTTTGTTGGATTTCACATACCAAGCGCTGTGAAGGAAGCTTAAAAGAAAGACTGGACAGTGGGTCTGGAATGATGAAACAGAAAGAGCGAAGGATTATGGCTGCAGAAGGGAATGCCTTGGGACACCAACAATGTCAGGTTCCAGAGAGAACAGTACACCAGGAAGAGGCCTCTGGGCAGAGGGGCGGTATCAGCTCTGTGACTGGTTCCTGGCGATGACCCAAGTGTCATCTAGCGAAGCCCAAGAAACAACCTGAGGTAAGGAATTATACAAAGATGTTAAAACGTGACTGGTCCACAAACCAGAAGTCAAAAGAGAGATGAAACTGTTTTCACATGGCCATCTGTGTAGATATGAGTTTGAAAATTTTCAGGCAAAAACAGAAAACTAGAGGAACAAAACCAGGCCTTTCTGCCATGCGCTATCACGGAGACGGGGATGAGTGTCCTTTACCTTGCAACATGGAGATGTCCTCCATGGCCATAAAAACTCGAATAGTAGATTATCAAACACTAAGCTTACCGAGTCTCAACTGTAAAACTAAGGAGAAAGGTGAAGTTAAAAAAAAGAGAAGGGGCAAAAAAGGTGTGTGTGTGGATGGTGGGGGTGGGGGAACGGGGATGACTGGGAAGAAAAATCATCTAATGAGTCAAAATTGCTCAGATTTAATCACATTTATGCAATTCTGGGTTATCTTTTCAGGAAAGCTTAGTAATTTTTAGCATAGCAATATTTTTCAAGAGTCCATCTTGGCTCTGGCAAGGCAATGGTTATAACTGAAGATATGGAGCAGTGTAGAAGAATTCAGAAAGAAACCAAATCTCTGGAAAAAGTGAGGGCTTTTTTTTGGTTCATTGTAAAGTAACATAAATTAGTCTCCAACCCACAATCTGCACCTACCCCCAACTTCCCAGCGTCCTGTGCAGCCCATAGAAAGTGGAAAGTGTGCCAAAACAAACAGTGTGGGCTGAAGCTCTGTGGATGAAGGGTGGGATGAGGTTTGGTGGAATTGGCAGGCAAGCGAATGGAATCACTTTAAAGCAATGCCACAAAATGGAGACTAAATAATCACGAGCACTTTCAAAATCCACAGAAAAATGGAATATGCTTAAGCTAGATCACAGAACTGATTCCTTACTCCAACTCATTTCAAAAAAACAAACACAGAAAGGATAGGGGAAAATGAAACAAAGCAAAACATACCTGCTCTGTTATCTGTCTTTAATTAAAGTATAAAATACCCTCCCTCTTCTCTTCTCCCAACCACCCTGGAACAGAATAGCGAAAGGGCAGCAGCTCAGGTGAAAGACTTCAGCCTTGCAGCTACAAAGAGGGGAGATAGCAGACAATGGAACTGGTGATTCATTACAAAAGAATACACTCCAGAGCCGGCCTGCTGCCACATGGGCTCACTGCACTATTTAAAGGAACAGCAACCCCCTTTTCAACCTCCCTTATTCTTAACACCTTCCCTCCTCTCGGTCCTGATGGAAAACAGATTTTGAAGAAAATGCCAGCAAAGCACTGAGCTGTCCAAGAAAGGAAGGGCTTTGTGTTCCACAGAAACTGGCAGTCTTACACTATAGGAGTACAAAAATTTTCTTTCACATCCATACTGTAAGATCTTTTCCTCTCTGCCTGGTATACTTTTCCTTTCAACAACAAACAGTATAACGGAGTCTGAGTCTGGTTAAACATTTTTTTTTATTAATTGAAGTCATTTGCAATTTTGTTTTTCTAATTTTACACATATTACAAGAATGACTTCTCTTTTCCTTCCTTTTATTCTACATTGTTTTTGTAGATGTGAAGAGATGCAATAATTTCATTCACATACTCAGAAATAACAAAGTATCTCAGTGAAAAACTCCTAACACATTTACATGAACAATGGATACACCTAAAGTTGTATTTTAAAAAGTCACAGGAGCATGTGTCTAGAATATTAGAATTTTGTGATTAAATTGTCATTTGCTTTTTTTTTAAACAAAACACTGATTACCTATTATAAATGACAGAGCAGTTCGCTCATTACCCCCAGAACTGGTCTTATAAAACTAGAGCCGATAAAATAATAAGGCGCAACTATTGATATGGGTCTAATATTCCCATCCACTTCGCCCTTCTTCCATCAAAGTGAGCGATTAATTTAAAATAAAGGGATACGGAAATGTCAGGATCCAATATGCAAAGAACCTAGGTGACAAAATGATAAAAATATATCCAAATACCTTTCTTAGTATACTAGTCAAGGCACTAAACACCATAATTAACCATTTAACTTTGATAACCAAACCCTGAACAGCGCAGACATTTTATATTCAGAAAGTTTATCTGACAGATCATTATCAAATATTGGGATTAGGTGTCTACCTTGAAAAACAAAAACGAAAAACAAACAAATAAAAAAACCCAAAACCTTGTAAGGACAAATAAAGATGTGGCCCATCTGGTTATTTCCTTTGATTTTTTTCTAGATTACTAAGAACCATGTATGTTATATTACACAGAAAGAATATGTACCAAAACAAATATGCTGGCATAAATACTGAAAATCCACAAATCTGATACTCTGTACTTCCCAGTTATAGAAATTCAGGATGGGCAAAAATGCGCAACTTCCTTCTCTCAGCATCCAGCACATCCTGAGACAACCGCAGTGATTTTATCTCTTAGAATTCTTAGCCACCAAGAAATCCTTCTTTCCAGTTTATTTCTCTCTTCTGCTTCGCTGCTAGGACCACAGTTCTCTTAAATACCAGTTCTTCAGACTGCAATATGAAGTGTGCATGAGCATGTGCATTCTAACCTGTGCTTACACATGCTCACCCAGCTCGTCCAGAAACGAAGGGCACACGTTCCAAGAGGCCACAGAAACCCTCTGATTAGAAAAAGCACTAGTTTAGAGAACTTTCACTGATTTAAAAATATATATAATGAAAAGTCAAGTAGTTGGAAAGCCCTCAGTAACCGCTGAGAAAGAAGAGAGCTGTCGCCCCTGTAATAGTGCCAGTTAATGAAAATTGAATGAGGGCTCCAAGGTTAAGAAGTATCATCTCCCAAGCAACAAAGAGAATCCAGAAATAGGTCTTCTCTTTTATGGAAATTTTTAAAAAGTAAAGCGATATTTTTAAAGAGTTAATTAGGCTAACAACAAAGGAATAAGAAGTGGAAAAGAAAATATTTCAAAGGTTTCTCCCCTTTCCAAAAGGAGGGTTTCTTGATAATCCCCAAACTCAGATCTGGTGAAAAATCACTCTGGAAAGACATATTCTTTGGAACTTCCCTTCCTTCTAGGTCACGTTGGCAGAATCTCCCTAATGCTTTCCCTCCTTCCAAACAGCACTGCAGGGCATTATATAACATTTAACGGAACACTGTTCCTGCTCCTAAAATGATGCCTCTATCCAGATAGCTAGCCGACTCTCTCGCCCTCCGGTGGTGACTCGGAGAGGAAAAGAAAAGAGAGAATACAAAAAAAAGGGCAAACTCCTTAAAAGGAAAGCACTGTCCAGTGATGAAATTTCCCTACAGAGCATAAAAGCCTGGAGTGACACCGATCCTAAGTCTGAGCCTAAAGGACAGGAACGCTCACCCATGCAAATGATTTCACTGATCAATCGCAGTCTCATCATTCCCTCTCAACCTATGTGTAAAGAAAAAAGGGTAAAAGGAACATGCAGAGGGTGCCAACGAGAAAAAGAGCACGGCCAGGGGGAACCGTGGAAGAGTATTCACCTTTCCATTTGTCAGGAATGACTTGCTAAAATGCAGATTAGATATTGCCTGGCATAACCAAAGACAGGCAGAGAGAGAAAGCGAGAGAGAAAGAGATCTTCCATTTCCTACTCCCTCTCCTTCAAATGCCTTTTACTGCCCGTGTGATTGTCATTTATACATTCAGATTTGTTCTCCTCTCACAGAGGGCTCTACCTGCCTCTGCTACACCTGGATATTCCCATGGTTCCTACTGAAAACATTCTTTGCCAGTGACAAAGCCATGAAAATGAAGCCTATTTTTCTAGCCTTCATTTTTAATAAGCCATTTACAGAGAAGGCAGCAGAATGGCAATTCCACAGCCAATCCTGAGAAACCACAGTGAATCAGGAATCAGATTTCCCTAGAACACAAATTCTTCTGCAATTCTTAAAAGGAAGTCAATCCCTTTCCCCTCTTTTTGGCAGTCTGTAAGAATCTCTTCCTACCTCTGCAGTCTCTCTCCCTCCCTCTTCTCAGAACCAAGACAAAGAGGTAGACAAATCCCCACAGGGTCTTTCCTGAGCTACAGCTGCACAGTACAGGAAACAGGAATCTGCTATGGAGCTGAGGGAGGGGAAGAGAAAAAAGGATATGGATACATCACACACACACACACACACACAAACACACACTCAGCAGACACAGACTAACACTTTTCAGTTGATAACAATAAATCTGGCCTTCTCTGAGAAGACAATCATTATTAAAACTCTGCCTACTATGCCCGACCCCCAGGTCTTTATTTAGATCCCAGAAACCAGAAAAGAGGCATGCGAAGGAAACACAAATCTTACCTGAGTGACCATTTTCTTTTCCTCCATAAACCAAACGGCACGGAGGATGAGCCCTTCAGGGCAGTCCTGCTGGGGCGCACCTCCACAGCTCCCCCCCCCCCCCCCCAGGCTAGCTATTTCGGGGCAGGCTACTGATCTCCCTTTATCCCGTTCCCCTTCCTTTTTCTTTCTAGCGTTTCTTCCTTTCTTTTCTCTTCCTCTCTGGCAGCCTCTCCCCCTCCTTCTCTCTCCAGCTCCCTCCCATATCTCAGGCAGATGGCTGAAGGAAGCCCCACCCCTGAATGCCTAAGGTAATTAATCAGACTGGAGCCCCACCTCTTCCTCCTCCCCCCACCCCTCCCGGACGGCTGACATCTCCCAACTCCAGAAAACAGGCCTGCTGGAGAATGGCAGTTTGGTGTGTGCTTTGCGCACGCGTGTGTGTGTGTGTGTGTGTGTGTGTGCAGGAGGGAAGGAGGGGGAGAGAGAGAGGGAGGGGCAGGCGCCATGTGCAGGCATATTTTAAGGAATGAATATCTGCTATGGGGGCATTAATTATATAGCACTGGAAGCATTCATAGCAGCTCAGCATAGTTAATACAGATTTAAAGTATTCCACCTGTGAATATCTAATCATAAATAAGAAATGAAACAAAAATTACTTTTAAAAAAACATTTCCACTGATGTACAGTTTACAGATGTAGTGGATTTAATGAAAGATGTGAAAAGCTGCTGAATGACCACTTACAGGAGGGTTTTCAAGGAATGAGAAAGGGCAAGAACCTCACTGTCCTAAATCAGTCTAATGACCGCAAAGGACAAAAAGAGAGTAGGAAGGTGATCTAAGTACTTATTTTTTCTACTGTAAAAAACCTGGGGATTCTGGAAAAGGTGTCTATAAACATGACTGTTTAAGAAACTGAAGGTGTCTACAAAAGTACATCCAGATTTGACTGCTGAAGGCTTCCAGTTTCATTATAAATTCCGGTTAACAGAAGCCACCCTTTGTGTTCCCCGGGGCTTCTGGATTTCAGCCTCTCCTGAAAATCATAAACCCTTTCCTATATACACACTGGGTACCTGTGTCATTATGTAAACAGTAATTGTTACTACAGAGTGCTATAGATAGAAAAGATCTGTGAGGACGTTCGCTGAACGTAGGAGTTTAACATTCTCTTATTAAAATGACATAATGAAAAAAGCATAAAGGGGTGATTCAGTCTGGGAGTCTTGGTCTAAGTCCTGATTCTGCCCTTTACAATTGATCTTAAATCTTTAACTTCCAAATATAAATTCCATAATCTCCCTACTTTGAATTAATAAATTTTCAAATGAAATAATCTGTGTAGATGATGTTTATGGTGTTTATAATTTATCTCATAAAAACGAAGATTTCCCATTTTTTAGTATTCTAATAAATAAGATCCTATTCTAAAGGATTTTATTTATATTTTCATTTTGGTATTTTTCTTGTTATAATCTCTAACAGATTACCCAAAGGCAAAGAGATTAAGATAAACACTAAAGAAATCAAGATTTAAAATCACAAATCAAAAAAAAAAGTAAAATAAAATCACAAATCACACTGAGAATATACCGTGTTTTGCTATCTTTATGAGGATTTGTCTGACAAAATGCATAACCAGCCTTTTTAAAATGTACTGTATAATAATGTGGGTTGGCACATTGCCAATATAACATCATCATGCTCCTACCCAAATTAATAATCATTTTAACAAAAATTCTAAAAAGAATACAGAAACTATCAATCTGGAGAACCTGCAGAGACTGGCATAATCATAGCTATTTACGCAATACCTACAATAAGCCAGGCAGTATTCTGGGCATTTTACAGATATCTGCATACTTTTGTATAATCCACAATGCATAAAGAAATATGTACCAAAGAATGGGATCTTTAAACATTAGGAGAAAAAAATATCACTTTGAGAAAAGGAACAGATCAGTACTAGGCTTGTTCTTATTTAACATTTTTAGAAATGATCTAGAAGATAGGACATACTGCATTTCTGAATTTGCAACTGAAAAGCCAATTAGGAGATAAAATACAGTCAAATTTTTTAAAAATACAGAGTAAGCAGAAAAGAGGTAGGTGAGTTTCACTGGAAGCAAAGGCAACCCAGTGTACTTTTCAAAAAAATCTAAATCACATTTATGGGATAATTATTTATGTTTTCAGTTCTAATATAAGAAATTAAACCTGAGAATCACTGTATACCATTTTCTGAATCCATTAGTCCATATAGTGCTAGGGGCAGAAAACCTTGAGCAAGACAGACTCCCCCACTCCCCATCTCTCTCTCTCTCTCTCTCTCTCACACACACACACACACACACACGCTACCGTTATGATAGCCGTGGTTATCTTGAAGCTTGTGTGTGACTGCAGCCTCCATACATAAAGGCAGACAACAAGGCCCCGAGGAAAAAAAAAAATTTTTTTTTTTTAATAAAGAGGCAGATGAGGAATCCCTACATGCAAAAAGCCTAGGACTAGCGGCCAGGACACAAGCTGCCTTTGGCCTGGTATTCATGCGTCCTTTGCACATGCAGGACCAACATTTTATACTGCAAATAATAAGCTTACAATAGTCATGACCACAAGAAAGGGTTAGTATGAGCTAATGTCAAAATAAAAATTACAATGATTTTCATAAACTCACCAAATAACAAGACATACTCAAGGATATTTTGAAGTGTATCCCTGACTTTCAAGGCTGGCATTATAGAAGACAATTTGCTCCCTGATGCCCAAGAGAGAGAAGAGCAATTGAACAGCCTGGATCTGACCCAGCAAAACAACTGGAGTCCCCTAGTGGCTGAATGTGCCCTGTAGTGTACCAACGAGCGACTCATTCCAGGGTATTTTCTGGGATGGAATGTCTGGGATCCTTTCAAGATCCTCCTCCTCACTCCACACCACACCAAACCAGATTTCTGTGCAATCTGCCCTTTCCTTCCATCCCTAGCACCACAAACTCAGTTCTGAGAGTAGGAAGGTGATCTAAGTACTTATTTTTTCTACTGTAAAAAACCTGGGGATTCTGGAAAAGGTGTCTATAAACATGACTGTTTAAGAAACTGAAGGTGTCTACAAAAGTACATCCAGATTTGACTTTCGTATCTAGCCTCCTACTTGTCCCGCTGCCTCCAGTCTACCACTCTTGCTATCTGCTCTGCTCACCACTGCTAGGGACCTCCTTCCAAGTGTAAATCCCACCATGCCATTTCCCTGATTAAAATCCTCAACTATTCCCCACAGGCTAAAAGGGGGGAAAGTCCTAACTCTTAAGTAGGTGCCTACCACATAACCTAGCCTCACTAACCCAAATTAGAGTCCCTGCTTCTCCTCCTGCCGCCACCACTCTTCTCTGCTCCTAGCACACTAAGCCACGTTCCTCAACGATACCGTGTTTCTGATCTTTTCTGTTTCATGTTCTTACTCCCTTGAACAGGGCCTTCTATCTGGCTAACTGGTGAATTCTTCCTTCAAAGCTCACTTCAGGGATCCCCTGCCCTAGAGCTTGTCCTGACCCTCCCTGCTCCCACATCTGGGTTAGGTCCCCCTTTTCCCTATGCCTTAGTACCTAGCCCACGGTTCATAACTGTTGTGGGTATGACCTGATGATGAGCAATCTGACAGTAGGAATTGTGTGTTGCATACCATATCCCCAGTTCCTAACGCAGTGCTTGAATATACAGTACTGAAGAAATGTTTGCTGATATCAAGCTATAATGCCTTGATTTCTATCTCTATCCATTTATTTTAGATACATGGGTACCTAAGAATGAAGAGTACCCATGTGGTTATCAAAACATTAGAAAAGTGTTCTTTTCTTCCAAAAAGCTACTTGGAAATATGTTTGAATTTATAAATTCACTTCAGTATCTCAGAAATTTGAGGCTGAAAGGAAGATGTACAAAAAGAGAGTGGGAGAAAGGCCTTATTTTCAACTTGATTAGAATAGTTCAGATTCCAGACAAAATAATACTGACTGATTTTTTTAAAAAAACATACAACTTTAGGTGCTCTTGCTCTTCACAATTTTACATTAGATGTGACTTAACTTCCGTAACTTCCACCCACGCACCAGCAATGCTATAAAAGCAGATCCAACAGTCCCTGGCTGGAAGGCAGGTTTTGCTCATACTTTCCCAGGCTGCCTCTGACACCCAAGTGAAAAGCAACATTAAAGGGATAGCATTTCCTGCAATAATAAAAACTTGTTAGTATAAAAGCTTTTCACAGCACATCCCCACACAATAACCCTAAGTGTAAATAACAATTTACACCTAATAGATATTAAATACCTTCCCAGAAGCATCTCTAACACAATGCCACTTTAATATCCTTTGCCCCCACATCCCCTTTAGTATAAATGAAGCCAAATTAAGGCTAACTCTATTATTTCCTTGCTTCTTTTCTCTAGTTTAGGCAGGGATCAGTTTTATAGAACCCATTCTTGAAAAAAAAAGAAAAGGTGAGAGCAGCATTTGAAATGACTGCTTTAGACCTTATATGTTCATAAAACCCAAATAACCCTCACATTTATTTCTTGTCCCTAAAAATCAAACCTTTAGAACAAGACCCCAAAAAACATACTCTAAGACACAGGTGAGGCCAGAGAAATTAGAAAACATTACTTCATAAATTATCACCTAGATTTGGGTAACATACTCTTGTATCTTTAAAATATCCCAAAGTGGGCGCCTGGGTGGCTCAGTTGGTTAAGCGACTGCCTTCGGCTCAGGTCATGATCCTGGAGTCCCTGGATCGAGTCCCGCATCGGGCTCCCTGCTCGGAGGGGAGCCTGCTTCTCCCTCTGACCGCCCCCCCTCATGTGCTCTCTGTCTCTCTCATTCTCTCTGTCTCAGATAAATAAATAAAATCTTTAAAAATAAATAAATAAATAAATAAATAAAATATCCCAAAGTCTAGACAACTAGAGTTATATATGCAATTGAAATGATGTGTACACTCTCTGTATTCTCTGAGATTAAGGAAATATTAAATATCGAAAGGGATGGGATATAAACAAATTTATCAATTACCAGATTATCGAGACAGTAATACCTGATAAGCCTATGAAAACTGCAGGGTGTTGTTTCTTCAATACTAAAATATGCTGTCTCTATTACTAAATAAATTACTGAAGACTCTCCTGTCTTCTTCACCTCCAAATCCCTGTGCACAGTATCTGGCACATAGTAGGTACTCAAAAAAAAAAAATCCTCAGAATGAGAAATCAAAGAACACATATATCCCTCTACATCAAGGTCGCCTTCCCACAAAGAAGTGGACAGTCTAAGGGCTAATTCAGCCCACAGCATTCTGCAGATCCGAGCATGCGCTAGGCAAATGGATCTTTCAGATAGGCAACTTTCTTTCTCCCAATCTTCCAGATGCCGAATATCCTTAAGCTGTACTTGGCTTACAGACACTTAGCTCCCCCCTCCCCATAATGTAAGTAAGGCCTTGCTTCTTCCTCCAACTGCCCATTCACCTCAAAACGATAATCAGTGTCAATGTGTTCAGTGGGTGACAGTTAAGTAAAACTGCCTCAGGAAAAACTGGGATAAAAGACAAACCCTTAACTTGCAACAAGTTACATTTTCCCCCTCAATATTTTTTTGTTGCGGCCAAATACACATAAAATTTACTCTCTTAGCCATTTTCAAGTACAGCTAACCCCTGAACAACGCAAGGATTAGGGGACCTGACGCCCAAGGTGGTCAAAAATCCATGTATAATTTTTGACTCCCCCAAAACTTAAGTTCTAATAGCCTACTACTGACTGGAAGATTTACTGATAACATAAACAGTCACTGAACACATATCTTATAGGTAGTATTGTACACTGTATTCTTACCATAAGCTAGAGGGGGAAAAAGTTATTAAGAACATCATGAGAGAGAGAAAATACATCCACAACACCGTACTGTAAAAACTTCACATAGAAGTGGACCCAAACAGTTCACAGCCACGTTGTTCAAGGGTCAACGGAATACAGTTCAGTAATATCATGTACATTCATAATGCGCTACTACTGCCACCATCCATCACCAGAACGCTCCTCATTTTTTAAAACTGAGACTCTCTACGCACTGAACAGTAACTCTCCATCCTCCTTGTCCTCAGGAGCCCCTGGCAACTACCACTCTACTTTCTGTCTCTATGAATTTGACGACCCCGGGTACGTCACAGAAGTGGCATCATATGGTATTTGTCTCTTTGTGACTGGCTTATTTCACTGAGGGTAACTATCCTCACGGTTCATCCATGTTACAGCTTCTGTAGGAATTTTCCTTTTTTTAAGACTGAGTAGGGGCGCCTAGGTGGCTCAGTTGAGCCAGACGTCTGACTTATGATTTTGGTTCAGGTCATGATCTCAGGGTCGTGAGATGGAGCCTCACATCAGGATCCCTGCTCGGGAGGGAGTCTGCTTGAGATTCTTTCTCTCCCTCTCCAGCTCTGCCCCTCCCCCCGACTCATTCTCATTCTAATAGATAAATCTTTAAGACTGAATAATGTTCCACTGTGTGTATATACCATATTTTGGTTATCCACTCATTCATCCACTGATGGACACTTGGGTTGTTGCTTCCACCTTCTGGCTGTCGTGAATAATGCTGCTGTGAACATGAGTGTACAATTATCTCTTTGAGATTCTGCTTTCAAATCTTTTGGGTATATACCCAGAAGTGGAATTGCTGGGCCATATGGCAGTTCTATTTTTAATTTTTTGAGGAGCCATCATACTGTTTTCTACAGCAGCCGCACCATTTTATACGCCCACCAACAATGCACAAGGATTCCAACTTCTCCACATCCTCACCAACACTTGTTTTCTGTTTTTTGGGTTTTTAGGTTTTTTTTTTTTTTTTTGACAGAAGCCACTCTAACAAGTTATATTTTAACCATTCAGTCAAAGGCAGTAATGTTTAATCCAAAAGAATAATTTCAGGAATAGTTTCTCAATGAATAGATTTTTTTCTGGGCAGGGAGACTATAGTCATTGTCCTGTAAGTCATTTCTAGCAAGCCCCTATCTACTTACTCTGCTTGTATTTTAACCTGATTTGGTCCAGATTTAGTTCTGCAAAAATCTTAATAAAACAACCGGTTTCAATTGCACACTCTTAAGACATGCGTGATTTTATTATGAGCAAGAGCAATGAATGATCAAGTTCTGAAAATACTTCATTGCCTTACATTGAGGAGAAATTCAAAAAAAGGGTGCAAAATCTTTAATTTTTTAAAAAATACTGTTCAGCCACATCCTCCATAATTTCTAGTGGCATAACACACTGGTACAGAACCGCACATGCTATCCAGTGAGGAGCTTTAATTTACCAAAGTTTAAGAATATAACAGAAACCAGTAAGAAAATTTTGTAACCATAGTTGACATAAAAGTTTAGGTAGCAAACAACCATCTATTACCTATTTATAAATGCAATGAAAGAAAACTACTACCCTAACTGAATTAATAAATAAGACTGTAAAACAGTTTTGGATCCTTCAATTTCAAATTGTTTTTTCAACCCCATTAATTTCCCTGATGTGGTGGAATGGAAAGTGTACTCTTAAATTCTAACATCCCATTACCTGCCTTTCTAAGCTACCTTAATTTCAGATAGAATAAATCTACTAAATAGAGCAAGGCCAGCAAAGTGTTTCAAATACTGAGCATGACATTTATCAATACTAAATCCTAATGACCAAAAAGATTTGGGATGGCAAATTCATTTTATTATAAATGAATAAAATTTTACTGCAAAAGACTTTATAGCAAACATGTCATAATTTCTTTTTAAAAAAGATTTTATTTATTTGAGAGAGAGAGAGAGAGCGTGAGCGTGTAAGTGGGGGAAGGGGCAGAGGGAGAAAATATTCAAGCAGACTCCCACTGAGCGCAGAGCCCAAGGTCTGATCTCACATGGGGCTTGATCTCACGACCCATGAGATCAGGACCTGAGCCGAAACCAAGAGTCAGACACTAAATCTACTGAGCCACCCAGGTGCCCCTCATGTCATAATTTCTACACAGGAATTCTTTAATCCATCCCATAATCTTTGCTTCGTTGTGGGGTGGCCAGTTTTCTACCTCAAAACTTCTACACTTTATAATTTGTTTGTTTTTTTTTTTTCCCCACATATATGTCTGATACTTCAATCTTCTTTGGAAACACTTTTGCTTTTCCAGTTTTTTTTTCTCAATTTTACTTTTATGACTATTACATGTCCCTTACTTTGCTAGTTGGGTCTCAGAAAAAAAGTTCACAGATGTTTCCCTTCAAAAGCACATCAATATTTACTTTTAAGAAGCTCTGCTTCTAATGTAGTCTCATGACACTTCCAGCCTTAAACTGTGATGCAGCCCAATCTATTGTTTTATGCCAGTAGAGATGGGAGTCCACAGGAAGTAAGACCCACAAATATACCAAAATTTCATTATGGTAAATGTAATATACTCCTCATCTGAATAACTCAAAATAATGGAAACACGTATATATAATAGAAGTAAACCACATAGTATAGACCAATGTATTAGAATACAGTTGAAGAAACATAATCACATAACCACATCCCCTCCCATCTGACTTCAACACTGGTAGCATAAGACCTGAATGAGAGCTGTGTTACTCTGGAGAGCTTACCTAATAGGTCCAGGTCTAAATAAAAATAGCCTGGTTTAGCCTGTAGGCCCAAAATACCTAATAGGATGTACTGGTTAGTTTGTCACTTCCTTTAACCCTATGCATTTCTGTCCAGCCTACAACTTAGGAGCTAACTATTAGAGAAATGGCCATTTGAAAGAAAAAAATAATAATTAAGTGCCATGAAAACACAAATAAACCAAAACAAACTGAGAAAACAACCAGGATCTATAATTCAGAATTAACTGTATTAACTGTTTTTATTTTCCTATTCTAGGTTTTCAGCACAATCAATTAATATTTCAAAGAGTCATGCCATATGAAGGATCATTTGGTCCAATCCCTTCATTTTACATACAGTGAAGTCAAATTAAACGAAGCTATTTGAGCTTATCATGGAGGTGGTTAACACTATAGCTTGAATCAGAATCCAGGATTCTTCAGCTTTACTCACTATACTGCTACTAACTTAAAGGGAAATAGATATGTAGAAATATATTTGATAATGACTTAAAATTTTCTGATTCTAGACTTCAAGAAGTTCATAACTAAGATACTACTTACCTCATCGCAAAATAGTCTAAAATATTAAGTTTGGGGAGGGTGCCCTCTACCGTACATTACCTTTCTGGAAAATACAGCAACGTTTGGAAACCGCCATCTGTGCTTCTCATCTACTCAAAATGAAGCCTCAAGTTTACTCTGAGACGGTGACTTAGTTATGTTACATTTATAATGCCAAGCCCACTGTTTAACACACACACGCGCACACGTGCGCGCGCACGCACACACACACACAGAGGAATCTCTGTGAAGTTTCAGAACTTCTAGAGTTGAAAGCAACCTCCCCTGCCCAGCCCTCAGTACTATAAAACTCAAACTTCCTGTTACAGCAAATTAGCAAAATACTATGAGAAATCTATGCCCTGAATGGTACCAGGTCAAAAGACAGAAAGCTTATAAGCATTTCATCCCACCATAAAACCTTCACATCAATCAAACAGCACCTTAAAAAAAACCAACAACAACAAAACAAATTATAGCCCTTAGCTTACCTGGACAACAGGATATTGATAATCCATACAATATACACCATACATAGCAAAGGGGGGGAAAATCTTCAGATAAAGACAGTACCAAAAGGGTCTACACTTTTAACCTGCTTGCTCTGGCTGTCCTGTCCAAAGGAACTAGGTAGCACCAAAAAATCTTTGGCTGACTCCCAGTCTATGCAGATAGGTATGCTGGCTCAGATGATGAAGCTGGAGCTTGGTTCAGCCCAGGCTTCCGCCCCAGTAAGATTCAACGCTACCCAGAAGAACTGTTCAGGGAGAAAGCAACAAGCTCCAACTGAGTTACTAGTTACAGACTGACAACTATACTAGAGACTTGGTATTATTGTTGGTTTTAAACTGACAGCTCCACCAGAAACTCAAGAGGCAGAGAATGACAGCCAGGAAAAGAACATGGGCTCCTTAAAGTGGCAAGCAAAAACAGTAGGAAGCACAAGGTATCCAGGATCCAAAATTATATATATGTTCCAGGCTTTAAGTGCGTCAGAGGGAACACTCCCAATCCAGGACATGGAAAGGCAGATGGGACTGGTATTATTTCTCTATTCCGTCTTGGGCAGGATGGTGCGCATGCGCACGCACACCCCACACCCCCACCCACCCACCCACCCACCCACACACACACCCCTTCTAACTGTCTCCGGCAGAGACAGGTGCTAGGATTAACAGTATAAAACCCCTCTGTCGTGGAAAGGAATGGGAGAAAAAAGAAGTCACACTGCTACATGTAGTAAAGGGATCCCTTTCATGACAGTGGATGTGTATCATCTAACACCTCCTTCACTGTGCTTTAACAGAGGCTGGACAGCTGGCAGGATCAGCACTAGAGAAGAGGAAGGCGGCCCCAACTCTGAGGCAACATGAGTCCACTGGAGACCTTCAGATATGCAAGACACTCTCTCAGCTGTTCCAATCAAACATGTAAGGATTAACTCTGGCTGCCTGCCAAAAGGTGGGGGTGGAAAGGTCTTTTCAGAAAAGCCAGTTGGCTTTTCCTCTTTTAGGAAGCTGCTATACCCACCCTACCATTATATACAAACACACATGTGCACACATATTTCTATAACAGATATTAAAAGCAGTAACAAACATGGACAGGTGTTAAGTCAGTCTGATAAAGCCTGGCAGGTTAGCTTTCAAAGTCTAAACAGTCCATCTAAAAGCAGAGAACTGAAGTAATTCTTAGAAAACGGGACATACAGTGAGCAGAAAGTAAATGCTTAGTAAGAGATACACTATTTATAACTACTGCTCCCTAAGAAATCCCCTACTTGGGGCGAGCATTCAAAAGTTCAAAATGATAAATAATTCTAAATTAGTTTCAGGGGCTATGATCTCTCTAATCCTGGAGAGCCAGTAATATAACATGTTTCAGTAAGATTAAACCATGAGGATTAAATGCAACTGTGAGGCATCTGTAAGAGTTTATGTACTACTGTGCCCCCTGCCCCCAGTGCAATTTTCCCCCTTTTATGGTCATTGCATTTTATTTTAGGATTGTTCAAAAGAAATTGTTTTTTAAGAGTCAAAATGGCCTTAGTACATCCAAGACAGTTCTCTTGGTTAAACATTTACCTCAAATCAGTTCTAAGAGATTAGGAGGACCATTACAAGGTACTAGATTATCTTCAGATTGATGGTATACTGAGCCTGTGTATTACATATGAGAGACAATAATGCATCAATTCAGTACAATTAAAAAATTTACTGAACATCTATTACACACTAGGTACTGTGCTTAAGAACTGGAGATATGAACAGACACGGTCCTGTTGTCAAGGACTTTACAGTTTTGGGGGGAAACAGATAAGCACACAGGTAAAACCAAAAGCCAAAAGGATGCTACAGCACAAAATTAAACACTGAGCAACTTCTCATACAAGGAATGACATTTTTTCAAAGGTGCTCTTAATGAACACATCCATTGTATCACTTTCCTCACCACCACAACTACGAGACTCTGGCTTTGTCAATTCTTAACAGAGATTATCTGAACCCCACAACATTTTTGATCTGATCTGTCACACATTAAGGGCCTATAATATACATTCTGACTGTCCCCAATTCAGCTATTAAAATGGTAATTAAGAAATAGCAAAGGTAATGTTTCTGTATTAAAATCTTATACTAAATTTCTACATTTAATCAAATCAAATCATTCTCTAACCCTTCTTCCCTGTACACCATGCCATCCCACCTCCACTCTACTTCATTTCATATACAGCACTACTGGCCACAGAGATACTTGTAAACCAACATCCGAAATCACTATTACATTCTTGATATGATTGGTATCAAGATTCCTCTCAATATGAAGACTGAGAAATGATGATACTTCTTATAAACCACAGAGGGCTGTGATAATGAACTATGGCTGACAAACTTCGTGAGTTAACTCTGTTCAGTACTTGGTGAATTAATTACAGAAGATGAAGTTCCCAGATGGTATTGTATTTAAGATGACAGACTATAATTCAAATTCTAGAACAGCTGATATAATTTAAACTTGAAAATGGTCTCCATATATGTTACTGAGGGCCTAGTTAATTTCTAGAGCTATAAATTCTTCTTGAGGATAGATCTATACATACAAGGTGAAAAGATGTGACTGACAGTTTATTAAGTGAAAAAAATTGTATTACTGAATGATAATATTACTGAATAATGTGTACAGTGTAATTCCATATTTTTAAATGCACATATGTATCTCTATGTGCCATTCAGTAAATCATGTCATTTCTAAGCTTCATATGTCTTGTATGTTATGTAGTTATGCGTACACACACACATATACATATAACTTACTGACGTACCACAGATGCCACATATATACTATGTATTATACATAACATGTTTTATATTTATATACACATATGTTATAGGCATAAGACAAAACCTATACCTCTAGGGGGTGGGATGGTGGGGAGGTAGCTGGTTTTCATTTATTACTTTAGAGGTAAACTAATATGTTCAAATACATTTAAATTAGCCTTTGGTACTCCTATAATTTATCTTTTTATTTGTAAGTTTAAGGGACTCAAGACAGATTTTCCTTTGAGTATAAGTACTTTAAAAATTAGCAATACTTTCTCAGTCTCTTCTATATTATCACATTTGCTTTACTTTACATGATGGCCTTACCATAAATCCTCTGGAGGATAGAGATGATAAATAATCTTAATCATATCTTATGCCCAGGTCTAGTTTAAATAATTAGCCCCTCAGAAAAAAGGCAAAGTAATTCAATACTTGAATTTGAATTATAACTGCTTCTTGTCTTTTGACTCATCCCTTGTAAAAAATTTTAAGTTGTAATTTAAGACCAATAACTTAGTCAAACTAAAATTCTAAAAAATACTTACACCATTTGAAAAGTACACACTTTGCAATATTATGAATGCTCTTATAGTATTAAGTCTTTGTGTACTGATCAATTATAAACATAAATACAGAAAATGGCCTTTTATATATATTTCTATGCATCTCTTACAGTAGAGACACACAGACTACAAATTTCAACAGTTGGCATACTATGACGTCTCTGTTAGATTGAATGTAATGGTATCAGAGAGAAATCGACCTAGTGATATTTAAGAGTGAGGTATCTAGAAACTACCTTGAGATTTATGAGGTTTTAGTTTCGCTAAGGATAAAGTAGACAATTTACCACGTCAGCCCCATGCTACAGGACATGACTGGTGACACTGCAAGGTAATCTGTACCATCTACAACCGAGGCATCTCAAGACTTACCAAGTACTGGAATGCCAGAAAATATCTGAGATTCTTCTCTTTTCTACTTCATTATTTTTTTCTTCTCTCCTTTTCCTTCCCTTCTGACTATGCCACAATCCTACCGTGAGTGTCCAAAGATACTAGTTAGGCCTCACGGTAGAATGCTTTAGCGCGGATTGCAATGACCTCCGCTCCAAGGTATAAAATTAGCTTTAGTGACAATAGTATTAGAAGATTCCAAAGATTGCTGTGTACAGGGATAACAAAGAAGTTCAAAAAAGATAGGGCTTGAGACAGACAGATGAGGATGGTGGGGATGAGGGAAAGAAAGATATATATGTAGGCAAAATATGTAGTTAGAAATATGCAAGATTTACTTAAGGATCAGTGTGACAAGTCTAGATGACTGTGGGTGAATAGTGGCAAATGCTAAGAGAAGTAGGCTGGAATCACTGTGGAGAGCCTAGGACATCAAGCTATGTATTTCAGACCTTATCTTCAAAGACAGTTTGTGAAGAAAAGCGTGTTACAAAATTACCATTTTGTGAAAATGGCCCTGGTGGCCACAGGAAGAACAGAAAGGGGAACAGCGTGAAGGCAGCGAGGCCATTTAGAGGCTAGAATTACAATAGTCTCTACAGATTATTAACGCACAGCTACATGTTGGCAGTAGGAATAACGAAGGTATATCTCAAAGAGGTAGGAGACATTACAAAGGCAGCATCCACGGAACTGCAGACTGTTCAGATACAGAGTATAAGAGAAAGGGTAATTAAATATAACACTATGGTTCTAAGTCTAGTTGATTGGCCAAGTAAGTATCACACTAATAAAATAGGGAAATCAGAAGCATAAACTGGTTTGAAGTTATGGCGGGACATCCAATAGGAAATGTCTAACAAGTCCTCAGAGGTGTAGGTGGCAGCCCAAGAAGAGAGGTCAGGGTTAGAAATGAAGAGCCAACAGGAGTATGGGAGGAACAGCCAAGGGCAGAATGTGGTTGACTGTTCTCCCACATTGACTTAGTCCACAATATTTATTGAACCATGTACTTCAAAAAAGAAAAGATAAAGACAGACAGACAGACAAAAGAAAGGAAGAAAGAGAAAGAGAAGAGAGGGAGAATGAAAGAACAGTGGATACCAGGCAAAGGGCTGAAAATAGAACCTTAAGGAATACTCACTTCTAGAAGGCAGAAATAGCAACAAAGGATAAAAAAGATTAAGCAGGATCATGTACTATTCACAGAAGCCAGGACATAGAGGACATCTGTTACTATTCTTCTATCTTGTGTCCCTTACACTAGGGAAAGTATTTCATAAATTGATACCCCAGTTGAGTATATAGCAATGTCAAATAGAAATAGAGAAAAGTTTTTTTAAAAAATGAGAATTTAGGAAAGATAACTGAATTTAGCAAACAGGAGATCAAAAGAACTTTTGAGAGAGCTATTTTCACAGTATCAGCAAAAGGATGGCAATGAAATTAATTCTTTTTTTTAATTTATTTTTTTTTAAAGATTTTATTTATTTATTTGAGAGAGAGAGAATGAGAGACAGAGAGCACGAGAGGGAAGAGGGTCAGAGGGAGAAGCAGACTCCCCGCCGAGCAGGGAGCCCGATGCGGCACTCGATCCCGGGACTCCAGGATCACGACCTGAGCCGAAGGCAGTCGCCCAACCAACTGAGCCACCCAGGCGCCCGAAATTAATTAATTCTTGATCATCATGGAAAATACACATGATACCTGCATATAAATTTTAACAAAACTTTCCATCTTGGGATACTTGCTTGTCTTCCAAGTGACAATAAAGTACAAAAATAATTACTGATACATTCAACTACCCACTGTTGCCTCTGTCAAGGTGGCCTATTACCTTGTCTTGTTTTTTTTTGTCTCTGTGCCTTTGATCATATTGTTTTCTTACCCATTTCAAAATGACCAAACCTTTAAACAGATTCCTTCGAGGTCTACCTTCAATACTATCTGTTCCATGAAGCTCTTTCTGATTACTTCCAGACAGAAGTAATTTCTCTTCTGTCTGAACTGCATGGTACTTTACCTTTAGCTGACTAACAGCACTTACCACTTTCTATGTTTTTAGCAATACTTGTTTAATCTATTAGAGATTTCTTTAAGGGCAGGACCTGTCGGTTCAACTCTGTATTTCTTGCAAAGGATTAAACCAATACCTTTCACACGGCACATGCCCACGAGCATGCGAGAAGGGAAGGTCCGCAATCACCTGAAACTACGAATCAGGGTGAAATGAACTGACTACCAGGCACAGATCTTGCATTTGTTCCTTCAGTCAACACTCATTCGTTCAACCGACACATCCCTGACATTGTATGAAGTCCTAGGAACAGAAAAAGCTCTCAAAGAGCTGACGGCAGAGGAGAGAAAGCAGAAAACAATAAACACCAAAATAGCATTTGACAAATGCCGTATGTGTTAGTGTGACCTGGGAGAAAAGCCACAGCTGCCACCACTGCCACCATCGAACTTCCCAGAGTGACGGGAGCCAGGAATATTTCACAAGCAGTCAGTGCTTGAAATGAATTGTGACAATCTCGTTAAGAGTTTTCCAGGGGGTTCTGGGGTGGGTGGTGGGAGCTCGGACGCGGTGGAACAGCATCCCAAATGCATACAACTGTGTGGCACGGGCAAAGCCATACCTAGGGTACGTGCAGAAAGGCAGGCAGGTAAATATATGCACAAAAGTCAAGAGACTATTGAAAAATATTCATATAAAATTCTGTTGGTTCTAAGGTACTGTGAGGACTGTTGAATTTTCTACACCAATGGAAATGATTGAAGCTATACCTACCAGAGAATAGCCAATCACAGTTAAGTACAGAAGGACTCCTTTGTATGACATACGGTACAAAAGGAAGTATGGATGGATAGTAACAGGATAAGCCATGCTATGGCTGAAATGCATTATTCTATTTGGAGAGAGATGTGGCATGCAAATGGTGAGGCCAGGAATTAGCATTTTTGTTAGAAGCGTCTTTCATTACTCTTTCACTCCACATCGTTGTAACTAAAAAGTAAAATATATCAGTGGGGTCATATGATACATGTCTTTCTCTGATGGGGTGGGAGGGATGCGGTGGCTGGGTGATAAACACTGGGGAGGGTATGTGCTATGGTGAGTGCCGTGAATTGTGTAACACTGTTGAATCACAGACCTGTACCTCTGAAACAAATAATACATTATATGTTTAAAAAAAAAGAAGATAGCAGGAGGGAAAGAATGAAGGGGGGGGAAATGAGAGGGGGAGACGAACCATGAGAGACTATGGACTCTGAAAAACAAACTGAGGGTTCTAGAGGGGAGGGGTATGGGGGGAAAGGGTTAGCCTGGTGACGGGTATTAAGGAGGGCACGTTCTGCATGGAGCACTGGGTGTTATGCGCAAACAATGAATCATGGAACACTTCGTCTAAAACTAATGATGTAATGTATGGTGATTAACATAATAATAATATAAAAAAGTAAAATATATCCATAAAAAAAAAAAATAGGCCCATAGACATTCACTGTAAATCCAAAAAGCCAGACAGTACATAAAGGGTAAGGGTAAAGGTATCTTTTAGCAGAAAATTACTATAAGTATTCAAATACTGTTAGAAAAATATGTCTACAAATGATTCTACATACATTATGTTATATAACAGAGCCTTTTAGCCTCCACAGAAACTTTTATCTTAACTCATTCATAATACCTCTGTGACAGATAACAAAAATCATCCCACTACTTCAGAGCCCCTCCAGTAAGAGGTGGAATTTTTCTCCACCCCTTGAAATTGCTCTTAGCCTTCCTTGTGACTTGCATTCACCATTGGGCCATTAGCAAATGTGGTGCAATCAGAGGCTTGACAGGTGTTTGTTCACTGGGCCTTGCCCTCCCTTGCTAATCTCTGGAGCCCTGGGACTACCCTGTGAGGATGGATGGAAAACAAAGTGGAATAGAGATGAGCTGTTCCCGTTGTGCTCCCACAACCAATCAGCTTTGCCAACTGCCAGATGTGAAAGTCAGGTCATCCCAGAACACCCAGGCCCAGCCAGTCCAGACAAGAAGAACCACCCAGATTCCTGATTCACAGAATCATGAACAGGTTAACGATTAACACTGCTTTCAGCCACTAGGTTTTGAGCAGGGCTGTTATGCAGCAAAACCTAGCTGACACAATCTCACTGCATAACATTAAGAGTTGTAGGTCTCCATACTGATGCCAGTGTCACACTGTCTTAATTACTGAAGCCTGAAGTCAAGCTGCGTAGTTCTCTGACTTTCTTTCTCAAAACTGCTTTGGCTTCTAGGTCCTTGGCACTTCCATACGAATTTTAGAATTAGCTTGTTAGCTTCCATAAAAAATCTTGCTTGGATTTCGTTTAGGATTACACTGAATCTAAAGATCAGTTTGGGGAGAATATGCTAGGAATATCGAGTCTTCCAGCTCATGACCAGAGTATATCTCTCAGAGTATATTATCTCATTCCACTGTCCAAAAACAGATTTTAAAGTTTACGAATATCTTTTCTGTAGGCATATACTGGAATCAAATGCTATACCTGAGGTTTGTGATCACTTTTCTGAAGTCTACAAGATCCCATAATACTCACATCCCTATAAGACAGTGTGGTATTGGTATCAAGGTAGAAAAATACATCAGTCGAACAGAATAGAAAGTGCAAAAATAGATCCACAGATACAAAAGCAATTCAACAGATAAAGAATAGTCTTTTCAACAAATGGTATCAAAACAACTGGATAGCCACACACAATAAAAATGAACCTAGGGCGCCTGGGTGGCTCAGTTGGTTAAGCGACTGCCTTCGGCTCAGGTCATGATCCTGGAGTCCCGGGATCGAGTCCCGCATCGGGCTCCCTGCTCAGCAGGGAGTCTGCTTCTCCCTCTGACCCTCCTCCCTCTCGTGCTCTCTGTCTCTCATTCTCTCTCTCTCAAATAAATAAATAAAATCTTAAAAAAAAAAAAAATGAACCTAGATCCATACCTTATACTATATACAACAGCTAATCAAAATGGACCACAGACTAAAAATGTAAAAGATGAAATGATAAAGCTCCTAGAAGAAAACCTTCATGACCTTGGATGAGGCAAAGATTTCTAAGATATGACACCAAAGGCATAGTTCGTAAAAGAACAAACTAATAAAATAAACTTCATTAAAATATTCTGCTCTACAAAAGATACTGTAAGGAAAACAAAAAGACAAGCCACAACTGAGAGAAAATATTTGCAAAGCATGTATCTGATAAAGGACTTGTATCCAAAATATATAAGAGCTGTCCAAACTCAACCATAAGAAAACAAGTAATCCAATTTTTTTTTTCAAAAATGGGCAAAAGATTTGGACACCTGGCCAAAGAAGATATAGAGATAGCAAGTAAGCATATGGAAAGATGCTCGATGCCATTATTTGTTCAGAAATTAAAACCACAAACAATCCCACTACATACCTATTAGAATGACTCATATTTGAAGGATTGACAATACTAAATGCTGGCAAGGCAATGGGGGAACAGAAAGTCTCAAATACTGCTAGTAAAAGTGTCAAATGGTACAGTCAATGTGGAAATAGTTTAGCAATTTCTTAATAAGTTAAACATATACCTACCAAATGATCCATCCATTCCAGTTCTAAGTATTTATCCAAGAGAAATGAAAACATAAATTCACATAAAGACTTGGTCAGGAATAGTCACAGCAGCTTTATATATCAAAGCCTGAAACTGAAAATAACCCAACCGTTCATCAGAAGATAAATGATGAACAAATTATGGTATGTCCAATATAGACTATTATTCAGCAATAAAAATGAATGAACCATTGGTATATGTAGTAACATGGATGAATCTCAAAATAAGTATGCTTGGTGAAATAAACCAGGAAAAAGAGAGTACTTATTGTGCTTTCATTTTACGAAATACGAGAAAATGCAAACTAATCCATGCTGACAGAAGTATATCAGTGGTTGCTTGGAGATGTGGAGGGAGAGTTGGAAGAATTACAAGGGTATGAGGGAAATTTTAGAGATGATCAGTATCTTCATTATCCTGGTTGTGGAGGTGATTTCACGGGTGTATACATATGTCAAAACTTACCAAATTATAAGCTTTACATATATGCAATTTATTGTATATCAATTAAACTTCAGTAGAGCTGTTAAAAAAATAAATGAATTCCTGCTCCACTTACTGCAATGAGTTTGTGGAGGGCTAATTATTTTCTTTGGGGAGGGGGTGGACCAGTAAAGGGAGTTGGGGAAAGTCTTACAACACTACAGAGGAAGTCTTATAAAAAGGAAGAGGTTAGTTATGGTGGCAAATTAGGTATGAGATTTAAGCAGAAGTATAAAAGCAGGTTTTTCTGAAAAGCACTTCTGATTAGTCTAGTTTAGACCTCTGCTGCATACCCCCTTAGCACTAGCATGTGTCCTTTTCAACTTGTCATGCATGTAATTTCTGCCTCTTCCACCCCAGGAGGGCAGGGACAATGTAATCTGTCTTATTCCTCGAGGCATCCCTAACACCTAGCAGAATGCCTCACTGGCGTACAGAAGCCACACAGTGTGCGTTAAGAGTTCAGGGTTCTGAAGCCAGACCATCACTTCCTAGCTGTGTAACTTTGAGAAAGTTATTTCACATCTCACTGCCTCAGGCCCTATATCTGGAAAAAAAGATGCTGATAGGAATGCCTACCTCATAGGGTTGCTACGACAGTACATCAGCCAGCATGTGAACGCGCCTGGTACTCAACAAGTGAGTATTAAGTTAGAGATGCCCTTACCACCACTGCCGTCGTCACCATCATCATCTCCAATAATTTAGGAAGGGCATTTAAAGGAGATTCAGAATTATCTGATTTATGAAGCCAGATCTATATCTGAGGGGTAAGTGGCCTCGATAGGAAACAGAAAGCATGTGAAGAGCTATGTAATTGTGTTAGAGGGAGGAAAGGCAGTAGCGGGGAAGGAGGAAGGAAGAGGAAACTCCCACACAAGTGCAGCGTAAGGCAGCGCATTTCTATCGAATTACGTAGTCAAGTGAGAAGACCATGCTTGACCAGGAAGGCGATCTGAATATGTGAAGGAGCAGAGAAAGTACAAGTGATTTTTATCCCGCAGCACATCTCAAGTGCAAAGCAGGTAGCATGTTCTCTCTTTTTAACTAACAGTACTGAAAAACAGTAAGAAACCATTCCCTTGCGCTCAAAATGAAAAGTTACCCAAAAGGTGAAGCCATGGGGTCTTGAACGTGTAACTGCCTCCCTTCATGGATTGTGTTCCCCATGCCTGTGCTTACAGATGAACTGTCAGGCATCACCTGACTCTCAGTCCTACTGGGGACTGGGACAAGGCTCTGAGAGCAGCCATGCAGCAGTGTGGGAATCCTTGGGTTGGCATGAGCCCCTTGCTCGATTCAGACCTGTAATCTCTTCTGACTTTGATTTAATGCAGCAATTACTAGTAATGTGGTTTGAAGGAGATAAATGCCCAGTGTAGCCGGCTGTCGCTTACTCTGCTTGCGATGCAAGGACATTTTTTAATTAAAATTCTCTTTATGATAAAGGAGCTGCTTCACTGAATGTTTCTGTGCAGCCCTGATATGGAGCTTCCCCCAAAGCGGATTAGAAATCAAAGTCGCCCCTCCTCACTTCTGGCAAAGCATGCATATACACAATCACTCCATCACCTAAAGTGAGTTCTTTACCCTAAATTTTTCCCATTTATATAATTAGATCCTGGTAACTTCTTTCCACTTCCCACAATCTCAATGTCAGCATTATACTCCTGCCAATAACGAAGACATCTTGCATTTTTGCAAAGAAGTTCCCTTAAATAAATTTCCCTTAATTTAAATAAAGTCCCCTTGAATACTTTATTTCCTTTAAAATGAATATGCAAATTAAACACTCATAACCATATACGCATCAAAAGACTGTACCTACTTCATCTGGAAAAAATAAAAGATAGCTGATACAAGGTATCAATAGTTCTAAGGGCCAGTTTAATTTTAATTCATGATACTATGGTTTGCTTTTATCTTTTATATTTAGGAATCCCTGAGTAATTGTTGTAAGTGAAATAATCATAGAAAGATTAAAACAGAGTCAACCAGGCTATTTTTCCCCATGACATAAAACCATCATGTTCTAGCAGCTGAAGGACTCTACATCAGTTACGCCACTCATTAGTTAAAAAACGAGAGCAACTACCACCCAGCAACTAGAGGAAGAAGAGTAATTCCATGGGGCTTCAACAGAGATCATTTGGTATAGGTTTACTGGTTCCTGAATCCATCAGTAAAACTTTTGGTCCAATTACAAAACTTCCTACCCCTAAAAGCAGAAATAAGAAAAGAAAAAAAATAATATCTTATGGTTAGCTAGGACCTAAAATGTTTATTGCTTGAAGAGGACAGTCACTGACAATTATCCTTTAAGAGAAAGAAGGGAAGAAACAGCACAAGGTCCAAAGCAGTTATGTTCTGTGAAGTGGAAGCAAAGAGATCCAAGATGAAATATGTATTTTCTTTTCCTAAGGCACAGAGCACAATTTCAATGTGAAGGTCAAAAGGTAAGAACTGATTTTCTGTTCTAACATAGGAGAGTGGTATCTCAATTATAACCAATTTAACTGTATTTTTTGACTAAGAGCCTCTAAACTCAAATGACATTCCCCTTTTAGAAGAGTGCCACATGCCTTCTCAGGAAATCCAAGACGAGCACTAGATTCCCTCTCAGGAGGCCTTGCAGAGACTTACTTTAATCTTAGATATAAGAATACAGAAGTGATGTCATCTTTGCAATACTAACGCTACTCTGGAGAAGTACATGTGGCTCTATGGCTCTTTGTGAGAAAATCGATCTTCATTTTTCAGGAGAGAGAAAGATACCTTTGGAAAAGCAACTATATGAATACATACTACACACACACACACACACACACACACACACACACACACACACACACA